>NC_051154.1:389838066-390180988 GCF_013339745.2 Dermacentor silvarum | reverse complement strand
TTACTGGAAATAGCACTGTGTTGGAACAGTGCTGTCCTTGAAGCACCATGGCTATTCTTCCACCCCGCTCGTATCACCAGAAACAAAAACAAAATAGGAAACGATCAATTACCGCTGTTCTAACGAAGAACAACATCGGCTTTGAATAGGATGCTTTAAAATAGTTTGAGAAGTGCAGAAAATCGGCTCGTTTGTGCGACCTATGGTAAGTCCATCGCGAAAAACACGCATATCGTCTGCTGCTAACTTGTGTGTACGCTCCGTCTGGCCTGTTTTTCGCGCTTCAATTGCAGTATCTCTAACATGCACCATACTCCACGACGGGGATTCTATTGGCACGTAAAAAAGCTGCTTTAACGGCTTATTTTCTGTACTCACAAAGCGGTTTTAACAGGACTCAATAAAAACAGCGTCTGATAATTGTAAGACCTCTTCTTTTGTGGTTGAAGTTGGGGCTTACATGCGCACAAGGGCCACCGGAGCAACCAACACCGCTGTTGGTCGTCTTCTCCAAGCTTGCGGAGAAAACGAATTGCCCGAAATCTTAGAGCAGCTAAAAAATCTTCCCGTGGCACAATATAACTGGCATAAAGTACATATTCGTTCTTCATTTATTTACCTTATGCTTCGAAAGCGCAAAATGCTTCATTAATTACTGAACCGTGGGATAGCACCCCCTTTCGCCATCCAGAAATCCCTGGTCCAAGATCCGCTCAGTGCGAAGTCCGAGCGCCAGATTAAGGATATCCACACATGATCTTGAATATTTTCGAAGGTTCCTTATGATCAAATGTACTGCAGTATAATGTGGACAGTCCTGAAGACAAATAAACACTCCGCGGCTTCTAAGTTTGACAAACGTTGTAAGTTGCCTCGATACTTTCCACTTAGTTCAAGCGGCCATGAACAGTCTTTCCTCTCTTCAAACACCACAGTCCTGATAAAAAATTAGCGGCCGCCAAATATACTGCGTGGTCTGATACCGGGGTTCAGTACATCTTTGTAGGAGTCTGTCCAGAGTTATACAAGAAATGTCGGATAACTATCATCTCACCGATAATCCCAACTGCAACTTAGGATAATTCGCGCGCTTGCAGTGCACAAGGTATAACAGCCGTTTATGATCAATGTTCAGTGGCGTTCAAGTGAAATCAAATCACGAACGTTGCTTATGTAGCATTACATAGATTGTATGCATGAGGATGCTACATCGTGTGAACCATTTTTGCAGATGAGCTGCTTACCGCAGTCAATAACTGTAGGCTGATGAGTCCGCGATTTTTCTTACGTGAGATGGTAACCATGCATGCGTCGAAGGTCGATGAAGGAACTCTGAAGTGCATTTAATTCGCATACTAGAGGAGTCATTTGGGTCGTAATAGATCGTAAGAGCACGATATAAATGAACTGTATCATCGCGTTCGTTTTAAGCAGGGTGCAGTGGTGATATTGTGTGTTTATATTAGCCAAAAATTAGGTTATTTTTGTTTGGAACATTCTAGAAGACTCCGTGGTCACTGCTAAATCCGTCACTCCTAATTAAATCAGAGAATTAGGCGCCAGGAATTTAAAAAAAATTTGCCCCAAGGCATTAGGACTCTACTATTCCTTTATATTTGAGCAGAGGGGCCTGTATGGTTTAGAAAAAAAAGTCGCAGTTTTGTGCGAAAGGTGAATCATCGAGTGCGATAGCAAATAATTAGACTGATATACAAAGTAAGGATAATAGTTTTGTCGGCCGTTTAAACCTGGAAACGTTCGCCTACTAACTAAATTAACAAGCATGGTGTCAGCACGCACAGGTACACATGAACACATCACACTAGATGAGTGCAGACACTCGTGTCAAAACGCTGGCTTGAGGAACTGGGGCAACAGCAGCAAGCGAAGCATGCTGTCTATCGGGCTGTGTATCGCTTCAACACAAACTGAGCGGCGAGAATGCAGCACGCGCAAAGGCATGAGCCGTCGAAGTGCAAGACTCTGCTCTGAACGCAAACCCCTTTCAACATTGGCGCGTACTTTAGTGGGGCGCGCAGCCGCGGAACAAACGAAATTACGGCGGGAGTGCAGCGCCGCCCCCTCCATCCCCTCCCACTGGAACCTAGCACGCCACGTAAGACAGCGCACGTCCTTCCCGCTTTCCTACCTTGCGCGCGCGAGATTCAGCCGCAATCTTCGGTGGCCCTCGCACCCCTTCATTCGCACATACAGCATACGGCGTGCGGCAACAGTGTGATCGCCCTTGGAATTTATACGGAACATCACGGCAACGTCGAATCCAACGGCAAAAAAAAAACTGCGCTGGCGCTGGTAGAGTGGCCGCTGCAGTCGGCTCGCTCACTCGCCTGTATGTACCGCATGCCGACGTTTGCAATTTCCAGGCGGTTTCGCTTTGTTTCCGCTAGACGCTGGAAACACTTGTTTTGTGACCTTCGACGGCCTTTTTGTGGCCGGCGTTCGTCAACAGCTACTCAGTGGAGTTCGTTGGCGGGACAGCAAGCGACGAACATTTACCCGAAGAGGTGGGCGCCATCTTGCCTTTGAGGAATCCGTGAAACGTGCGATGGTCTCGCATGTGCGAAAACTAGAACGGGGAAAATAAAAATACAATGAAATACTTGTAGCTGATTGGTGAATGTTAGGTGTCGTTTTGAATTAGATGCCGTAAAAAACAAAATAATATTGTTTTCTATTCCGCACTTAACAAAACGTGAACGGCGGGACTACTTCCAGCAGAAGAGAAAGAGGCGCGCTGTGGTTCCGTATCTTTCGCTTCATAGCCAAGAAATGTTGTCCCCCATATAATATAGACTTTCATACAATAATTACTGAATGAAACTGTATGGTATATACTACGTCTAAACACGTTGTTTTAGACGTCACGTAAAAGAGTGCAGGAGTAAGCGAACATTTGTTTTTCATTGTTTATAAACAAATGCACGTCTCTTTACTTTTACGATTAATTTTCTAACCGAACATTGCATTGTAAAATGACACCCACTGTCCGCGTAAGCAAGCAGAAGGCAGCCGCAGCGCTGACAGCGCCACTTGTCTTTGCGAACGAAGTTTGAATCAATCACCCGCGAATCCCCGCAGTACAGCATGGTGCAGTCCGGCAGAGCGTCACAGCAGCATCACAGTGTTTGGGCAGCGGCGCCTCGCGAGTGATTCAGCGACCGCAAACTAAGCTGACCTGTTTCCTATTTCGTACGTTGCAGTTTCTTTTTACTTTGCTCTTCACGTCGACGAAGTGGAAGCGTCAAGGGTAAACGATACACAGCAGAGGTGACGCATCGCTCGCCTGCCCAATGTTTGTCAGATTTTTCACCAACACGCCCTCGTGTTCTTACTTTCACTGCCTCTGTTTTACGCTTTAAGCAGTAACAAGTGTCTTGCTGCACATACATGCACCGCGTACGCCAGACTTTCCTTATGGCATGAACCGCCATAATAACATGGGAGCGTACAACGCGTCCTCCACTCTTCGGGAGGGCAGTAGTCGCGGGCCTTGCTAGAAAGAGAAAATTTGTTCTTAAATAAATAGTCCCAACTTTTACCCCCTCCGTTATTACTAAGTGTCATTACAGGTATTAGCAGGTTAAGCTAAACGTTGAATCTTTGGAAGGAAAGCTCACTCGCTATGGACGCGACAAGTTCAACCGGAGTGCTCGCTCACCTAACGCGTTAGGGAATGTTTGAGCGCTACTGTAAACGTCAACGTGCACATCTAGGTCATAAAACACTGCAGGCGGGCAGCAAAATGATGCACATATTCGGCGTAAAACTCCACCGGTACACCTTTGCAGATGTGTATGACCCTCGAAAGCGCTCTCCTGAAACAAGCGCGTGCGGTCGTGAGTACTGCGAGAGACAAGTAACAGTTGAGCAACTTGTGTTTTAAAAGTTCTAAAGCAAGGATGATTCCTTCTTGCATAACGTTTTATGTTATCATCTTTACCCGCTGTCAAAAGCAGGAATACTCCACGATTTTTCCTGATATGCAAGGCCTTCATTTTACAGATTCCGAAACAGTGATTTCGGTCTACAATAGCACGTTAGTATGATTCCGCCGAAGAGGGCAAAATTTCCCGCAAACATTATTTTGTCCGTGGCTATTGTCGTGGCGCGGTAAATTGCGTACAGCGTTGCAGGCGCATTCATCTCACGCATTTGAGTTCCTTCACTCCCACCTGGCCACAGCAACAACCGGGAGAGCACGGTCCAGATAATATAGGGGAACAAAACGCAGAGACAAACGCAAACCTGCCCACACGATCCCTTTGCCACGGTACGAAACCTACGGCGCAACACGTGTGAGCGCACACACCATAACAAAGGCGCCATTTTGCCACGACAACATGGCCACTACAGCGCAAAAATCGTGAAACAATAAAGAAAAGATACCATTACTACGTCATTTCCTCCACACTTTTCTCCTTGAGCGCGGAGGGTCTAGAGACTCTCCTCAGTTTTTTCCTTCCTCCATGCGGCGAAGGCTCGACTAAGAACAGCCCCGCTGTTAAAATTGAATGCAAAAATTTTCAACGGCATTTTACAGGTATTAGTTATACGCAATAATTTGTTATATGTGCGTTCGGTATATCCGGGCTCGACTGTATGTGATTGTGGTTACGTTTATATTGTGGTGCTCAGATTTCCTGGTGTGATCTCATTTCTGCCACAAGTACTGGTATTTTATATAGCTCAATTTACTGCGCGATCAATAACCGTCCATCTTAATTGTTTTGTTCTTGTAATTTGCGTTGATTATTGTATGTGCGATATGTTTCATAAAGAATGGAAATATTCATGAGACACTTCGGTGATGCTTTTAACTCTAGGAGTCGTGTGGCATATTTTGCCAACTGCTCCAAAAACACCAATAGCTGCTCCAAATTTGGGTTTTTAATGCTCCAAAGTGGCATTTTTCAGCTCCGAAATCTGGGCCGGTTCCTGGCAGTTGTGCAGTTGTGCAGAAAGGGTCCAAGCGCAATGGCACATTCCCCACTAGCGAAGATGAGCCTGGCTACGTATAGATAGGCATAGTTGGGACTACTTAAGCTAAGTCAGTCATCGATAGCCATTCAATAGCCAGTCAATAGCTCATCGATATTCCATGAATAATTAATAAATTCAGGAAAATGGTGGGGATGACTTGGTAGTGCTTAGCTTAGACGAAATACGTGGCCAATACATTGCTGTAGCCAATCAAAAGCTAATCGAAAATCTATCAGTAATCAATAGATTGCGGAAAATACTGGGGATGACTTGGTAGTGCTTAGCATAGCCCAAATACGTGGCCAATACCTTGCGATAGCCAATAGATAACCAATCAAGAGACAATCGATATTCGACAAATAATATATTCCGGGAAATGCTGGGGATGACTTGGTAGTACTCCATCATCATCATCAGGCTATATTTATGTTCACTGCAGAACGAAGGCCTGTTCCTCGGATCTCCAATTGCCCCCGTCTTGCGCTAGCTGATTCCAAACTGCGCCTGCAAATTTCCTAACTTCATTACCCCACCTAGTTTGCTGCCGTCCTCGACGGCGCTTCCCTTCTCTTGGTATCCACTCTGTAACTCTAATGGTCGATCGGTTATCCATCCTACGCATTACATGGCCTGCCCAGCTCCATTTTTCCTCCTAATGTCAACTAGAATATCAGCAATCCCCATTTGCTCTCTGAACCACACCACTTCCTTCCGGTATCTTAACGTTAGGCCCAACATTTTTCTTTCCATCGCTGTTTGTGCGGTCCTTAAATATGTTGGCACCGGTAGAATGTAATGATTGTACAACTTTTCTTTTCAACGACAGTGATAAGCTCCCAGTCAGGATTTTGTATTGCCTGCTGCATGTACTCCAACTGAATTTTATTTTTCTGTCAATTTCTTTCTCATGATCAGGGTTCCATGGACTGATGCTCTGTTGTCGTTTCTAAGCACACACAATCACAGAACAACACTCCTTGCCTTATTTATATAAGTTTTTTTTGCCACTGAAATCATTGTACTTCAGTAAAGCCAACTTCAGGTTTTTGCATGAAGTTATTGTGGTGCAGTGTTCTAAAATAACTCTGCGGCTTTTTTACCTGTTATTTATCGTTGGACACTGGTTTACTTGTCTAACCAAATCTATGTATCATATTTTGGAGAAGCATTCAGTAAGAAACAAAGGGCTGGCATAGGACTGTGTGAGCCACGAGTACATCACTGCTCTGGCATGCTTCTAGAAGGAGAAAGTACTGTGGCATGAGCGAATACTTTTGCGTGTTGGGTCATGGTGCCTGGTAGTCCTGTGCCACGGCAAGTGCATGGGTGGTATCAACTCTTGCTTCACACAAATGGCTGATGTTTGGGCTCGCAAAGTCACAATAAAGCATTGGCAAACCGCCAGAGAAGTTGGTTGTCACTGAGCATGTGCTGGAGCCGGGGGGATTTTGGTGACCATTGCAGATGAAAGTGGGTGACAAACAGATCTAATAAGTGCAATGGCCAATGGGGAGCAGTAGGCCATTGAAGTGCGTAGATAAAGTAGACATCGCTGCAGCAATTTCATTAGTGAACTCCAGAACTTCAGTGACGAAGGCAGATATTGCATGCAGTGCTAGCTTTTAATGACAATAGTTTGTAACTGATAGTGTGTGGTTGAACCAACTCCACATTGATACGATAGAGTTAACAGGAAGCGGACAGTTTCTGTGGCAGTCTAGTTTGATGGAAACTGCCGAGTTTAACTGTTGCGCAATGTAGCCTGATCATGTGCAATGTTTCTTGCCTTCCTCAGATCCATTATGTATACATCATATACTGTATCCAGAACATTCGAAAACTGCACTGAAATTTCGCACTACTTCGTTACGTAACACACAATGGATAATTCAATGCGTCTTATGCAGGCAACATTTGTTCAATCAGGGATAGCAACAATGGTTGATGTGCAGTGGTTGCCGAAGGGATGCGTGCCTCATACTATCACTGCAAAAGCGCCATGAAATCCTGCTTAGTATGCGAAGACAAATACACAACTATTATTCTTTCGTGTGCTGTGTCGCTTGGTTATGATAAATCAGATATAACTAGCTCAGCTCTCCGTCCTTTTCAAGCGTGGCTGCTAATTTTTATAATCCTCAGTTCCACGTGACCTCCATTTCATTTATGCACAATTGTTTTTGATTACAGAGTGAACTGGAAGAGACCACAGCCAGGTCAGCCAGTGATCGGGACAAGATGGCATCACAAGTGAAGGAGCTGGAAGATGGGCATGCCCGTCTCAAGCATGACAACCAAGCTCTGGAAGATCGCATAGGTAAGGTTGATAGTTTTCAGTTTGTATTTTAAATGCGCGACACTTTTCAGAAAGGCATGGAACCTCTGAAATATTAAGCGAACGCTAATTCAGTTTAGACTCATAGTGTTCTTTCAAAACCATATTCTCGGTAGCTTTGTGCTAAGAGACTTGTGACTTGAAGAAACCTAACGTCAAACTTCAATTTTTGGAACCCCAATGCTGGATCGCCAGTGTGATGTCGCGTATTTGAGTGTAGGTATGTCCCATATGTGGCCCATTTTGAAGCTGCGAACGTTCAAAAAAAATTCTAAATTCTCGTATTGGTTCTTATAAAGTGCAGTGTAGGCCATCTTTACCGATAGAACTAGGCCCCAGAATACACCAATAAAATTCATGTCATGGCGAACTGGTGCGTGAACATCAAGGTGGCATCACCACCCGTCTTTCGATCTCGCATGTTTTCCGACTTATGAAGTCTCCTTTCATGGTATGAGTGGCTTTCTCGGTATTGTAGAAGGGTGATTTAGTAACACAGCTGAACTTATTTTATTTTAGTGTGCCTTTAAAGACAATTGTTCCGCAAAGCCTTTGAAGCAAAACGTTTGTTTTCAAACAAAAATTGGCAACCAAAAGGGATAGCCAAATGCCAGTGGCACCCACTGACACTGTTATCACCTTTCTGTCCTTGTTACCACGGAGCTTACAGCTGTGCCACTGCAGAGCAATATCCCCAACCCACTTTCCATCTTGTTTGTCTGATGCCATTCTGAATAAAGCACACAATTAATGCTAAAGGCTGTGGTCAACACACTACACTGCCATTGTTTGCGTGCACGTCGCAGGCAAAAAGGAACACAAGGGACGCAGGCCAGTGAAGTACGTGTAAACATCATTACGATAACGAGGAACACCCCGCATTGTGAACGACGACACTTTGGGCTGTACAAAGGCGATATCATAATGCTTGCATAAAATTCAGATGACAAAGGCACTGGAATATGCACAGATACAAGATGTAGAAAAAGGACACATTTTAAAGATATACAGTGTTCTCTACTCTGGAGGAGGCAACAAAATACGATCACCCAAGACCAGCAATCCTAAACTAAAATCTTTGATTGAAGAAAATTCGTTTGTATAGTAGGATTTAGTGAGAACACTGCTGTAAAATTTTTCTCTTGGTCACATGCACTGGTCAGTTGCAAACGGTCCATAGTTAGTGCTCATAGGGGCATAATAATAAATCTTAAGTCTTCTGAGCAAATTCATATGACTCCCTGTGATATGCAGAATATTGGTTTAGGTGAGACATTGTCTACCGACAAAGCAAGTTGATTTACCATGTGTAAAAAGTGGCGACGTCTGTTTTGTTGCCCAGGAACATGAATTCATACTTGTGAAACCTATCGGTTCTTATTTAGATGACCGTTCACACAAGATTACATTTTATTTTGTATTTATCTTGGTACATCTGGCATGCTTGTTGTGATCCTCGTTAACCCCTGTGGTGGCGTAGTGGCGTTCCTCTACTAAGCCAGAGGCCGCGGAATCAAATCCCGGCAGCAGGATGGCCACATTTCGAAGGGGACGAAATTAAAAAATGACCATGTACCATGCGTGTGGTGCATATTAAAGGACCCCAGATGATCAAAACAATCTTAGGTCCCCCACTGTGGCGTGTATCATACCATGGCTATGGCATGTTAAACCCCAGAATTTGTCTGGCCCTGATTGATGTGTGGCAGTATTGTGTAGAAACAGTGTCAGAACAGTAGCGTTGATACAATGGCTTATAGCTGCGCACACACAGGCATCGCGTTGCACTGATCATGCAAGTCAACATATTAGAGAGTCTGGTGTTAACTCTGCATAGACCGCAAAGGCTTTACTAGAGGAAAAGGCTGTTTTTATTCTGATTAAGATCATTTTGTAGGGAACATCAGCATATGTATTTGCACTTTATCCAATAATGCAGATTCACACATAAAATTACACTGCTTTGCTTCCCTTCGGTGAATTTCATAACTGTGCAAAGTCCTGAGCACAATGTCCTGCACGTCCTTCCGTGCCACCTTGTCTTTTTAACTTTAGTAAATTGGGTGTCTGTTCTAGAGAACTGCAGGGGCCGATTTTATCAGCCCGGACCGGGCCCGATTTTACATCGGGCTGCCCGCCCGAGCCCGACCAAAAGATTTATGGCGAGACCCGGGCCCGGCCCGGGCCCGGAAATAATCTACGTTACACGGCCGGCCCGGCCCGCGACCCCTTTACCTTAGGCCCGAGCCCGACTACAAACCGACCCGAACCCGGCCCGAGACCGAAAAAGACCACCGAATTGCATTCAAAAAATCAAGAAGTGAGTGAAAGAAATTTATTCTTAAGGCATAAATACATGTCATATGCAATCACGAACACCACTTTAGCGGCCTGAACGCAAATACCAGCGCGCAAAGTAGTACGAATGACCCTGCCGAGTGGTATCGCCAGCAGTTTCCAACGGCTCGACTTTGATGCGGCCCAATCGACTTCTATCGCCCCCCGCCGCCGTGGTTCAGTCAGCTAAGGCCTTGCGCTGCTGAGCACGAGATCGCGGGATCGTATCCCGGCCACGCCGGCCGCATTTTGATGGAAGCGAAATGCAAAAACGCCCGTGTGCTTGCGTTGTAGTGCACGTTAAAGAGCACCGGATGGTCAAAATTATTCCGGAGCCCTCCACTACGGTGTGCCTCATAATCAGAACTGGTTTTGGCATGTAAAACCCCAGAAAGATGAACATCACTCTTATCGTCACGCCGCCACAGTATTTTTCCACGTCGGACGCCTCACTGCAAAGCATGCGACGCCCCAGCCGCTTGCCCCACTAAACCTTATTCTAGTACACTATAGCCGAAGCGGCGCCACGACCGGTCGTGAGCGCAGTGCATGGATAGAGTAAATGGTGGTGCAGAGTAATGCGCCGCTGCTAGGCGGCCAGTTGGGAACATGCGTGCAATAATGGATGGAAGCTGTGCCATTATTCAGCCGCATGAAGAATTATCTTATCTTACCAGTCATCGTTTTACCAATTCGCCTTTGACGAATGAGCAAGTCGCGAACGCGTTTACACCGCGCTGAAAGCATTAATTACATGCTCAACCTAACCTATTCTTTCATTTCCAGTTCTTCCCTACATCTCCCCTACCACTCAATTTATTATCCTCCTCCATGCTTTTACTCATTGATAAACCATACGAACGCTTTTCCAGGTACACCTGTCCCCTCCGTGTTTATGTTTCAAATTATATTTCTTCCGCTGTCACTCTTCTGTGCCGTTTTTTCCCCCTCAACCTCACCTATTCTTCCATTTCCAGTTCTTCCCTGCATCTCCCCTACCACTCATTTTATTATCGTCCTCCATGCTTTTACGCATTGATCAACCATATGAACGCTTTTCCAGGTACACCTGTCTCCCCCCCCCCATGTTTAAATTTGTAATTATATTTTTTCTACACTGTCACCCTCCTGTGCCTTTTTTTTTCCTCCACACAAGATCCACACCGAGGCAGGCCAAAATCCCAGACGCCAGGATACCTTTTCGGCGCCTTGACCACACAGGGTCTCGCCAATTCTGCATACCACCGCGACGACGCCTACGGCGAACTAGTGAGGCTAACGTCCCTTGACGGACCAAGCTGCTCCCTGTCAACCACAAAATTACCCGATGCGTTGATGCTACGCTACTCAAGTCATGCTTTCAACTCGTATTGTCACTTGCACACTGACCGGCTCTTCAGGGACCCCAAACGCACGCCGACCACGACACCTCCGAACACTCACTGGCCTCTCGCTCCCCCAACCCCCTCTGACGTCTTTTCTTTTTCTTTTTTTTTCTTTTTTTGCCGCTTTCTCGCTCCCCCGCTCTTGTCCCCTCATCTTAGAAACCGCGCCTAGCCAGTCAAGCGCCAGCGCTCATTTTCTTTTCAGTCTCTCCCTTTACAGCCAGCCACAGCCGACATCGACGTGACGTCACTCCACTAACCCTTTAAAACTAACCCGCCGAGGATGACGAGGCCGCCTTTGACGAAGATAGGTCCTCCTATCGAAACGTTGGCCAGCCTTTCTGAGGCACCTTATCCCTGTTTATAATGCTTATTCCTCGTGTGCTACTCCATTAGTCAGCCATCTTTTTTGATTATTGATTTAGGTAAGGAATACAATGGAATCCTTTGGTTTGAGGTGACTTCGGTCTTTCTGGACTTTTACATTCTCTTGAAACAGCACAAAATACGAAGGAAGAAGAAAAGGGAAGTACAAAGGAGCAGCACTGCTACCTTCCAGCTGCGCCGGGGCAAGAGGTATTTCAGAGTCGAGACGTGTGAGGATAACTCGCGGCACGTTACATGCACACCGCCAGAAAGTCTGAACCAAACCCGGGCCCACGTCGAAATACCCGAGCCCGGCCTGGGCCCGGCTCAAAAATCCCATACCGTGCCCGAGCCCTGCCCGAGCCCGTGAAAAAATTGCCCTAACCGGCCCGACCCGGCCCACGCGCCGGGCCAGGCCCAGGATTTCGGGTAAGCCTGAGCCCGTGCAGTGCTCTACGCGGAAGTGCCGGTCAGTTTTTCGCGAACCGTAGCGCGAAGATTTCGCTCTGCACCAGACACTTAAGTATGAACCGCATGCACACGATCTTACGCGCAACAGCGACAAGCGACGCGACCGATATGGCTGTCGCGTTCGCTCGTCGCCTGCAAGTCGTACCGCACGCGAGCGACGACTTAGAGCGACGTCACTCCGGTGTTGCCGGTATGAGGGCAGCAAATACGTGCCGAAACTGGCGTGACGCGTGCTTTATTAATTTAAGTAGATGCGTTTTACTGTAAAGAGCAGCATAAATACTTCTCAAAGTCTTCCACTAGGTTCTTATCCTTGCACGTATTAAAATTTAGTTCTTTGCTCGTTCCGTGCGACAATCGGTAGTACATGACTGACGGTAAACATCCTGTACCGGCTTCGCGCTATTAGCTGATAGGATTTCCGGGCGACGAACGACGAATTCTAGATTTCCAGAACCGAGCGATGGAGCGACAAGAACCAGCGATCTCTTCGTGCGACGGCCCGTTTCGTCGCTCGAAGCTGTCGCTCGTTGCCGTGGTGCACAAAATCGCTCTCATGCGGTTTGGGCATTATGCAAGAATTATCATTTGCTGGTGTAAATTTTCAGCAGTGGCGTAATCGTGTTGCTGCCAAATATTTACACCAGCAGCGAAGTAGAATACACTTGGTTACTGCAATATTGGCTGTTTTTGTCTCTTTGAGCTCTGCGCCACCAGGTGGTAGCAACATACAGGTCGCTCACGTTTACGGTTCCGCCCGAACGCCCCAACGCCCGCGTTTACCCGATTACCGAACAAGCTAAAGCTCTCTAATAGGCAGGTATCCAAAATTTACACACCTCCTCGTCTCTGGGAAACGTGTGCGACGGCGTGTCACGACCGACGATGCTGTTATAACAGCAATGTGCATTTCCTTCCGCCGCGACGATCGCGTCAATACCGAGCCACGACCGCGGGAAGCCTCATGTAAGACGCACCACCTGCGTGGAGCGCCGAAAGGGATAGTGTTTCGATGGAACACGTGGGAAGATCGCCGAAAAGGGTTAAACAAACGCTGCAAGGGACCGACACCCCTGGAAACACTGCGACAGCTGTGGCCGACCTTGGCCGCGGTTGGGTGCTATGATGTCAAATTTCAGCTTCTGCCGGCGGCCGCATGGAGGCAAGGTGCCACAGAAAATCACAGAAAGGTGGTTCTCGTTCTTCTTTTTTTCAAAGCAGCTTGTTGTATTTGTCATTTTCAACCGTGCAACTTTTGTTCCGACGCAAAAAACCGCCCGCCAACTTTTTTGTGTCCGTATCCCTTTAATCTTTTTTCGCTGAGTGATTTTATTTTTGCTCAGTCACCTCCATGACTATGACTTCCACCATCATCCTTTAGTGTTTCCTTCACTTAGTGCCCACGTCCGAACCCATTCCTGCGGTTTTCGAGTGTTAATATTGCTACACGCGTGTGGTATTTGATTGTTTGACCGAGGCGCGCGGGCGCCATCACTCGAGAAAAGAAGAGGAAGAACGAGCTGGGCTCGCGCTGTGAACCTAACCGGTCAGCGCTGCAACCGCTGTTGTAAATACATCCTGTAAATAGCTGCCCGTCTTACTGACTCGTTCTTCGCGTAACATCGTGGTGGAGGTGGAACGTTCCCCGTCCTCGCCACGGAGCTCCGAAGCGGCCGCACCGTCGTCTTCTCAGCCATGGCTTCCGATGGAAACACCCCGTCGCCACCTACACCTGCGGCGCCTACCACAACGTACGTTACGGTTCCTAGTCTCCGTGATCCTGGGACATTCTCCGCCCAAAATGGCGTTGACGTCGACGACTGGCTCAGCATTTATGAGCGTGTTAGCCGAAGCCACCACTGGGACCCTACCATCATGCTTGCCAATGTGATATATTATCTGGACGGCACACCGCTTGTCTGGTTTCGCACCAATGAGGTTGAGATATCCAGCTGGGACACTTTCAAAGAGAGGCTTCGCGACCTCTTTGGCAACCCGTCTGGTCGCCAACAGGCTGCGCGAAAGAAGCTTGCTACCCGTGTCCAGTCGTCGACAGAATCGTATGTCGCCTATATACAGGAAGTGCTCGCGCTTTGCCGGAAAGCCGATGAGCACATGACTGAGGTTGACAAGGTGGGCCATATCCTAAAGGGCATCGCGGACGACGCCTTCAACTTGCTCGTCTATAACGACGTCTCTACTGTCGACGCCATCGTCAAAGAATGCCGCCGCTTCGAGGTAGCCAAAAGCCGCCGCGTCGTCCCACAGTTTTCCCGGCTCCCAAACACCCCTGCCACGTCCTCTTGCTCCGCTCTTCCTGCCACACGACCTTTTCAAGAGAACGTCACTCGTATCGTTCGCCGTGAGATTGAAGCGGCGAGTCCGGCCCCCCTTCATCCACGACCCCTCGAAGGTACCTTTGACCCAGCGGCCCCTACTATTTCCGTCATACAAGCAGTTGTGCGGCAAGAAATTGCCAACCTTGGCATCCCTACCGCCTGCTCTGTCTCCCGACCTGATTCGGCATCCATTCCCATGGCCCCATCCTTCCACGACCAGTATTTCGCTCCCCGACCACGCAATCCTGCTGAATGGCGTACCCCCGACGACAAACCGATCTGCTTCCGCTGCCACCGAGTTGGTCACGTATCCCGCCACTGCCGCAGCACCTGGATGCCGCCGTACTGGAGCTCATTCCCTGCTCCTCGCCCATACGCCGACGCTCGCCGTTACTCACCTCGCCGTCCGTACTCTACTTCTGATGCCCCTGACAGCCGCCCCTCCGGGCGATCGCCGTCGCCTCAACGCCGTCGCTCCCCGTCACCCCAACCTCGCCGCTTTTCCTCGCCAAACCGCCGGACGGAAAACTAGGCCATGCAGCTCTTGGAGGTAGTGCTGCATCCCGTCCGCCCTGTACAAATCCTCCGCTGACGCTCCTCACGGACGCGAACCTAATTGACCTAGACGTGGATGGTGTTCCATTCAAGGCATTGGTTGATACTGGAGCCCAAGTGTCCATAATGAGCGCTAATCTTTGTCGTCGCCTCAAAAAAGTTCTTACGCCTGCCATCACTCGGGCCGTACGCGTCGCCAATGGCGCCACTGTTGCCGTCAGTGGTATGTGCACTGCGCGCGTAGGAATTGCTGGCCGCCACGTTCCAGTCCTGTTCACCGTGCTGACCAGTTGCCCTCACGACCTCATCTTCGGGCTCGACTTTCTGACGACGCATTCTGCCCTCATCGACTGTTCCACCGGTACGCTGTGCCTCGAGCTTCCTCTTGTTTCCGACGTTCGCCCCGAACCACCGAACACCCTCTGCACTACAGCGTTTGTTCGGTTACCTCCAAAAGCCCTAACCTTCGTCGAATTGGCCTCAACGGCACCCGTGCCTGATGGCGACTATGTCGTTGCACCTATTCGTGACGTGCTCCTGGCGCGCGACGTCTCTGTGCCACACTCCGTCGTTACCCTTGCCACTAATCGGATGTGTCTCCCCGTCATCAATTTTGGCTTGACGAAGCAAGTGTTACCTGAAGGCATAGTGGTGGCCACGCTCCGGTCTGTGACAGACGACCACGTCACTGCTTTTGCAGCCGACGCGTCTCCCGATCCCCCTGATTACCCACAGGATGCCTTGAACCTCGACGGCCCATTACGTCCCATGGTCGCTCCGGACCTCGCCCCTGACCAAGCAGCCGCCCTATATCGCCTTTTGTTGTCCTACCGCGACATATTTGACACTGAAAATCGCCCACTTGGTCAGACATCCCTTGTTCAGCATCTGATAAACACTGGTGATGCTGTTCCCATTCACCGCCGACCGTATCGTGTGTCCACGGCAGAGCGGCAAGTTATTCAGCAGGAAGTAAACAAGATGCTCGCCAAAGGAATTGTTGAGCCATCGTCGAGTCCTTGGGCGTCGCCGGTCGTGCTCGTCAAAAAGAAAGATGGCACGTGTCGTTTCTGCGCTGATTACCGCCACCTAAACCGAATCACTAAGAAGGACGTTTACCCTTTACCACGAATTGACGACGCTCTTGATTGTCTTCACGGTGCCAAATACTTTTCGTCCATTGACCTTCGATCTGGTTATTGGCAGATTTCCGTCGATGAGCAAGATCAAGAAAAGACCGCTTTCATCACTCCAGATGGCCTCTACCAATTTAAGGTTATGCCGTTCGGTTTATGCAATGCCCCCGCCACGTTTGAACGGATGATGGACTCTCTGCTTCAAGGTTTCAAATGGTCAACTTGCCTTTGTTACCTCGACGACGTCCTTGTGTTTTCTCCTACATTTGAGACGCACCTTGAGCGCGTTGCAGCCATCCTTGACGTCTTCCGCAAGGCTGGGCTGCAATTAAACTCATCGAAGTGCCACTTCGGGCGCCGACAGATTACAGTGCTCGGCCATCTCGTCGATGCTTCCGGAGTACAACCCGACCCGGAGAAGGTTCGAGCAGTAACGGCTTTCCCTGTACCTCAGTCTGTCAAAGACGTCCGGAGTTTTGTGGGGCTCTGCTCTTATTTCAGACGGTTTGTGAAAGATTTCGCAGCAATCGCTAGACCACTCACAGAACTTATGAAGAAAGACGTGCCTTTTACGTGGGGTTCCGCTCAGGCTGCCGCATTTTCACGCCTTATCAAGATTCTGACTAATCCACCGATCTTGGCCCACTTTGACCCGTCCGCACCAACAGAGGTCCGAACCAATGCCAGTGGTTATGGGATCGGCGCCGTCTTAGCGCAACGCCAACACGGACACGACCGCGTTATAGCCTACGCTAGCCGACTCCTGACAACTGCAGAGCGCAACTATTCGATTACCGAACGCGAATGTCTTGCTCTCGTCTGGGCTGTTTCAAAGTTCCGCCCATATTTATATGGAAAGCCCTTCTCAGTAATCACAGACCACCATGCGCTGTGTTGGCTTTCGTCGCTCAAGGATCCTACTGGCCGGCTCGGTCGTTGGGCTCTCCGACTACAAGAATATCCCTACACAGTGACGTACAAGTCGGGACGCCAACACCAGGACGCAGATTGCCTCTCTCGCTACCCAGTCGAAGACCCGACCTCTACGTCTGAGCCTGACACCGACGCCTGCGTTCTCTCTGTTTTTCCTCTGGTCCATGTCGCCGACGAGCAGCGCCGTGACCCGTCCTTGCGTGTCATCATTGATTGCCTGGAATCTCCACTTGCCGACAGTTCCCTTCGCTTATTCACACTTCAAGATGGCGTACTCTACCGCCACAACGTTCACCCCGACGGCCCAGCATTACTCCTTGTGATCCCTAAACACCTTCGCTCGGCTGTTCTCCACGAACTTCACGACCTCCCCACTGCCGGTCACCTCGGTGTGTCACGTACCTACGACCGGATCCGCCGACGCTTCTTTTGGCCTGGGCTTGCTCGCTCCGTTCGAAGATACGTAGCTGCGTGTGATAAATGCCAGCGACGCAAGACACCATCGACGCTACCTGCTGGGTACCTACAACCAATCGACATTCCCGCGGAGCCATTCTTTCGGGTTGGTTTAGATTTACTTGGTCCCTTTCCTCTTTCTACCTCTGGGAATAGGTGGATCGCTGTGGCCACAGATTACGCCACGCGCTACGCCATCACCCGAGCGCTCCCTACAAGCTGCGCCACAGATGTTGCCGATTTTCTTTTACACGACGTGATTTTATTACATGGAGCTCCGCGACAACTTCTCACAGACCGTGGCCGGACATTCCTGTCAAAAGTTATCGCGGACATCCTGCAGTCCTATGCCACGAGGCACAAGCTATCCACGTCACACCATCCGCAAACTAATGGCCTCACGGAGCGTCTTAATCGCACTCTCACAGACATGCTCGCGAAGTATGTCTCTTCAGACCACACAGACTGGGACCTCACTCTGCCGTTTGTCACCTTTGCGTATAATTCCTCGCGCCACGACACAGCCGGCTATTCCCCATTTTTCCTCCTGTTCGGCCGAGAACCAGCACTGCCCCTCGACACAACTCTCCCTGTTCACGCGGCACCCACCAGTGAATATGCACTTGATGCCGTCGCCCGCGCTGCTCACGCAAGGGAAATTGCCCGTGACCGCCTTTTGAACTCCCAAGAGAGTAAAAGGCGTTTGTACGACCAGCGACACCGAGACGTGCACTTCCCGCCTGGTTCTTTGGTGCTTCTATGGTCTCCGTCGCGTCAGGTCGGCCTGTCAGAAAAACTGCTGTCGCGTTACACAGGCCTCTACCGAGTGCTTCGTGCCGTGACTCCCGTCACATACGAGATCGCCCCTGACGCCCCATCTGCTTCCCAGTTCAGCGATATCGTGCACGTTACACGACTGAAGCAGTATGACCCTCCCAGTGATGACATTTAGACGCTCCGGGACGTCGCTTCTGCCGCCGGGGAATTATGCTACACGCGTGTGGTATTTGATTGTTTGACCGGGCGCCATCACTTTTTGGGCGCCATCACTGATTGTTTGACCGGGCGCCACCGGGCACCATCACTCGAGAAAAGAAGAGGAAGAACGAGCTGGGCTCGCGCTGTGAACCTAACCGGTCAGCGCTGCAACCGCTGTTGTAAATACATCCTGTAAATAGTTGCCCGTCTTACTGACTCGTTCTTCGCGTAACAATATTTTTTCGCGGACTCATTTTCACTTTTGCTGGGTCACGATCATGGCTATGACTTCTACCATCATTCTTTAGTGTTTCCTTCACTTGGTAACCACGTTCTAACCCATTTGAGTGGTTCTTGAGTATTAATATTTTTCCACTGAGTCGTCATTTTTGCTGAGTCATGCTCATGAATATGACTAATACAAGTATCCCTAGTGTTTCCATCACTTAGTACACACGTCCGAACCAATTTCAGTGGTTTTTTCGTGTTAAACTTCCGCTCGATCATTGTCATGGCCTACATAACAGGCATGTGATGACATTTTTGTCATGACCTGTCACTTATGTTCATCGTACACTCCTGTCATACTATGCCAATTTTGGTACTTACCAAGTTAACGAAATGACCATGAGAACACGAAGACGTAGGCGGCTGTTTCATGACCTACATGACACGCATGTCATGACATATCATTTATGTTCGTCATATACTCTTGCCATAGTATGCCAATTTTGGTACATACAAATTTAACGAAACGACCATGAGAGCACAAAGACGTAGACGGCAAGATAGATAGATAGATGGATACATAGATACTGTCCAAGTAGCGAATGTTCGCCAAGAAATGCTTCGTATTTAATAGCTAAACTTAGAGCTTAACGTCTGTCCGCGCCGCTTGTCGGCGACCGCTTCCAAGGATCGATAAAGTCCGTATATAAGAAAAGTACCGCAATCAACTCTTTCCTCCGCCGCCTCCTCTCCTAAAGCGCTTGCTTTCTTCTTTACTTTTTGCTTGCGAAAGCCAAGTCGACGGTGGCGCACCTAGAAAGTCCACGTTGAAGCTTTCAGGCCGGGCGCGCGCCGCCGCCGCCGCCGGCGACTGCGGCTGCGCAGAGGAATTTCAACATGGCTCTGAGGCTGAAAAAACGAAAATATAAAGAAGTGAAAAGCGCGCGCTATCATCGTCCAATCGGAGATACAGGAGAAAGAGAAGCGGCGTTTATCAAAGGATGGCGGTACTTTTCTGATATAGGGACTTTAAGGATCGAAACACGCCGTCTGCTAGAGCACGCGGCGCGCCCGCACCGTAGCAGCCATTATCATCTATATCGGCGCCTGAGGGATTTGAATGATTATAGTGGAAGACAGAAACAGCAAAAAAATACTTATTTTTTTTTCAATGCGCTTTACGTACAGTTACAATTACACGTTCGCATTTCCCGCTTTTTAAGCATCCTACCGTGTGCTGCCGGGCAGCTGTGCAGACGTTAAACAACACCATTGGTGAGGCGCGTTTCACACCAGTGGCCGCCGGGTCGTCGGAGCACCTGTTCTTACACCGTGGGTAGAGCCATTCGTGTCAGTGTGCAGGCAAGAAAGCTCGTGCGTTTTGTAGTTTGTAAATCAAGTTAGTTGAGGTGCGAAGGCCGCAGAGGATGGCCCTTGGTCGGAAAGATGGGCTTGTTCAATTATCCCTCTAGGGCACACCAGGGCGGTGCGGTTCGCAGCGATGCAGCGGGAGAGGTTCGAGAGAAGGTAAAAGGCGAATAGGTAAATGTTCAGTACGAGAGTGCAATGCATGTAGAAGAAAAGGGCGTGGTTTGTGTCGTGCCTCAAAGTGTAAAAATATACCGCTATATTCCCGTGGCTATATCCTAACACCGTGGATCCTAACACCGTGGCTTCAAGTGAGAGCCACGGTGTTAGGATATAGCCACGGGAATGTTTGCCGAGCCATTTATAATTTTCTATGTGACACCAAAAGATTGCCTTAATAATATTTTCTAATTTTTCTATGATTAATTTATCCTTCAATAAAGTATAGATTTAGAAAATTCAAAAAGTAAAGTCACAGAATCACAATTATTATTATTATTATTATTATTATTATTATTATTATTATTATTATTATTATTATTATTATTATTATATCAAAATTTACGTCTATCCTTTACTGTATTTAATTAATTTTAAAAATCGTATTACTTTTCCTGTTCAGGCAAGGCTGACTACCATAGTATAGACTACTTGATTCTTTTATCATCGCTTTCTTTCTAATCTTTAATTATTCATTTATTTTCATTTTTATTACTTATATCTTTATAAATCAATTTATTTTGAATTTCGATCATAATACCACCCAGTTCGTGGCCTAGCTCCCACAGTGGGTTGTGCCTTTGATTGAGGAATCATCATCATCATCAATATGAGGCATTCAATCAGTCAAAAAACAGAAGTGCTCGCAGTGTGTTTAGATGCATAACATAGACAAAGAACTCCATTCACAAGGCCCTGAGAATCCCTGCCCTAGGGCAGAGCTGTGGCCCTTTCCCACGTGGTGACGCGTAGACCGAGCCAAACCGCCGCAAGATGCATGACGTAACGTCCCTGAAAAAGAAAGCTATATTTTTTAGGGTCTTCAAACTGATAAGTTTATGTCGATGGTGCGGTTTCGACGTGTTCAGTATTTTAGGGGTACACCGTGTCATGGAAGTGCTTTATAAAATATTGAAGTCAGCAAAGCTCTTTTAATATCGTTGTTTTTTCAGGGGCTTTGGGCATCCCGCGTGGCAGAAACCAGTCCCTCATGGTGGGTTTGTCCATGAAGTATAGTGGAATGTCATGGAAGATGGAGGAATCCCAGACGACCAAGCTTTCCAGCCAGCTCAAGATCGGGAGCCGAAACGAATACCCCGCCAAAACAGTCCTGTCTTGCGTGAGGCGAAAGGCAGGACTCTCGCGTACGTCGCCTTGCTACGCAATCAGCAGCAAGGCGACGTACGCGAGATGACTCATCTGGTTACGCCACACAAGCTGAACCAAAGTGAGGTAAACCTTGTCACACAAAAGCATGAATTCACCGTCTTTGACGCCAGCAACCCCTGGTTCAAGCCGCTGAGCAATAAGAGGTGCCGGAGTCCGCAACCAAATGCACCAGTCCTGACATAGGCAGCAATCAGGACATTCATTAAGCAGTTTCTGGACAACCCCTGTGGATACAACTGCTCGGTGTGCAGTCCGCTGTTCTTCAAGAACGACGTCTCGGCCGTGCCTCTGCCTCTGCCTGAGTGATGAAATATTGTACAGTACGTCGTACAGCTTCTTGCATATTGACTACGTACCTCTATAGTTTATTATAAAGAAGAAAAAATGTCTCATGTGCCTCCTGATTTTCTTAGCATTCTACGAGTGGGCTTGTTAGCAGCACTTTTGTTAAGAAGCACATTCAAGCACGTGACAGCGATGCTCGGTGTTGTAGATTATTTCGAAATTGCGACGAACCCGTGTGAGTTCAAAAACTTCCGCGTAGGAATAAAAACCGCTATTTGGGGCCGTTTCCGGCAAGTATTTATTTTTAAAGAGAGACATTTCGCAATTTCTTATGCTGGTGAATGAATTCACAAAGAATACACAACGGAACAGATATAGAAAGAGAGCAAAAAGCGGTAAGGTTAATTACATGAGGGTTTCCAGTTTGCTACCCTGCACTAGCTTAACAGCATAGCAACAAAGCTGTCGCACAGTTGCAACTTATTAAATGTCGCGATATGATAGAGCATTGATGCTAGCTTGTATCTGTATTATATGGACGAGATTTCTAGAAGTCCTGGGAAAGGGTTTAAAACTTATGTAGACTTCGTTCTCTCTGTCAAAGCGAAGACGATGCACCGGTTTTCTACTCAGGTTCGCAAACTTATGTTCCGAAGTGACAGTGCTCCAGGTTTTGACATCCAGAGAAGGGCGAACGCTAACAGATTTTATGCGTAAAAATACGAGAATAATTAGAAAAGCGCTGTCAATGTGAGCATCAGCGTAGCCCTATCAAAGCTATCATAAGCTACATATCTAGTGATGAAGTACACTTTATTTACTATGTCTTACGCAATACCAAGCTTTGCCGCCTTTGGCAAGAACGCCCCCCACCCACGGCTTCGGTGGCGTTCATTTCCGCGCTAACCGCTAGTGCCTTGCAATGCCGTGATGAGCAGACGCCGTGCATCATTTTACGAACCTGACCATGTCGCAGCAAACAGTGATTTTTTCCATACCTCTCACAATGCGGTTATTGCATCAATATCTCACCATTCGTGACTTGGCACTGGTGCCAAGACCAAGTGATGGGAAAGGGTGTTCGACATGTCTATTGCGGAGAGACCACAAAAAAAGGCACTGCCATGGGCATTTTACCATGCTTTACAGACATCAATTGCACACTCACTGCTATTTGAGCCGAAATTGTTGCCATTTGGCAAGCCTTTTGCAATTTGTAATTGATGTGCGCTCGATGTGGCACGTGGCTGTACACTCACTGGTTCTTTGCTCGGAGCCCGAGCCGTACAAACTGTGGTGCTTACCGCAGTGCAATTATGACACGCCATAGAGAGTTTTCCTGAGCACGAGCATGTACTGTCGAATGGTCCTAGCTTTGAAATCTCGTTGCACGCCTGGGCACTGAATATGAATCTCCTGCCTCCCATCTTCCGTACTGAAACCTCGTAATTAGCGGGATTTTTAGCGTTTGTTGCCGAAACCGCGCACCATACTGATGTGCCACTCACACGAGCAGTCGCTTCCTCTGATTTTTTAAGGCAGCACCTGAAATAACGGCTCCCAACCGTCCACCCGGATGCCAGAGTGGCAAACGGCGACGGCCCCAGGCCACTTCCAGAGTGTGGTCTTACCAGGACGGAACGCGCAACGTTGCTTCGACTGCGGACGGGCTGTGTCTGGACGGCGGCGCGGCTGCACGCCAAGGAACGCTCCAACTCACCGGCTTCCGAATCTTGCGGCGATCCCGAGACCCTCGAGCACGATCTCTGTACTTGCCCAGCGCTGGCACAGGAAAGCTCAAGGGTCATCACTGCCTACAGGCAACAGGGTATTCCTGCTGTGACAACCAGCTGCCCTCCTGTTCCTGTCGCTTCCCCATCTCGAGCTCTCCATAGCCTTTCGGAGTTTGTGGAATTGAACGGGATCACCGCCCTCCGCTAAGCGCTCGCCCCCGGCAGGACAGCGCCTTCATCACCAACCTCCTCCATGTTTGCATATGAGACTCTTGCTGCATCTCCTTCTCTTCCCTTCCTTTGAACATCTTTATCTCCTGGTTCCCCTTCCCCTGACGCTGCGCCATGCTCCCTATTGGGCAGCAGAAATAAGCGTCATTTTTCTGCCATAAAATCACTACTACTCATTGCCAAACAAACACTGTTCAGTTTATTTTTTCGCCTTCCCACATTCTCATTCAGCGCTAGTCTTTGAAACTGATTGTTCTGCCATCGATTTCCATATCTTTATTTCCCTCGGTGCGTCTCTTCTTTCTCCACTGAGACAGCTGTCACTGACAGCTACCACCGTTAAACACGTACTCCGCTCGCAGACTTGCATCCCTTCTTCCGGTGACCTCAGTACAATATGCTGTTTTTGTTTCTTCAAGCATAAGCACATTATGTACTGTTCTGAAATTACCGCGTGAGTTTACTTTTCTGCGCATAGATAGGCAATACAACGTGTATCCAGCGGAAACATTTCTATCAAGACGACACACGCGAACACGTTGTTTAATTCGAAGGAAGTTTGCTTGTTTGGTTTGCGTGCATGTTTTGTTAGCACTGCTTGAGAACTGAGCCAGCGAGCCTTTGAGATAAACTTTGTTAAGTACATGTTTCGTGGCCACAAAAGATCTTAGGAGCACTGCAGTATACTACTGAGTATTCTCCTGTCTGCATACTCCAATTCAGCCCGCCGCGGTTGCTCAGTGGCTGTGGTGTTGGGGTGCTGAGCACGAGGTCGCGGGATCGAATCCCGGCCACGGCGGCCGCATTTCGATGGGGGCGAAATGCGAAAACACCCGTGTACTTAGATTTAGGTGCACGTAAAGAACCCCAGGTGGTCCAAATTTCCGGAGTCCCCCACTACGGCGTGCCTCATAATCAGAACTGGTTTTGGCACGTAAAACCCCACAATTTAATTAATTTAATTTCATACTCCAATTCACTGCTTTGAGATATTGGGGCCGAATTCACGAAGCTTCTCGGCCAGAATTCACAAAGCCTTCTTACGCTAGAATTTTTTGTAAGACAGAATTTTAGTTAATCCCGATGCCAGACATATCATTAGCGAAGGCGACCAGCGAATGGCAAAGCGAACTTAAGAAACAAAAGCTCTGTGAATCTGGGCCGATATCTTGTACGCGTTAGAAAAGCCGACGTTCGGTTTCGTCTAGCGCGGTTTTCCAGGCCGCGTCGATATCGAGGCCTAGGCTAATCTATAGCCAATCGCGTGAGGCCAAATCAACCTGATGAGTTCTAAAGGCCCATCAGGTCGAATGGCAGGCCTTCGAAAACAAATTTCTTGCCTTTGAAAACAAAATGACGTCACTTCTGTTTTTAACGTATATGACGTCAAATAATTTTTTTATCCGCCGGAAGTGTTCCCTCCTGACACAGATGGCGCTAAGCCCCATGAACCGCAGATGAACCACCATGTTTTGAACGTGTGGGCTTCTATGGAAGCTTCGCTTCCAGGTATATTTACCTTGGAGGCCACGTTCAAGTCGACGTGGACAGATGACCCACCACGGCTTGAGACAGACAACATCCTCCTATACACCTGGTCAGGCCAGGCCCTTCGTGTTCTCGGATGTGAAACGGTGGATGTAACGCACAGGAACAAGACCCTGACATTACCGCTTGTTGTCATCAAGGGAGCAGGGTGTAACCTCCTTGGACGCAACTGGTTTCCTCATCCGGGTATACAGATCACGGGCATCACTGGCGTATCAGACGACGAACATGTTTCCAAGCTTCTGGACAATTACCAGTCTGTGTTCGACGAGAACCTCTCAGGACACGTTGGTCCTGAGGTACAGCTTGAACTCGTGGAAGGAGCGAAACTGAAGTTTCTAAGAGCCCGGCCGGTTCCTTTTGCGCTGCGGTCAGCTGTAGAAGCTGAATTGGATCGACTGTAATGTCAAGGCATAATCGAGCCTGCGCAGCATTCGGATTGGGTAACGCCTCTCGTACTTGTTTGAAAGAAAAACAGCTTGTTGAGAATATCCGGTGACTACCATTGCACAGTAAATCAAGTATCGAAGAAGGCAGATTACCCACTACCACTACAGATGAAGTCCTGAGCCACTTGAGGGGAGGCAAGGTCTTCAGCACTCTGGATTTGGCACAGGCTTACCAGCAACATCACATAACGCCAGAGACAGCCGAGATATTCACCCTGAACACGTTCAAAGGGCTTTACAAGGTCAAACGGTTGTATTTCAGAATCTCTGCAGCTCCAGCCATTTTTCAACGCTTCATGGAGACTATGCTATCTGGTATCACAGGCGTTTGCGCATACTTAGATGACCTGATCATCAGTGGGAAAGACGTCATTGAAAAAGCCGAGAGACTGGAACAAGTTCAGAAGAGGCTGCGCAAGAACAGCCTTCAGCTCGGCAAAAACAAGTGCTGTTTTGCAGTGCGACAAATTTCTTTTCTGGGACACCTAATCGACGAGACAGGCTTTCACACCAACGAAGAGAAACTCCGAGTTAAAACGAGAGCTCCAGCACCAAAGTGCAAGCAAGAACTTCAATCATTTCTCGAAATGCTGGCTATCTATGACAGATTCTTGAAGAACAGGGCCACAATTGCCAGGTGTCTCGACCAGCTCCTGCAGAAGGACGCCACGTGGAGATGGGAGACCAACCATCAAGAAGCATTCGATAAGCTTAAGAGATTGCTTCTCAGTCAGACCGTACTGGCACACTGCGACCAACAGAAGGAGCTTCTCGTCTCATGTGACGCTTCACCGTACGTCATAGGAGCTGTTCTGTCTCAACGTGATGACCAGAATAGAGAGGTGCCAATCGCTTTCGCATCTCGGACGCTAGGGTCGGCGGAACGCAATTATGCTCAGCTGGGCAGAGAAGGCGTCGCTGTAGTGTTTACAGCGCACAAGTTCCACAAGTATATTGCGGGAAGAAAGGTGACTTTCGTCACGGAGCATCAATCGCTGTTCGGCATACTAGGTCCAGGAAAGCCAACGGCTCAAGTCCTCTCACCAAGGATGACCAGATGGTGCATCAAGTTATCGGCGTATGACTACAACAACTTCTACCAGCATGGCAAGAACCATCATAATGCATATGCGTTGAGCCGATTACCATTACCAGAACATCTTGATGAACCCTGGCCACCAGGTGACGTTCTGTTGTTTGAAGCTCTGTCGTGACCTTCGTTTACTGCTACAGAGATAGCACGTCTGACAAAACAAGACAGCATCCTGCAGAGGTTGTACAGGGCAGTGCAGGATGGCACAGCGGAAAAACTCAATGGAGAGGGGTTCGCTCCTTACCGGCGAAGAGCGACCGCACTAGCATTTCATCGTGAGTGCATCACACTTGGATCACGGGTGATCATACCAAGCTCAGCACGATGTCACGTCCTGGCACTTCTACATGCTGGTCACCGAGGCATCGTAGCTATGAAAAAGGGCGCAAGGAGCTACGTATGGTGGCCCGGAATCGACAATATGATCGAAGAAACGGTGCGACAGTGCCGTGAATGCTGTTCAACGCAGAAGAGCCCACCCAAAGCTCGTATTCCCACCTGGGACCGTCCCCAGACACCATGGCACACGGTGCACGTTGACTTTGCGGGGCCACTACTCGGGCGCCCCTACTTGGTTTTTGTGGACGCACACACAAAGCGGGTGGAAGTTCGGCATGTGACTCAAGCAGCATCCGCGGTTGTCCTCGATGTGCTCCGAAGCCTCTTTGCTATGTTTGGCATTCCCCGAAAGGTCATCTCCGACAACGGAAAAGCCTTTATTTCCACCGATATAAAGCAGTTCTGCACGGAAAATGGCATTCAGGCTATACCATCACTAGCGAACCAACCACCCTGCAACAAACGGCCAGGCAGAGCGCTATGTGCCAGAGCAGAAGAGAGCACTCCTGAGGGATACAGACAAGTCCATACAGTGCTTACTTGCAAGATTCCTGTATCGACAACACACAACTATACACACTGCCACATGAATGACACCTGCGAAAGCCATGTTCGGGCGAGAACTTCTATGTCCTCTTGATCTGCTCGAGCGGGAGACGGAGATACAAATCCCTGAAAGCCAGGAGACATTACCGAAATCACGTCGCTTTTCTGTAAGGGAGAGAGTACTCATCCGTCAATTTTTGAAAAAGCCGGATTGGGTTGAAGGCGAAATACTGTGCCGCGTCGGACCCCGATTCTGGCTGGTAAAAAGCGACCAAGGAAAGGTTCGGCGTCACCTCAACCACTTGAAGAAGACGAGCCAGACCGGACAAGCAACCCAATCACCGATAGATTGGAGCATTGCAGACGATCACCCAGGCACCACGTCAGAAGAGACACCGTCGAGTTCGGCGGTTCAAAGCCCTGGCTCGCTGGACAGGCAACACAATACTTCCTTGCAACCTTCGACCTCGACGTCACAAGCAGGAACCCCCTGGAAACTGCGACCATCTGAACTTAGGCGTCCTCCAGACCACCAGGGAGACCTCGTCTAAGGGAGGAAGGACTGACATGTCGCGCTATAAGAAGACGACAACAAAGTGCGTGCGCGAATGCACGGGACGTGATGGCACGAGCGCGAGCTTGTCATCGAACGATGGCTAGTTGTTTACTACAAAGCCTAAGCTATGCCGCTTATCATGTTCATGTTTCCTTGTTTGCAATAAATCGTCGGCAGCCACAACCTGCTGCACAGACGTGACACCAAACACACACCTCTCCCCAATTAGGAAGAGCACACCACATGAATTCCACACTGCATGCCGGCGCTTGTCCATGATGTGGTGCATGGCCGTCACTACCACATGCGACCTGGGGATGCACGAATAGACTACAGAAAGCAAACTCGCGTCACATCGCGCCTACTCGCGCCTACAGTACGGAGCCGTGGGAGATCCTCCTCGCCCGGCCGGAGCTGGAGGCCCAAAGTGGTCTCTTGGACCAGCCACAGAAGAAAGCCAGGATCACTGGTGTCCTGGAATAAGGACCCACCCACCCGCTCCCTTTCACCCAAGTCCTTCCCTTATTCCCCTCCCTCGATCAATAATACAATGTTTCCATCCATCCGGCAGAACTTCATTTGCGTCGTTATCACGGCGAAAGAGTTATATGCCGCATTACGCGAAAATTCGGCCTCGTCGGAGTTGCCCCCGAGTGATGGTAAAAAAAAATGGCCAACGGCGCAAACAGTAAATATACGTCAAAAATGCCCGGATTGATGTGAAATGTCTGAGGGAAGTTGCTGTAAACACAGTAAATGAATGGTTTTGCAAGGAAAACTTGGTAAATTTCGGTCTTGGTGGGAAATGACCCCTAGCCTCCGGGGTGCGAGACGCGCGCGATTCTCCGACGCCACGACGGCTCCACACTTTCTATTTGTGCTCAAATCAAGCTGCGATTTTTTGAATATTGTGAACAAAGTGATGTGGCATCTCCAGCTACAAACGTGGAGGAAGTTTAGCAGCATACCAGCCTGCGACGGCTCTAGGAGGTCGGATGTATTTCTTCATTCAGCGGCGGACAGCTTTTGTTCACCAGAAATGTTTGGTGGGACGCTACGTAGTGTCGTCTGGCACATAAACACTAATGCATGTTACGCACCATATATCTTCTGAAAATCTATTCACGTGCGTTTTATTTACTGTAAACATGGATGTTATTATAATAAAGCTGTTTATTTGCAGCAGGTTGGTGTGATTGGCGTTGTGATTTCATTCGGCCTATATATGCAGCAGTGCCCAAATTCAAAGGTTTGCGCTGCTACATTTGAGCTCATTCTGAGTGACAAATAAGTAGAAAAATGTATATTATGTGAGGGAGATAAACTAGGATTTACCTGGCCAATGCAAGCAGGAAGCAGGAGGAATAAACTTCATTTGAAATGAAAATTAGGCGAGCGTGGTTGGGCCCTTAGTCCAGGGCTCCGCTGCCGCGAGCGGCGCTCTGGGCTTGATCCAGGAGACCCACTTGGCTCGCCTTTCCCTCGTCCGCAAGCCATGCCTCCCACTGCCTATTTAACATGAGTGGTTGTGATGTTATGTATGGGCTAGTAATATGTGAAGGCGTTTCCAGGCACTCCCATGTGATATGTTGTAGTGTGGGTTTGTTGGAACACCATGGACAGACGTCCAGAAACCTTGTTGGGCTTATTTTACTGAGTTGATGCAGGTTGGGGAAGCTGTTTGTTTGAATGCGCCGCCAGTCCCTACTCTGCTGTCTGTTAAGGGCCTTGTGTGGATGACCATAGACTCTGCGTTCCTCCCGTTGTTGTAGTAGAATATCACGAGTGCTTGGAAGAAGTTCCGCGCAAGGCCCGGCCTCAGCTCGGTTGTTGAATCCTCGAGCTATACGGTCTGCCGCCACGTTACCTTCCGAGCCCTCGTGAGCCGCACACCAGATAATGTCGTGGTGTTCTTTCAAGGTTTGTCCCAGAATTCTGCGTACCATTTTGGGTTCCGTCCTATTGAGAAACAGCCGACATGCCGTCTGCGAGTCAGACAGTATGACTGCCAACTCGTTTCTGTGTTCCGCGTCTGCAATGGCCATGGCTATTGCAGCTGCTTCGGCCGCGCACGTGGATCGAGTTACGACTGTGGCCGTTATGATGCGTTGTTGTTGGGTAACCGCTAGCGTGTGAGTCTCTCTACTGGCTCTGCTAGCGTCTGTGTAGTACGCGGCTGAACCTTTCCCAAAACGATTCCGCAGGGTTACAGCTCGTGCTCGTCTTCTACCGGCATGGTATGTTGGGTGCATATTCTTCGGTATTGGTGCCACCGTGATATGAAATCTCCTTTCCCTGTCCAGTACCACTGTATCCTCGTCGCAGTACAGTGGTCGCGGTGTGAAACCCAGCTTTTCGAGAACTGCACGTCCCTGGTTCGGTGAGCTGAGCCACTCTCTTTGAGCTATGAGGACCGCGCTCGCGTATTCCTCAAAGGTGTTGTAGAGGCCTAGTCTCTCGACTTTCTCGTTATTAGCACTTTCGGGGATGCCAAGCGCTGCCTTGAAGGCTTTCCTTATGATTGTATTAACTTGTTTCATCTCCTGGTTTGTTAGTGCTTGGTATGGGAGTGCGTACGTCACTCTGCTAATTACAAAGGCGTGGACCAGTCTGATCGTTTCTACTTCAGTTAGCCCATCTTTACTGTTAGCTATCCTTCTTATCATACGGGCTACGTTCCCTGTTGTTCCTCTCAATTTTTGGATGGTGTGTGTTGTGCCTGCGTTCTGTTGTACCCACATTCCCAGAATGCGCAGTGTTTTCACCTCCCTAACGGGACGTCCATGAAGGTGGATGGTTATTGGTACAATATCGTTCTTTCTCGCGTATTTAGCCCTGACTCTGATGAGCTCGGTCTTCTCAGGCGAACATTTCATCCCTGCTCCGTCGGTGAAAGCCAGTATCTTGTCTACTGCTCTTTGTAGTGTGTCTTGTTTCTCCGCATACGACCCTCTTCGCGTCCAAAGGGTAATGTCGTCCCCCTAAATAGCGATGCCTAAATGTGGGTCCTCCTGTAGTTCAATGGCGACCTTACACATGGCCACATTGAAGAGGATACGAGAAACGATAGCTCCTTGCGGGGTGCCTCTGTTTGGGAGGTCAAAAGTGTCTGACCTAGTCGACCCCAAACCTATTGTCGCCGTTCGGTGCGTCAGGAATGATCTAACGTACGCGTATATGCGGCGGCCACAGTTTATGGAGTCCAGGCCCTCTATGATCGAGTCTTGTGAAATTGTGTCAAAAGCTTTCTTGATATCGAGCGCCAGTATAAAATGGTCACTCGAGCCTCTGATTTGGTGCAGGACTTCGTACTTCAGGAGGAGGAACCCGTCCTGAGGTGATACGTGTGGCCTGAAGCCGAACATGTTGCTGGGTAGAAGGTTCTTTGTCTCTATTTAGTTGGATAGTGTGGTCAAGATCACTTTTTCAAACAACTTGCCCACACTTGACGTCAGCGAAATTGGTCTTAGGTTATGGATACTCCTGGGTTTACCCGGCTTGGGTATTAGGGTGATATTAGACTCTTTCCATTCTGTTGGGAGTGCTCCGGCCTCACTCCAGACTTTCTCGTTAAAGAAGTCCACGATTTGTGTTAGGGCTGCGTCACTCAGGTTTCTGATCATGGCATTGCTCACCTGATCTTTTCCTGGAGCGGTGTTTTTCCGAAATGATTGGGCCGCCGCGTATACGTCTTCCAGGGTTATAGGTGCGTCTAAGTCGGGTTGCTGTATTCCTTTGTATTTTGTGTGTAGCAGCTGTGTGGTAAGGTTGTGCCCGGCATAAATCTCCTTGATCATGTTTGTTAGCGTGATATCGTCACCTTTAAGCTCGCTCTCAAGGGTCTTGAGTGTCCTGTTCGTCACTGTTTTTGTGCCTCCGGGGTCAATCATGCTTCGCAAAATGTGCCATGTCCTCTTAGTGCTTAGTGTTCCTCTGAGTGAGTCAGTAAACTGTCTCCAGTTGGCGTCACACAAGCGTTGCGCATACTCATTAGCTTGTTGTGCTAGCTGGGCTATACGTATTTTCAGTTTTCGGTTGAGTTTTTGTCTCTTCCAACGTTTGTTAGGCTCCTTCTGGCATCCCACAAATGAAGTAAGTGTCTATCGACCGCCGGAGTGTCAGCGTTTGTTTTAATTTCCTTAGTTATCCTAGCGTGTGCCCTTTGATTTGTGCTTTCCATGTGCTGACGTCGCTCAGTTCTCCGTGAATGTCTAGCTTTTCGCGGAATTTCACCCAGTCTGAGATTTTAGCTTTCCCGATCACCCTCCTTAACCTGGCTGCACTGAGCGATATACTCAAAACATAATGGTCGCTGCCAAGATTCTCTCCTAGATTCGTCCATGTCATGTTCCTTGCGATGTTTGTGAATGTCAGATCTGGCGACGTGTCTTTTGATACACAATTACCGATGCGTGTGGGGAGATCTGGCTGTGTAAGCTGGTATAGACCGTATCTTTATACTAGGTCCACTAGCATTATGCCTTTGGGGTTCTCTTTGCTGTAGCCCCAATTAGCGTGCTGTGCGTTAAAGTCTCCCAGAAATATAAGTTGGTCCTTTCCTTTTAGAAGGCCCAAGGCGTGCACTAGTATATTCTCGAAGTCGTCGTGTTTCTCTCTGGGAGGGCTATATACATTGACTATCACCGTTTTCGGTCGGCCGCGTTTTCGAGGCCAGACCGTGATTACGTGATGCTGAATGGGTTCGTTCCCTGCATAGATAATGCTCAGCGCCACATCCTTCTTTGCGAAGGTCGCTATTTGTGGGTACTCCGGGTTCTTATAACACACATAGCCCTTCAGATTTGCCTGGTGTTTGCCTACCTGCTGTATGAACATAATATCGGGAGAGACTGGAGACGGTTCACTGAATTGTGTGAAATTCGCGAGTTTTTTCCGCAGTGAGCAGCAATTCCACTGCCAAATTTCTACTTGTTCGGTCTGTTTACTATTGCTGTGTCTAGCCATGACTGGTGTTCTCGGAATCTGTTCCGACTTCTTTGGGTTGTCTGGTGGGAGCACGTGGACTTTGACTAGGTCTCTTGAGAGGGTTCTGCGTCTGACTTATGTCACTGATGGTGCGTTCCATCTGCCCCAGTTTGGTAAATACAAGCTGCATCTGCTGTAATAGGTACGCTATCGACTCTGTTTGTGGTTGCTGCGTTGTCGTGGGTTGCACAACGGGCGCGTTCGCCGGGCCTGGAGTGTTATTCGATTGATTTAAAAGTAGTGCCTCGAGGCATGCCATTCTAGACTTAACCTCCTGTAATTCCGTTTTGAGTTGTCTGTTCTCACTTACTACCCTTTTGTACTCGGGGTGTTCCGTGATTGGTGGTGTAACCGGTGTATGTTTGGCAGTGGGAGATACGACTTGCGCCCAGCTTACCTGATTCGCTTGTGGCTTGCTCTGTGCCATGGATGCCCTGGGTGACTTGTTTCTTGGATGGGCTTTCGCCTTCGTGTTCTCCTGTGTGGTTGGTCTCGGCCTCGACTTGGACCTTCGACGCTGCTGCTCCGGTTGTCCGGGATCCGTGCGGTTGTTCGATGGCGAGCGGGTTCTTGAGCGGCTACTGCGGGTCACACCTCGTCCGTACTTCCATTCCAATTGTTCGTCCTCCGAGGAGAACCAGCGATGGGCTGGTTTGTGTGGTTTCTTGGGTGGTTTCGCTGCCTGGTATCGTACAGGCTTGAGGCGTTTTGGGCAGCTGCGGTCTCCAGTTACGTGGTCCCCAGGCCAAATTGCGCATGTCGGGGTACAGTTGTGGGTTACTTCTGGGTTGCGCACTCCGCAGGTACGGCACGTGGACAAATCTGGCTGCGGGCACACGTAGGTGCGGTGGCCAACTTTCCCACATGCTCGGCAGAATTGGACCGTGTTACGAAAAGGAATACACTCCTTCTCACCTCCTCTGTAGTAAATATATCTCGGTAGCACGTCCCCGAAGAAAGTAAGGACAGCACTCGCAGAGTCTCATGACATCCGGGCCATTACCAGCTCCACGCCCTGGGTGCGAAAACGGATGCTTTCTTTGATAGTCTCAGACGAAGTGTGTGGCTCTATACCATGGATGACACCTTTCCTGGTTCCTTCGCCTGGTGTGACATAGGCATTGACCGGGTGCAGTCTTCCGTTGATCTTCAAAGACGTGACGCCACTCATCACCATTGCGACGGTCGTATCCGGGGTGGACGCTAGTGCTATGTTGGAACCCGGCCGGATGCGGAGAATGAACTGGTCCCATCTGATTTTTCCTCGGCAGGCCTCCACTATTGCGTCGGAAACCGCTTGGCTGGTCATATTCCTCAGTGGCAGTCCCTGGTGAGGTCGGAAGACCACTTTCAGATTGTCCTTGGGTAGGGGTGGTGGCCTGCGTCTCGCGGGTCGACCCCGGCGTTCTGGCTGGTTGCCTGCTGTAAGCTTGCTGTCCGCGGAGAAGTCCCCTCCTTGCCGTACGTTCCGCTCTTTTGCCTGTTTCTTATTTGCTCTGAGCGATTGGAATATCTGCCAACCCTCCTCTGCGTGGTGAGTCTCCTTTTTGGCGGGAAAATGAGCGTTGGCGTGCGTGGACGCCATGGTGCCATTCCCGGGTGGTTGTTCATCGTCTCGGTTTTGGGTGGCAAAGTCCATAACCTCATCGCTCAAAACCAATGTGGTGTGTTGAATCACTGGCTGCGATTCTTCAGTCGAGGTCATAGTCGTCGTGGTAACTACGGCGACTGTTGTCGTTGTCGTCTTCGGGCGCGCGTCTCCCGGCGTCGCCGCCGCTCCCATACTCGAGCTAGCGGAGGCTTCACATGGGCGAAATCACAAAAGGCCGTGAAATGGTGAAAAATGGTTCAAATTCGGTGAAACTGGTAAAACAATTTGCGGGCGGTTTCAGGGGATGAACCACACGAAAAAGGAGATCATGCGGAGCTCGATGTGCACGCGTCTGCACTGGTCGGCATCCAAGCAAGCAGGCAGCGCAGCAAAAATAGCTGAAGCAGACGACGTCGGCGAAAGTCGTCTGCTGTGCGGCAGCTCCCCACAAGCGTCATTGCCCTCTCGATACACGTTTAACTTTCTAAGCAACTACAAATTATTGAAATGTCGCCTGTGGTTTTAAATTTAGATTACACGTGAATAATTTTCAAAACATCACCTAGTATTAGTAAGTAAACATTTTCTTGCTATCATTACAACTATCGTTATAATCCAGGCGGCGCTAGCGGCGCCTGCGAAAACCGGCCCCATTGGCTCTATGGGAGTATCACGGACATGGTAGCACAAAGGTGTAAGAAGAACAGGTGCTCCGACGGCAAAACGCGGCGCGTCTCACTCATGTTAGGCCACAGCTAGGGGGCGCATGCAACACGGGTGCTGAAGCACCGGGGGGCCAGACATTCCCTGGCCACAGTGCTGGGAGCGCGCTCTGCAGCCTGTGCTTAATTTTAGAGTGCCTGCTACTGTATACAGCATGAAGGAATCAAAAAGGAGGATTGAGCCTACCGAAACGCGATTGACGCCGACTGTGGTGGCCCAACATGTGGCGAAAACGTCAGAGCATGGGGAATACGTCGGCGCGCGTGGTAGTTTATAGTACTCCCGCTTGATTTTCTTTTTACACCGTAAGGTGTTATGTGCTCATTCTAATAGCCGTTTCCGTTCGAGTTGTTGTCCGCCGTTGCCGCCGTGTAACCGCTGTCGCCGGAAATGCGAAAAAAATACAACCGCTCTCCGCCGCGATCGAACCCAGGCCCGGTGCGTGGTAGTCGAATACTTTACCACTGAGCCACGCCAGCGCTTGCTATCACGCCCCAGAAAAATTCCCTTTTACGCGCTCTATAGGCAGGCGCTCAGGCACAGACGCGTCTGCTATCTGGTTAGACGGGTCTGCTATCTCAGGTCTGCACAAGTCTGCTATCTAGATAGACGGGTCTGCTATCTATCTGCAGCTATCTGCAGCTATCTGTCTGCAACCGCCGCGCGCGCAGGCGCAGACGACAAGATGCGATTCAGATGAGGCGCGCAGTCAACGCTATCGCGATGTTAGATGTGCGCCACATATTCTGAGTAACTCTTCGGTACACGTTATGGCGTCTCCTCGCAAGGTACGAACCGCTGCTGAAGAAGCGAATTGTAGAGCTACGTGCGCGGCTACAACCACGCATCATCGGGCTCAGCAGACTGCTGTACCGAGAGCATCACAAGCCGCAGCTCGTCGTCGGTGTCGGGCAGACGGTTCGGATCGTTCTCGTCAAAATCGAGGCGAAGATCCTGTTGTGCGTAGTGCCGAAATTGGAGCTACTCTTGCGCCGCTCAACCGGCTTACGCTGTGACTGTGCTGCGTGTGCCACGCAGGCCTGTCACTTTTTTTCCATACCCATTCAAAACTATTTCAAACTTTTGAATTTAAGAAAAACAAAAACAAGGAAAAAACAAAGCACGGAAAAATGTATTTCCTTCCTACATGTGAGCCGCTGCCAGCCGAGCTCACAAGGATTAAAAACTATAGGTTACCAAACGTCTCGGCAAATCCAGATTCTCCATGATCTCGACGCAAGAGGTCACGTATTGACCCACCACTGCTGGCTAGAGGAAGCGTTCGCTTGCCAAGGCTGGCTGCGTGACATGATGTTCCCTCCTATATTTTTCCTACCTCCATGGTTTTTAGCGACAAAGCTTAAGTGACTGACTTTATGTTACAAAATTTTTAAATGGCATTTGTAATTGCGGAGGTGCATTGCTGCATTTTCGTAACAAAAGCACCTAGCATTTGTCTCAGTGCCGCACTCACAGTTATTAAACATTCATGATGGAAAATGGACTAGAGATAAATACACCTTGTAAACAAAAAAATGTGTCAATTGATGTGCAGAAGACACGTACACCCGTCAGCAAAAGTACACGAACCACAGGGTCGCCGAAAAAACTGAATTTCTTCGTAGTTCACATGCATAAACTGAAACTGGCGAGTTCGCTGGAAAGTTCGCAATGCCAAGCTTGGACTGCAGTACTCAATTTCAAATTTCATTCGCAGGTAGTTGAGAAAATCGGCTTTTTGACCCAATCTATGGTCCCTATACTTTTACTCACGGGTGTACGTACCCATGTTACCTATATCATAGCCTAGTTTTACATGAGTGCAGCCATATTTCTGAGTGCAGCCACGTGCTCTCGACAACACATTTATTGTGCACTGCTATTTATGAACTTGTGATGTACGCCAGGTCAAAGTGCTTGTCGCACCTGTACTCGCAAGGAATTCGTCTCCACGTACGAAAGCATCTTACGAATGATGCAGTCGGCTCTTTTCACTGAGCATGTAAACTATTTCCACATGCAACACCCGCTGTTGCACTTTAGAGCTAATCACGTCTTGCCTATAATCCGTCTCCGCCAGGTAACATCTAAGCTCGAGGTGCAGACCTCCCTTCTCACTCTTGAAATTCAGACGGTTTGTATGAATTTTTAAGCGTTTATCAAGAGCGACGATCATAGATTGCTCAATATTGAAGTGAAAAAAAAAAACCAGCAGATCCTACGCCGTGTGGAAATCCATGTTATGCGCAGCGGTGTGCCTACCAAGTTAACGAAACGACCATGAGTGCATCATGACGTGGGCTCCTCTTTCATGACCTACATGACACGCTTGTCATGACATTCATGGCACGAGTCCTCAGGATTCCCTTTAGCTACACCTCAAAGACCTTACGAGGAAAGCCTTAGTCATGCTCATGAGTATGACTTCGACCATCAACCTTTCACTTTGTACCATATCTGAACCTATTGCATTGGTTTTTAAGTCTTGCTGATTTCTGCTGAGTCATGGTCTTGACTATGACTTCTACACAATCCTTTAATGTTTCCTTCACTTAGTACACGTTAGAACCCATTTCAGTGGTTTTTCATTGTTAAAGGGATACGGACACGAAATCTGAAAATATTACGGAAATGCTGAAAATGAATCCTTAGTCTGTGATGACACCGAAACGAAATAGTCACTTTGCTCATTTTTGAGCCGATGGCTTTATTTTTGGTGTTTTTGTGAGCGCGCGCATCACCGCCCGACCCGCAGGAGTTGGAAGTCGTGACGTCACGACACCCTCGTAGGATAGCCAGCTGGCCGTCTGCGGTCATTCGAAGCGCGCCGACGCCGCCATCGCAAGCATGGATTCGAGTTCAGGTGCGTCTACCAGCGATGAGTACACGTCTGAAGACGAGGACAATTCCAACTTGGCAAAAAATATTACCGCTTAAAGTTACGAGCCTATCCTCCACCTCATAAAAAACTGGCTTAGACCTCTGTCATCCACTTTACGAATTGCTTCAGACTAAGTCCTATCCCAACCTGGCCCTTTTTCATTCGATCACTTCAGAGGCTTTTAGCTCTACTTGCCCCGACTTTCCGGCTAATAGCAATCTAGAACACATGCTCTGGCGATGCCCCTTGTTAGAGGGGCCCAATCGCATCACGGAAGAAGAATGGAGCTCCGCCATCCAGAGCTCGAAACTGTCACAACAAGCTTGGGCTGTCCAGAGAGCCCACGATGCGGCGGTTTGGCTCGGCTTACCCGTCCCCACGTGGGAGCGGCCCGCAGCTCTGCCCTAGGGAAGGGCTTTCCAGGACCTATTCATTAAAATTCTTAGTCTGTCTGTCGGTTCCGCGTGAAGCGACGAAGAAGAGCAGGCGGCCGGGGAAGTAGAGCATTGCACGGGCCGTTTTTTTCAGCCTCGGCGCGGCCCGGGCCTGATTTTACATCGGGCTGCCCGCTCGAGCAAGACCAGAAGTTTTATGGCGAGACCCGGGCCCGGCCCAGACCCGCAAATAATCTACGTTACCCACCCGGCCCGGCCCGCCACCCCTTTACCTCAGGCCCGAGCCCGGCCCGAGCCCGACTCGAAACCGGCCCGAACCCAGCCCGAGACCAATTTCCACCGAGTGGCATTAAAAAATAAAATAACGAAGAGAATGAAAGGAATTAAGGTCTTAATTCCTTAATTCTTAAGGCATAAATACATGTCATATGCAATTATGAACACCACTTTAGCGGTCTGAACGCAAAAACCAGCGCGCAAAGTGGTACGAATGATGCTGCAGAGCAGTATCGCCAGCAGTTTCCAACGGCGCGACTTTGATGGGGTTCAATCGACTTCTATCGCCACCCGCCGTGGTGGCTCAGTCAGCTACGGCGTTGCGCTGCTGTGCACGAGATCGTAGGATCGTATCCCGGCCGCGGCGGCCACATTTCGATGGAGGCGACATGCAAAAACACCAGTGTGCTTGCGTTGTAATGCACGTTAAAGAACACCAGGTGGTCAAAATTAATCCGGAGCCCTCCACTACGGCGTGCCTCATAATCAGAACTGGTTTTGGCATATAAAACGCCAGAAAGATGAAGATGACTTCTATCGCCACGCCACCACAGTATTTTCCACATCGGATGCCTCACTGCAAAGTATGCGCCGCCCAGACGCTTGCCCCACTAAACCGTATTCTTGTACAGTATAGCCGAAGCACCGCCACGGCCGGTCGTGAGCGCAGCGCATGGATGGAGTAAATGGAGAAAGAAAGCTTCTCGTTCCTCCGTGGTGCAGAGTAATGCGCTGCTGCGAGGCGGCCATTTGAGAACATGCATGCAATAATGGATGGACGCAGTGCCATATTTCAGCCGCTTGACGAATTATCTTATCAGTCATCGTTTTACCAATTCGCCTTTGACGAATCAGGAAGTGGCGAACGCGCTTACACCGCGCTGAAAGCATTAATTACATTGATTTAGGTAAGTAATACAATGACATCCTTCGGTTTGAGGCGACTTCGGTCTTTCTGGACTTTTACATTCTGTTGACACAGCACAAAATACGACGGAAGAAGAAAAGGGAAGTACACAGGCGTAGCACTGCTATATAGCTTCCAGCTGCGCCAGGGCAAGAGGTTTTTCAGAGTCGAAACGTGTGAGGATAACTCGCCGCACGTTACATGGACACCACTAGAAAGTCCGTGCCCGGCCAGGGCCCGCGTCGAAATACCCGAGCCCGGCCCGGGCCCGGGTCAACAAGCTGATGCTGTGCCCGAGCCCGGCCCAAGCACGTGAAGGCCTACCCGGCCCGACCCGGCCCACGGGCTGGGCCGGGCCCGGGATTTCGAGTAAGCCTGAGCCCGTGTAGTGCTCTTGTCGGTTCTCCTTGGCTTGAGGTGCTAATTATAAACGCAAAGCGATAGTAGCAGTGTGTGCTACTCTCCCAGAACCACAAAAAGAGACTTTAGATTGGAGGATCCAAAAAACGCCTGTGTCCCGTGCATTGGGGGCACGTAAAATATCAAAATTTGGTGGTCAAAATTAATCCGGAGTCCCCCACTACGGCGCGCCTCGTAATGAAATTGTGGTTCTGGCACGTAAAACCCCAGAATTTCATTAATAAAAGACCGGTACCTGCTTGAAGCGAGCTTGAGACAAGTTTCTGAAACAGGCGAAACCTGGAACAGCCAAGTCCCTGGAAAGGCGGTCTCAAAGACATGTGTTGCTTGTCAGTCTCGGCAGTTCCAAGTTTGCGGCCGCTTTTGCTTATGAATAGAAAACGTATGCATCCTTAGAAAAAAGTGTGATCGAAGCAAGCTTTAAACAATTTGTGTTATCTCCGTGCTTTCTTTTATAGCTTCAAAAGAAACTGTGCTAGCCTCGTCCTGTCTGCCGGATTTGACGCATTTTAAATGCTCACAGGCCGACAGGTGCAGGTGGTGCGATAACGTGCATTTCAGAGTACAGTGATTTAGGCGCTATCACACCGCTGGTATTGTGTAGTAGTTACGCACAATATCAATGGATCGGGAACACTACAATCCAATCTTTTCTCACAAAGTTCCAAAGAATGGAGTGGCGGTCTATAATAATTTTTTAGTTGCCATAAAATGTTTCGAAATATGTGTTTCTTTTAAACATGTATTTGAAGCATTTCTGATCATGAAAAAATATAATCATTTTTCTAAAAAAATGGTAAACATGACTTGAGGAGCTTAAGGGCCCCAGGAGGCCAAAATTTATCCGCGGCCCATTACTATACCATTTCTGATTGCCCATGCGTTACTCTGCGGCAATAAACTCAATCAGTCAATCAAGCTTCAAGTGAGAAAGCTCGAACACAATTAATGCACAGGTGACCTGGAGGTGAAGCTGAACAACCAGCTGGAGCGTGGCGCCGTCATTTCGCTGTCGTCGCTATTTCGCGTATCGCGACGACCTGCTTCCCCTACGCAATTACACCTCTGCCGGCCGCCAGTGGTTATTAGTAGTACCTCGAAGCCTGCGTTCTGAAGTCTGCGCATCGTTCCACTCTGATTCACGGTGTGCACACTTGGTACTTTTCAAAACCTTCCAGTGCCTCCGACAACGCTACTACTGGCGAGGAATGTGCAACTACGTTCAAAAGTTCGTTCGCTCATGCCCTGGCGGCCAGCTGCTGAAACTCTCCACCCCAGCTCTCGCCAGGTGGTCTGCAGCCTCTACCCTGCCCTAACCGGCCGTTCGGCCGCGTTAGAATTGATCTGTATGGACCACTTCCTTAGACATCAGCTCGTAACCGCTGGGCCATTGTTGCAGTCGATCATCTCACACGATACGCCGAAACGGTCGCCCTACCGGCAGCTACAGTGTGCGACGTTGCAATATTCCTGCTTCGCTGATTCATTCTGTGGCATGGTCCGCCTCAAGAACTGCTCAGCGATCGCGGACGCGCCTTCCTGTCGGAAGTAGTTGAAACCATTCTCAAAGTGTGCCTCCTTATTCATCGCACAACTACGGCACTGCACCCTCAAATGAATGGCCTCACAGAACGCTTCATCCGTATGCTCAGCGACGTGCTTTCAATGTACGTCGCCTCTTACCACACTAACAGGGACGTCATCATACCCGTCAGTACCTACGCGTATAACACCACTACGCATACCACCACCATATTTTCAACCTAATTTTACTGTATGGGTGGCACCCTTTTCACACCATCGATACAATTCTGCCGTACCGGCCGGATGCATCCAAGTGCGTGCCTCTTTTCTGCCACGGTCACACATGCAGAAGAGTGCCGCGACGTCGCTCGGGCCTTTACTTCCGATGACCAAGAGTGCCAGAGGAGCACTCGCGGTGACGCCACTTTCACGGTCACCTTCGATCCGGGAGCGCCCGTGTGGTTCTCAGTCCCTTTCACTGCCCCTGGCCTCTCATCAAAACTGTTTCTGAAGATGATGGCCCTTGTCGTGTCCTCGAACGCGCATCTACTGGAACTATGTAATAGAACCAGTTGAGCCATCTTCAGACATGCGCCGCCGTGGACGAGTCATTGTCCATGTCCGAACGTTTAAATTCTTACTAGGACCCGCACATCGTGACGAGCTGTTAGGTCTCCGGACGGCTCCCTTATCGCTACTGGGGGTGATTGTAGCGAAGTAGAGAGACGCTAGTGGGTTCAGCTCTACTGGATCAAAACGCTAGTGGATCGAGCACTCTTGCTTGGCAATGGCTCTCGCTCTTTGAAGCCGTCACTGCCCTGACCTTTGACGTTGCGCTGCTCCGAGCTCTGCCAAATAAACACCTTTAGAATATTATCGTCCATCTCATTTCTTGCATATTTCTCATGCAAACTTTAATTTTATTTCAACACCCTGATTCAATCCTGCACGATTACACTAATATTTCTATTTTGAACTCTTATATTGCCTTTTATTTCTTCATATGATATTGCATTACTTTAATTGTACCGCCCGCTTCTTGGCCCACCAAGAGGATGGTATTCTCCAGTATGGGTATGTGCCATATTGAGGAAATCATCATCACCATCCTTCTGGGAGCATGCAATCTGCGGGCATTCCAAGCTGCCCGCGTGCCCACAGTGCCACGAATTTTAGAAGGTGTTAATGAATCATTTTCTTTAATCTTCAGTGATTCAGGCAACAAACTTGCAATGGACTGATGTATATTTGAAGTGCTTAACCTGAATGCATGCTGCCATGCTAAATGTAATCTTAAACGTAAAAACTTCTTTTTTTGTTGGCCGCGTGAGGCACGATCAGCTCGCGGTCACGAGCACGACTACCGCGAGACGAACGCGCTCGTTTTTCGAGGCCTCTAGCCCGCAGTTCTTACCTGCTGTCTCTAGCACCCTTGGAGAAACTCATGCACGGGCCCGTGGTCCAGGTGTGAGGCGACGACATGGCGGGCGTCGCCGGGGACCTGCTACACGAGAGTCTCATCGAGCTGTGCGTGGACACCGACCTGAGAGCGTTCCATCTGTCAATCGAACATCGCAACCAGACCAACGACTCTGTTACCCTGGAGGCCGCCCAGGCGCCCAAGTTACATAACGTGGGCGTCAAGTGCGCCCAGTCACGGCTGAGAAGGACGTTGTCGAGAAGTACCACTTGAAGCACACGTGGATGTCGCCCAACGCCGCCATTCGCAACACCCTTGGCGGTGACGTGTTCCGGAAGCCCAACGCCAGCCGCAACATCCCTCCGCTCATGAATCAGTGGCGCAGGTCCATCATCACCGCGCGCCACGCGTTCGGCGACCAGTACAACAGCCAGGACTTCGTGGTCCCCGGATCCGGCACGCTCCAGATCAAGTACTCGCCCTCCATCGGAGCTCCCTACAACCATGACGTAAGTGCCGGCAAATTTAATACGTAGCAGATGTACGGGCACTTAAAGGGCAGCTCACCGGGTTTAGGCATTGCAAACAAACAAGCGCGGCCAGGGCGTAAATCACGCACCGGCTGTTGTCTGAAAAGTATCAACCGCTGCACTGCGCCACAACTGTGCAAAAACAGCTGAAATTTCAAAGGAAAGCCCGTGCGCGAGCACTTTCACTTGAAGGAGCTCCCCCTTCCTGTTGGAGAATCCAGTTACCATGCATATTCATCTGAGCTTTCAATCTGAATGCGTGAAATGCGACCGATTATGGCACGTGACTTCGGTAAATCATCCAATGCAGAGCGGTAAAAACCACCCCCGTAGGAATGCAGCGGAGCAAACAGACAAAAAAAAAAACATTCACCGACCATTACGATACTCCCTCAGGCGAATTTTGAGCGCAGCTCCTAAGGTGTTTTGAATTGGCGATATATTGTGGGAACGAATTTCATACTAACCGACATGGTCCTCTTGGCGGCGGCGCTAAGCCTCTGCTGGGGCAGCTCGTTTAGCAGCTGTGGTAAATGCGCTTCTACCGCCTCCGTCGCTCATTATTGAGAATAACCTGGCTGATACTATTTAGTATTGTGATTATATTGTAACGTGGCAGTAACAGTTCAGCACGACAGTGTCGAAACTGTGAGTTACAAATGTAACTCTTTGATAAGTTAGCTTGTCCCCAGCAAAATATGTAACACTCAAGCACAACGATAGCGGCAAGTAGAGTCGGCGATCGTCGGAAATTTGCGGTTCATGCGCGTCGGCATTTATGCATGACTCGTCGAATTTGTCAGTGTAATCGCTGGTGCCCGCGTGGCTTCCAGAAAGTATTACACAATTCGGGTCGCGCATACAGTCAGATTACGAAAAGCGTTGATGACAACAGCGAACGGCTAAAACCATCAATAACATTCGAGAAATTTCTGATAAATGCAGGCACGTCGTGCATCGAGGGATGATGTTTATTATTTGTTAGCCGTTAAAAGCAGTGGCCGAAGCAAGACAAAGTGAACAGAAGACGCGTGGTACTCTGGCGCCATCTCATAGCCATCGTCGCAGAACAAGTCCTGCGCAGCGCTACGCTTTTCTTCTCACGCTTTCGCCATACCCTCCTCCTCGCGCTCTCTTGCTATCGCCGCCTTTCGATCGTTCCCCGCTGCACTCCACGTTGCTCTTTCGTCATTCGCTGTTGTGCTCGTTCGCTCGGTTACGTCGACGCTCGCTGAGGGAACGGTCGCCTGGGAGCTGCGCTCTGAAGGTAAAAAAAGCTGAGCAACCCTGAATTAGGGGTGCGCACTGTTTCCTACAAAAATCATTTGCGACTATGGGCATTGCACGGGTAACAAATGCTGTCTTTCCTGCCTTAACCTAGAGTTAGTCAGTCAAAGACAAAACCAGAATGCTACTATATATATATATATATATATATATATATATATATATATATATATATATATACTTTCATATAAATATTGAAGCATTTGCCGCATTATAGCGAGTTTCCAGTGCCTACAGAAGGTGGTACAGAAGGCCCTTGCACCGTTCGTAACGTAATGCGTACTATGTGTGCGTGTTCACTGTATACGCTCATATAATAGCATACCGCTTTAGTCGCTCGTACGCAGAAGCTTTGCGCACGCAAACATGTAGAGTTGGAATTCTACGTGTTTGGGTGCGCAAAGCTTCTGCGTACGTCAAACTAAAACTGGCAGTGTCTAATATAAACCATGTACCGTACTTCTCGAGTAAGGACGTACATTGTTACTACGCAGCTGAAATACGTCAGCAGGCAGCACCCGTCTCTTTAATATCACCCTAATACGCTTTAATCCATCTGTGCTCGCACAACTTTAAACATACAATCAAGGTTAAAGTGAGATGGACTCGAAACCATTTTGTTGTACAAATTGGAGCAACAGACGGTGTAGCAATGCAAGTGTGCATCCTAATGTTTATGGGACGCACAATGCATCCCGTCCTTGTTAAGATGTTAATTACTACTCAACATGGTTACGTTAACGTGTGTTAATGGAGCTGGCGCCGTTCTGTTCCGCATTCCTCCTTTATTGCGTGTCAGCTACTGCCTGCAGTGATAGTCTCGGGTATACAACAAACGAATGTGTAGGCCTCTCCTGAGCAAAGATTTGAGGCTGCGCTCTTTTAAGTCTCATTAGCCCTATATTTCGCATTTTGTCCCGATGTCTACCAAGTTTACCTGTATATGACTGCTGGATCAACAATGTGCGAAAATATCCTATGTGTAATATACGGGGTGATCATTTTTCAGTTTCACTGAATTTTGAAAAATCATATGTTGCAGAACGCATAATTGCAGTCTTTGAGCTCGATTATTCAGACAAGCCGGCATTACTTGCACGGGAAATGTAAACACATATTTACCTAATTTACAAAAACTCTTTAAATAACTTCTCAATTAGTTACTTTACGGCACATACTACCATGTAAGCAATGTAGCTGGTGAATTTGCTAGGCGTATCCACTTGGAATGAATTTGCAGAATCACTCCGCTTTGAGGATATGCGCCATCAAACTCGCCGTAAAAAGGCGATGTAGTTCCCCTTACTTTTTAACAAAAAGCTATTTTATTCTTTGCAGCACAGAAACAACTGGAACGCCCAGGTCGTAAATAATTAAATAAGAATTATTTAGTCAACTTCCGTTATTGAGTTGAATGTGTGTTTCAATTTCTCTTGCTAGTATGGCCGCCTACGTCATATAATCCAGCTCAATGACAAGGATTATGCTATCTGCCATAGCCGACGTTTAAAAATACCGTAAAACCTAATAATGGTCCCCCCGTAGTTGTAACTGACGACACAACCTATTGTGCAACCACCCCGCACTGTGAGATACATTATAACAAACGATTCTAGCGGAGAATATCCATTCGACGTAAAATTGAACGCTGTGACATTCGGTAGTCTAGTCCCGCTCTGTGAAAAATGCCGCCGACAAACTGAATTTGGAGCGGGCTTTAAATTTTGAACTTTTCGATGAACTTTTCAAGCGATGGACTTTTCTGTCGGCAAGTTTGATGCCGCCGCAATGTACGTTCGTACTTCTGGCGCGTTGATGCACAACCATGCATGGAAATTCATAATTATTCTCTACTCTAATTTGTATGTTAGCTCAGCATCAAGACTGAACATGTTTTTTGAGAAAAGAAAAACACAGGTAATAAGGCTATGGCAAATCTCTACTTCCTGACCCATCCCAAACTGTTGATAAAGAAAGCGAGTCGTAAGCATCTGGATATCACCGAGCAGGCTGCATGCGGCTGAAAGTTGAAGCACGGCGTCAACACTCCCGCTTCATGCAATTATTCAGTAATAACCATGCATTGAGAAATAGGCACATCTTTTATAACGCAGCCGCGGTAATTGTTTCAATAACACGTGCAAGAATTTACTAAAAAAAGAGCGTTCGTCGTTAAGCGCGCCCGCTGCTCTCGCTTGTGTGTGCCTGCTCCAGTTAGAACACGAGACAGCTCCACTGTTGCCCGCAATACTGCCTGTACATATAGTACAGAGACCAAGCACGCTTGTCTGCAGTGGTCGAGTTGCCGGCTGCTTAACTGCGCCAGCATCGTCTACACGTAGCTCCTGTGTTCGAGATCTGTTCGTTACGAACGCGTTGGTCACGCGTGGCGGCGTGGTCATGCGTCGTCCTGTCCTTTACTGTGGTAAACGTTTATAAGTTACCTACAGGAATAGCACTGTCTTTGACCAGCCCTATCTTTGAAGCACAGTGGCTATTTGTATAGCCCCGCTCGAATCGCCTGAAACCAAAACAAAATAACAAAAACCTTATCAGTTAACGCTGGTTCAAACGAAGGACCCCATCGGCTCTTAATAGGATGCTTTAAAACAGTTGGAGAAGTGCAGAAAATCGGCTTCGTTTGTGCTACATATGGTAAGTCCGTCGCGAAAAACACGCATATCGTCTGCTGCTAACTTGTGTTGTACGCTCGGTCTGGCCCTGTTTTTCGCGCTTCAATTGCAGTATCTCTAACATGCACAATACTCCACGACGGAGATTCTATGGGCACGTAAAAAAAGCTGCTTTAACGGCTTATTTTCTGTACTCACAAAGCGGTTTCAACCAGGCTCAATAAAAGCAGCGTCTGATAATTGTAAGACCTCTTCTGTTGTGGTTGCAGTTGGGGCTTAAAAGCGCACAAGGGCCACCGGCGCAAGCAACACTGCTGTTGGTCGTATTCTCCAATCTTGCGGAGAAAACGAACTGCCTGAAATCTTAGAGTACCTAAAAAATCTTCCCGCGGCACAATATAACTGGCATAAAGTACAATATTCGTTCTTCATTTATTTACCTTATGCTTCGAAAGTGCAAAATGCTTCATTATGTACTGAACCGTGGATATTATCCCCTTTCGCCATTCAGAAATCCCTGGTCCAAGATCGCGTCTGTGCGAAGTCAAAGCGCCAGATTAAGGATCTCCACACATGAACTTGAATATTATTCGAAGTTCCTTATGATCAAATGTACTGCACTATAATGTGGAGAGTCCTGAAGACTAATAAACAACTCTGCGGCTTCCATGTTTGACAACACGTTGTAAGTTGCCTCGATACTGTCCACTTAGTGGAAGCGACCGTGAACAGTCTTTCCTCTCTTCAAACACCAGAGTCGTGATAAAAAATTAGCGGCCGTCAAATATACTGCGCGGCCTGATATCGGGGTGCAGTACATCTTTGTAGGAGTGTGTCCAAAGTCATACAAGATATGTCGGATAACTATCATGTCACCGATAATCCCAGCTGCAACTTAGCATAAATTCGCGCGCTTGCAGGTGCACAAAGTATAACAGCTGTTAATGATCAATGTTCAGTGGCGTTCAAGTGCACTGCACTACAAGTGCACTGCACACTGCACACTGCACTGCACACTGCACTAATGCAAACATTGTTTTCGTGACTATTTTTAGATGCTCCGTGCATGTGTAGACAATTTGACAGCTTTATAAAGCTATGTGCCACTGTTATAAGTTAACACAGAACTTATTTTATAGTGGCGAGTCTGTGACCCACAACAGTGCCCACATAACGGAGGAGGCACCAGACCCCTTTGCTATGCCTGCCGTAGCGCAACGTGTAATCTGGATGGTCGGGTCAGGTATGTATGTGGTGTACTATCGGCCAGGAAAGTAAACGGACCACGGCTCCGGCGGCCATAGTGGCGGCCTGGCCACAACGGGGCGCTGCTGTCTTGCTCCGCGCGTTTGGGTCGAGAGTGCCGTGGGTGACATTAAGCTTCTCCCTCACTCTCGCGCTGCCTTGTCACGCTTGATAAAATGCCTAGTGCATCGTGCGGTTGCTCTGCTGCTGGCGGTCGCGATGAAAGGGACCATGCATAGCCGGTATTAACACATTGCGCTGTCGCGCTGCAGCCGACGGCCGATGGGAATGAAACCCTGGCACTGTGAGAGAACGAAGGTATTCTACCTCTGCTCCACGCCACCACGCCACGTCACGTGCTGGCGTGGAGCAGAGGTAGAATACCCGAGTCCACCACATTTTCAGGCATGGAGTGGTGCCTGAAACCGCAAGAAAAAAATATATATCGCCGAGAGCTAGTGGGGCTATACTAGTTCAGGTGCAACCAAAACTAGAAAGGCCCACTAAGCTTTATCAAAGTCACTCCCTCACAAAAACAGGAATTGGCCTCCCTGGTGCAGTTTTCGGCCACTACCAATTAACCCATTGCCCTCAGTTCCCAGTGGTTGCGGAGCACCTGACCAAGGCGGCGATCAGACCTGCTACACGGCAGAGGGTGCTAAGAATCACTAGGTCAAGACAGGCCGCCAATGGAAACTGAACCTGGCAACGTTCAACACGCGCACCCTCTCGAGTGAGGCTAGCTTAGCAGGACTATTTGAAGAATTATCAGGCATTTCCTGGGATATTATTGGCCTTACTGAGGCATGAAGAACTGGTGAGGCTTACACAGTGCTGACTAACGGCCACGTCCTCTGCTACAGAGGTATTGCAGATAAGAAAGAATCCGGGGTAGGATTTCTAGTGCATAGCGGGCAACATTGATGAATTCTACAGCATTAATGAGAGGGTAGCAGTCGTCGTAATAAAGCTGAATAGGAGGTACAAACTAAAGGTAGTACAAGCCTACACCCCAACTTCCAGTCACGATGATGAAGAAATAGGACAGTTTTATGAAGATGTCGAATTAGCAATGAGAAAGGCGCAAACTCAGTATACTTTAGTCATGGGCGACTTCAATGCAAAAGTGGGGAAAAAGCAGGTTCGTGAGCAAGCAATTCGCAACTACGGCATCGATTCTAGGAATGCAAGAGGAGAGATGTTAGTAGAATTCGCGGAAAGGAATAGGCTCCGAATAATGAATACCTTCTTCAGGAAGCGCAGCAACAGGAAGTGGACCTGGAAAAGCTCTAATGGAGAAACACGGAATGAAATAGATTTCATACTCTCTGCTGATCCAAGCATAGTGCAGGATGTAGAAGTGTTAAGTAAGGCTAAGTGCAATGACCATAGTTTGGTGAGGTCTAGGATTTCTCTCAATTTGAAGAGAGAGTGAGTGAAATTAGTCAAGAGGAAACAGGCCAACCTAGAGGCAGTAAGGGTAAAAGCAGACCAATTCAGGCTGGTGCTTGCAAACAAATATGCAGCTTTAGAAAAGGAAGATAAAGGCAACATAGAGGTAATGAATGAAACCGTAACTAGGTTGATCTCAGAGGCAGCAATTGAAGTGGGAGGTAGGGCACCAAGGCAACCAGTAGGTAAGCTCTCCCAAGAAACGTAGCACCTAATAAAGAAACGACAGAAGATGAAACTGTCCAACTCAAGAGATCAGATAGAATTCGCTGAACTGTCAAAATTAATCAACAAGAAAAAGGTAAGGTATATTCGAAATTATAACGTGGGAAAGATTGAGGAAGCCGTAAAATATGGACGCAGCATTAAATCAGTAAGAAGAAAGCTTGGAATAGGACAAGGCAAGATGTATGCACTGAAAGATGAGCATGGTAATATCATCAGCAATTTCGACGACATAGTAAAAGCAGCGGAAGAATTCTATACTGACCTGTACAGTGCCCAAAACAGCCAAGCTACTTTCATTCAAAATAGTGATGAACCGGATACAGAGGCTCCTTCTATTACTAGCGCTGAAGTTAGAACGGCCTTGAAAGACATGACCAGGGGAAAAGCTGCTGGAGAAGATGGAATAACAGTAGATTTATTCAAAGATGGAGGAGATATCATGCTTGAAAAGCTTGCGGCCATTTATACGCAATGCCTCACAACTTCATGTGTACCAGAGAGCTGGAAGAACGCCAACATTATACTTATCCATAAGAAGGGAGACGTTGAAGAACTGAAGAATTATAGACCCATTAGCTTGCTATCAGTATTCTATAAAATATTCACCAAGATAATTTCCAATATAATCAGGGCAACACTTGACTTCAGCCAACCAAGAGAACAGGCTGGCTTCAGGAAGGGATATTCTACGATGGATCATATCCATGTCATAAATCAGGTAATCGAGAAATCTGCGGAGTACAATCAACCTTTCTGCATGGCTTTCATAGATTATGAAAAGGCATTTGACTAAGTAGAGATACCATTATTCATAGAGGCATTGCGTAATCAAGGAGTACAGGAGGCATACGTGAATATCTTAGCAAACATCTACAAGGATTCCACAGCTACCTTGGTTCTCCACAAGAAAAGTAGGAAGATACCTATCAAGAAAGGGGTCAGGCAAGGAGACACAATCTCTCCAATGTTATTCACTGCATGCTTAGAAGAAGTATTCAAGCTCTTAGACTGGGAATGCTTTAGAGTGAGGATCAACGGCGAACATCTCAGCAACCTTCGGTTTGCAGATGACATGCTCTTCATGCTCGTGGACCCTGTGTCCAATCTGCGACTCCTAAACAGGCAAGTCCTTTCTGCGTTTCTTGAGGGAATCGCACCAAATGAGATCAAAGACCTGAGAATAAACGCACGGAAGAATGTACTCGCAGTAGACGTTCTACACCGTAGTGCGCTGCAAAGCCTGCGGCACGTAACGTAGATCGACAAAGTGAAAGTGCGATCCTTGATTCCTACAGGCTGCAATAGCACTAGTCGGCGTCATTTATGATGTCGTTATTTCTATACCAACGGACGACTTGCCTATATTAATAAAGCCAACTACAGAAGGCACTCTTATCACGCACGTGGCAAGACTTGGCAACACACGTTGCCTGAAGCTTGAGTTTGAGGGAGACAGCCTTCACTCACACGTCAAAGTTGGCCACGTCCGCCATCTAGTCCGGCCCTACGTACCGAAGCCCCTGCAATGCTACAAATGCTGCAAGATGGGACACCTAAAAGGTGTCTGTAGGAACAATCTCGCGTGCCCACGGTGCGCTGAATCTCATTCGGAAGAAGCCTGCCGCGCAACTGTGGTAAAGTGCCCTAACTGTCATGGTAGCCATGAGGCCTCATCCAAGGATTGCCCGCGGGTGAGGAACGAGCGAGCGGTACTCAAACGTATGGTACGGGACCATTCTACACACAGAGAGGCTGCCGCTACTCTCAGGCGGCGACGACGACATCGTCACCGAAGAGCATCACGAAGAGTTGCATCTACCGATAGAGATACACCATCTTCCGGCAAAGCGGCTACCATACCAATGCCTACTTCCACAAAGACGGACACTGCGACACCGAAGAAAGGGGCAACACTCGCTCCTCCTGAAGAGTGGCCTAAACTTCGACGAGCACAACCTGCCTCGAAGTCACATCAAATCGCGCCGCCCTCGATGACCTCACAAACCGCTGATGTGACGAGAACTGAGGATCGCCAAGTCATAGCGATGTTGAAGTCACTTATGGACGCCATGCGCATTCTACTGAGCAGCATGAAAATGCCATCGGCGCAGAGCGCACTGCAGGTGCCGGACACCTTGAGTCCGGTACTTGCGGCTCTAGGGTAAAACCACAGCCCGAGAGATGGCGTTGTTTCAAGAGGAGGTCAAGAATGCATCTGTCTTTCAGTCGAGGAATAAGGATTATAAACAGGGATAAGGTGCCTCAGAAAGGCTGGCCAACGTTTCGATAGGAGGACCTATCTTCGTCAAAGGCGGCCTCGTCATCCTCGGCGGGTTAGTTTGAAAGGGTTAGTGGAGTGACGTCACGTCGATGTCCGCTGTGGCTGGCTGTAAAGGGAGAGACTGAAAAGAAAATGAGCGCCGGCGCTTGACTGGCTAGGCGCGGTTTCTAAGACGAGGGGACAAGAGCGGGAGAGCGAGAAAGTGGCAAAAAAATTATAAAAAAGAAAAAAAAACCGTCAGAGGAGGTTGGGGGAGCGAGAGGCGAGTGAGCGTTCGGAGGAGTCGTGGTCGGCGTGCGTTTGGGGTCCCTGAAGAGCCGGTCAGTGTGCAGGTCACAATACGAGTTGAAAGGATGACTTGAGTAGCGTAGCATCAAGGCATCGGGTAATTTTGTGGTTGACAGGGAGCAGCTTGGTCCGTCAAGGGACGTTAGCCTCACTAGTTCGCCCTAGGCGTCGTCGCGGCGGTATACAGAATTGGCGAGACCTTGTGTAGTCAAGGCGCCGAAAAAGGTATCCTGGCGTCTGGGAATTTGGACTGTCTCGGTGTGGATCTCGTGTGGAGAAAAAACAACAACAAAAAACAACAAAAAAACGTGTGTTTGAGAAAAAAAAACCGGCGCAGGAGGGTGACAGTGTAGAAAAAATATAATTAGAAATTTAAACATGGGGGGGTGGGGGTGGAGGGGGAGACAGGTGTACCTGGAAAAGCGCTCGTATGGTTGATCAGTGCGTAATAGCATGGAGGATGATAATAAATTGAGTGGTAGGGGAGATACAGGGAAGAACTGGAAATGGAAGAATAGGTGAGGTTGAGGGGAAAAGGAAAAAAAAAGACAAGAAGAGAAAAAAAAAACCGGCACAGGAGAGTGACAGTGGAAGAAATATAATTTGAAACATGAACACTGAGGGGACAGGTGTACCTGGAAAAGCGTTCGTAGTGGTTTATCAATGAGTAAAAGCATGGAGGAGGATAATAAATTGAGTGGTAGGGGAGATGCAGTGAAGAACTGGAAATGGAAGAATAGGTGAGGATGAGCATCGAGATTAGCTGGAGGTTTAACTTGTTTTGCGCCTTTGTTAATGGTATAACAATTTAAGGTTTATGTTACTGCTTTTAGCGATTCTAAGTTGCCACGCGATAAATTCATCCCCGTGGGGTGCAGGCATTTAAACTTGTGTATGAGGTATGATTCTGTTATTCTGCACATGTTATTCCAAAGACGAAATCAACGGCAGTGCAAACAGACACAACTGTTACAGGCAACACGAAATTCATAACCGACGCATTCACACAGACACACACACGCTCGCCTGCACACGCAACGGCAGTACAAACAGACACAACTGTTACAGACAACACAAAATCCATAACCGAAACATTCACACAGACACCCACACGCTCGCCTGCGCACGCAAAGACTCAAACAGAAACAGAGGTGGAACTAAGTGAGGCATGCGGAAACAAACCTGCCAAACAGAAGCAAACAACACGCAAATCTACCCGCCAAAAGGCAAATAAATGACAGTCATTGAAAGTTAATAACCACTCTCAGCCACGCAGTACAGAATTTCTGCAGGCCAGAAAACTTACCAAGAAACGTGTGAGTTACACTTTTCATCTGAAAACGTACACAGATTGCACACAGAACAATATAATCCCCAAGGGACTAACCCTGAAGGCTATACCAGCTCTAGGAACACTCCCACCCCGTCATCGTGCAAACTGGCAGACAACATTAAACAATGCCTGCTTCTCACTTTTGAATATACTCACGGAACACTGCGAAGAACAACTGGAAAGTTTTAGCCATAGACTTCAGAACATAGCTCTGACACCGGATGATACGAAAGATTTAGAACAGTACCACGAAGCACAGTCTCGAAAACTGGTTCAAAAACAGAGGACGAAAGCGAGCTTCAATCAGAAAACAACCTTCCAGGCAAACGGCTACCTCACGCCAACAAAAGGGAGCTCGAATCTACAAATAGCAGACGTGGCTGAAGGCTCCCCCAAATTAAATCAGTCTAATGTTGTAGATATTTCAAAAACATTAAGTAGAGAAGAAAAAGACGTACTTAGCAAGGGCCTAAACTTTTGTCCCACGAACAACACAATAAATGAATTTGAGCTTCACAACGATCTTTCGGAATTTTCCCGACGAATGCGGATAAGACATTTTTTCGCCGACAACAACGCACCAGACAAAGGGACGACCCCACTTAGAGCCCAATCTACTTGGACTCCTGAACCAGAACAAGCCATAGAACTCGACCTATACCTCAAAACTGTTACTAAAGAAATTATAAGCCAATCCAAGACAGTTAAGCGACCTGAAAACATAACTTCATCAGAGAATCGTATCATTTCAAATCTTAGTTGCCGGAACGACATTGTCATTAAGGAAGCAGATAAAGGTAGAAGTATAGTTTTTTGGCCGATAGATAAGCACAAGCACGAGGCTTACAGACAGCTAAACAACCCTGAACATTACCGTAAGCTAGACAATGATCCGACCTTACCATACACACTGAAAATTACCAACAGGCTGAAATCACTTTTGGATGATGAATTGATAACACCGTCAGAATTCAAATTTCTTAAACCAAGCAACAAAGCTGCAGGACGCTTCTACCTCCTTCCGAAAATTCATAAAATTCCACCCACTGAACTTCACACCGCTAATATCCCAGAGCGTCCTATAGTATCGAACAACAACACCCCGACAGAAAGCCTCTCCACATTTCTTAACCACTTCCTTGGTGACTTTCCGAAAACACTTGCGTCATTTGTACAAGATACCCCCCATCTACACAGAATTATAGAGGACATTAATACAAAAGGCACACTACCGCAAAACAATTCTCGCAACACTAGACGTCACGGCCCTGTACACCAACATTCCAATCCCTGATGGATTAAACTCGATAAAAGAAACGCTGTCCAAACACAATGCACAACACTCTACTGAAGTATACTTGTCTCTTCTTGAACTAGTTCTGACATATAATTACTTCTAGTTTGAGGAAAATTACTATCTACAAATACATGGGACAAGTATGGGCACACCTTTTGCACCAACCTACGCCAACATATTTATGGGTACTCTAGAAACGGATTTCCTATCTCGTTGCACCCACAAGCCCCACACATACCTACGATACATAGACGATATATTCATAATATGGGAACATGGTCAGGAAAGTTTAGATAAATTTGTAACTTTCCTAAATTCTTTTCACACAACAATAAAATTCATATCGGAATCTTCAAATGAGCGCATAAACTTTCTGGACACAACAATATATATTGATAATGGGACACTAAAGACAACGCTGTATAGAAAACCTTTTCATAAACAACAGTACCTAGATTGCACAAGCCACCATCCCAGACATTGCAAACAAGGTATCTTTAAAGGCCAAGCCACACGACTTCGTCGCATTTGCGTTGAAAACCATGACTACATAGACAGACTCGATCACCTTAAGGAAACCCTATCAAGCAGGAACTACCCGAACACAGCCCTTCAGAAAGCCTACACCGCTGCAACTAAGCTTGATCGAGCCAAGGTCCTCAAACCCCGCCCTAAGATCACAAGGACAACAACGCCTCTTCTTACTACTAAATTCTCAAACGCACTCCCCAACGTGAACAATATCCTCAGGAAATACCACCCAATTCTCACCAGCAACTAGAAACTTAATAAGATCTTAATAAGACGGAACAGTAATTTCAAGGACATTCTTGTACACGCCAAACTAAGGACAAAGACGAAGCCAACATCCGGTCCCTGTGGCCGCTCCAGGTGTTCCACATGCAAACATATTCAATCTACTACTACAGTAAAAAGTACAGCGTCAGATTACATTCACAAGGTAAGTTCGAATTTCACCTGCACGTCAAGCAACGTAGTCTACTGTCTAGAATGTGCCGCTTGTAACAAGCAATACATAGGTGAGACTGGACAAGAAATGCACACGAGTCTCAACGGCCATCGCGCAGATACAAAACACAATTTACCTAAAGCAGTAGCCAGCCACTTCAATGAGCACGGCCATATATTTGATGAAGCAAAACTCTATATACTACAAACAAATTTTCGTTCACCTCGCGAGAGAAAATATACAGAATCATACCTCAGACACAAGTTTAAATGCCTGCACCCCAGGGGGATGAATTTATCGCGTGGAAACTTAGAATCGCTAAAAGCAGTAACATAAACCTTAAATTGTTATACCATTAACAAAGGCGCAAAACAAGTTAAACCTCCAGCTAATCTCGATGCTCAACCTCACCTATTCTTCCATTTCCAGTTCTTCCCTGCATCTCCCCTACCACTCAATTTATTATCGTCCTCCATGCTTTTGCGCATTGATCAACCATACGAGCGCTTTTCCAGGTACACCTGTTCCCCCCCCCCATCTTTGAATTTCTAATTACATTTTTTCTACACTGTCACCCTCCTGCGCCGGTTTTTTTTCTCAAACGCACGTTTTTTATGTTTTTTTTTGTTGTTTTTCTCCACACGAGATCCACACCGAGACAGTCCAAATTCCCAGACGCCAGGATACCTTTTTCGGCGCCTTGACCACACAAGGTCTCGCCAATTCTGTATACCGCCGCGACGAGGCCTAGGGCGAACTAGTGAGGCCAACGTCCCTTGACGGACCAAGCTGCTCCCTGTCAACCACAAAATTACCCGATGCCTTGATGCTACGCTACTCAAGTCATGCTTTCAACTCGTATTGTGACCTGCACACTGACCGGCTCTTCAGGGACCCCAAACGCACGCCGACCACGACTCCTCCGAACGCTCACTCGCCTCTCGCTCCCCCAACCCCCTCTGACGGTTTTTTTTTTCTTTTTTGTAATTTTTTTTGCCACTTTCTCGCTGTCCCGCTCTTGTCCCCTCGTCTTAGAAACCGCGCCTAGCCAGTCGAGCGCCGGCGCTCATTTTCTTTTGAGTCTCTCCCTTTCAAAGCCAGCCACAGCGGACATCGACGTGACGTCACTCCACTAACCCTTTAAAACTAACCCGCCGAGGATGACGAGGCCGCCTTTGACGAAGATAGGTCGTTCTATCGAAACGTTGGCCAGCCTTTCTGAGGCACCTTATCCCTGTTTATAATCCTTATTGCCTCGTGTGCTACTCCATTAGTCAGCCATCTTTTTTGAATCTGTCTTTCAGTGGAACGCAAGAGGAATTAAGTCACGCATGGCCGACTTTAGACAGTTTGTCTTTACGCACCAATTCCCCATTATCGTGATATGCGAGCCAAACTTGTCAGCTCCCATCAGACTGTCCGGGTATGAATGCTTTATGTCCTCTACCCACGGTGAGTGCAGCGAGATTGTTGTGTTTATACGCCGTGACTTGACTTATATGTATAACCCAGTGCCTCCTGACGAAGTGAATCAATATGTTTGCATGACAGTGAAGAAGAAAAAGCTAACGTTTACTATTCTTGGTGCCTACTTATCTCCAACAAGTCGCCTGGATTGTGAGCGCGTACAGGGAATTTTGACATCGACTCCACAGCCGTGGGTGATCACTGGCGACTTTAATGCCCACCATTACCTATGGGGAAGCTCGAAAGTGAACTCTAGAGGCAGAACATTGGTGTCCTTTGCCTGTGAACGCGAACTTTGCCTGTCAAATGATGGAAGCCCCACTTATCTGCGTGGATCAGCTGCTTGGACCTTACTTTCGTTTCACGTTCGTTTTCGAGAAGGGTGCACTGGTTTTCGGATTTAGAAACGTGAGGTAGCGACCACATCCCAACTTATTTGAAGATTGAAGGTCTGACTAGCTCCAGGTCCCCCAGAGCCGTCCAGTGCACCGATTGGCCTAAATACAAAATAATCATGGAAGACTGCTGTCGTGACGGTACCTCCTGCAACCTAGAGGACGCGATAAAGGATGCCATACAAACAACCACGCATTCTCCTTTGAAGAGTTCTGCCCGCACCAATTTCGACATCGAACTCGAGAAACTTCGAGCAATTCGCCGTCGTGCGGAACGAAGATATAGACGCACGAAGTCCATTCATGACTTGAGATTGGCTAGACGAACACAAAAGAAAATACAGCGTCACATGAACAAGCTAGCTTCCCGACAATGGGTATCCTTTTGCGAGTCCCTGGATCCGCGAGAACCTTTATCGCTTATATGGAGGACTGTTCGTGGCCTTCGCACAACCTTTGGTCAGCGCCACGCGTTTAAATCTCTGGCACTACATCTACACTGTAGGGAGATTTACGTCGCTGAATCTTTCTGCAGAAAGATTGCTGGCGAGGCAAATTCCGATGGAACGGGAACGGGGACGCTTGACCACCCACTGTTCTCACGCAATCCCCGCATGGAGTGCCCGTTTTCTCTGGAAGAACTAGAAGCTTCGCTGGCTTTGTGCAGGCGTTCTTCAGCATCAGGACCTGACGGCATTACGTACCGTGCCCTGTGTAACCTAGGAGACCAAGCTCGGAAGGCACTCTTGCTCCTATACAACGACTCCTGGCAGACGGGTACGGTTCCGCAGGAATGGAAGTCAAGTCGCCTTCGGACATTTCCTCATACCGTCCTATCGCACTTGCAAGTTGCGTTGTAAAAACAATGGAAAGAATGATTTTAACACGTCTGGAATGGTACTTAGAGTACTATGAAATCTACCCAGACGCTATGACCGGATTCAGGCGTGGCCGTTCGTCAACAGACAACGTTGTTGACTTGGTAACATTTCCGCAACACCAGAAGGCCTGTAAACGACTATCTGCTGCTCTGTTTCTAGATGTTAAAGGGGCTTACGATAATGTCACCCATGAAGCCATCCTCGGCGCGTTAGAAACAGTAGGACTTAGTGGTAAGATATATATGTGGGTCTGCAGGTACTTACAGAAAAGATCATTCTACCTGCACACTGAAAATGGCCCGACATCCGAGCATTACGGTAGCCGAGGAGTGCCTCAAGGCGGATTGCTTAGCCCGACGCTTTTCAATCTAACCCTCATTGGATTAGTTGACAACCTGCCAAGCACCGTACGACTGTCCATCTATGCGGACGACATCTGCATTTGGGCATCAGGTGTAACACGACTTCAGCTTCGCGCTCGGCTTCAGAAGGCAGCCACAATGACATCTTGCTACCTTCGTCAACAAGGACTTGAAATTTCATGTGAAAAGTGCGCAATGGTGGCATTCACCAGGAAGCCAATGTCTGCTTGCGGAATATCAATTAACAGACAACTTATACCATACAGCAGAAGTCACAGGTTCCTGGGAGTCGTAATTGACAGAGACCTGTCTTGGACTCCACACGTGAATTACGTGAAAAAGCGGCTGTCTGCTATCTGCCACCTGTTCAGGTTCCTTGCAAGAAAAAGTTGGGGAGTATCCATACACGGTATGTTACAGCTGTACATGGTGTTGTTCGTTGGATTGCTGCGGTACAGCCTGCCTGCAATATCCAACACCTGCAAGACTAACATCTGTACGATTCAAAGAATTCAAGCCCAAGCCCTTAAGATATGTGTTGGCCTACCACGCAGTGCATCAACGGCTGAAACCATTGCCATTGCCCAGGATTACCCAATCACGACACACATTACCGTTGAGACAATGCGTACGCATCTGAGACACTAAGCTAGGACCCCTTCCCACCCCCTGGCGAGCCTCACTGCTGAAAGGACCGGCTCGACATTTAGCGCTACTGTCAGTGCACATCGTGCATCGTTTACTTCAGGGTACGCACCTGCGGCGAAGCCAGTGCTTCCTCCGTGGTGTTTGAGCCGTCCACAAGTACATATAACGATTCCAGGACTACAGAAGAAGTCAGATGTACCGGCCCCTGCTCCAAAACAACTGAGCTTACTCCTCTTGCATGAAAAGTACAGCAACCGCGTGCACATCTATACCGATGGATCGACTACATCGTCCAGTTCTGGTGGTGCGGTGGTTATACCAACGCGAGGAATAAGACTGCGGTTCAAGAGTTCGCATGTCACGACCTCAACGGCGGCAGAACTAACGGCTCGGCGTCGTGCACTAGAATTCATTGATTCTGAAAGACCTACAAAATAGTCTGTGTTTTCAGACTCAAAACCGGCATTACAGTGCATGCAGTCAGTTCTCCGACGCGGCTGTCATGAACAGTTGACATACGAAACCGTGAAACTTCACCATCACGTCAAACAAAAAGGCCACGAGGTTGTATTTCAATCGGTACCTGGTCATTGTGGAATCAGTGGCAATGATTCCGCAGACAACGCTGCTCGCACATCATACCAAGAAGAGCTCAGCGTTCCAATTCCACTTTGGAGGACAGACGCCGCAAGGCAGCTTCGACACCTGGCACGCAGTCTCTCACTGACCGAGTGGAACTCGCCAAACTTACGACTTACACGACTGCATCAATTAAACCCCTCACTGCAACTCCGACCTCCATTCGGACTTCCTCGACGTGAAGCTTCGCTTCTCTGTCGCCTTTGGTTAGGAGTTGCCTTCACAACGGCATACTCTACATTAATTGGAGTGACCGACAGTGCAGCATGCGAGGTCTGCGGCACCGACGAAACTATTGACCACCTGCTGTGCCACTGTCCACGATATGCCCAAGAAAGACAAGAACTTGCTAACGCGCTAAAAAAAACTGGACAATCGGACGCTTTCCGTGCAGGTGCTGCTGCAACACCGCCCCCATCGCTCGCCGGCCCATAAAGCGATGAAGGCACTTCTGTGCTTCTTGAGGACGACGGGCTTGTGTCAACGTCTGTGACTATTAGTGCACTAAAACACGCGTCAGCGAACTAACCACTCATTTCCCTTCTTTCCTTCCCTCCTCTCTCTCCCTGTCATCTTTGTGTTCCCTCTTCCCATTCCCCCGGTGTAGGGTAGCCAACCGGACGTTATTCTAGTTAACCTCCCTGCCTTCTGCCTTTCTCTTGCTTCCTCCCCACCTTAATCCACCTTCGTCAGGTCTAATGCACCCTATCCACTTTCGTACACCTTGATCTAATTTGTACAACCCTTAATCCCCCATAATCCACTTTAATCCATCATAACCAACACCAGCTAGAAGACTGCGGGTACCACCTAGATAAATAAGGCCACACGTCACAAGCGGTTGGTTGGCTCACTCAATGTCGCACGCAGTTGTGTTTATCAGTAACCGGGTAGGCTTGCTTGGCGATGTAGGGAAAGCGCACACAATCACGTACTAAAAAAAGTATGGGTGCGTGGCAACCCAAAGCAACTCAAATCGCAGGCTAGGAAGGGCGCCCTAATGGTGGACAGTTGGTTAATTTCGACAACATGAAGTTACTTAGCCTATACCTAAAGCATGGTACACGAGCGCTTTTGCGTTCCGTCCGCATTGAAATGCGGTCGCCGCGGCGGGGTATCGAACATGTCACCTCGTACTCCAGAGTATAACGACCTAGACATGACGGGGCAAGTGTACTGCACAAACTTGTAAATTGTGTTTTATAATGTGCCGTTACTGAAGCGGCGAATTGCCATTATTTTGCATAAAGGGCAACCATGCGTACAAGAAGCGCCATTCAAGAGCTCACTGAGCCCCTTTGATTGTTTCAGAGATCGGTCCCAATAGAGAGTTCGTGCTTAGTTTCCCAATAGCATGTATACAACTGTCCTATATAATAATTACCTCACAAGCGCGTCAGCCAGCACGTAGGTTAGTTCCGTGTCATGGGGCTCACCTTAAAATGACGCGCTATTAGGCGCGAGCGCGCAGGGTGTCCTAGTGTCCAAGCATCGTCGTCTAGGCTGTTTCAGTGAACCCTACATCTAACGCCTGTTGTTCATCAGCACATTTATCCTTAGCAATCGATTTTGTCAAACCTGTGCTTATTTTAGTTTGCGTTAGAAGCGAATAAGCAGCAGGGGCCTGTGTTGAGCCAAGCGAAATAGCCTAGCACACGATGCTCGAACAAGAGCATGCTGTGTGCGCATGCGCCCGCCGACACTAATTTCGCAGCTGCTCTACGCGACACGGCACTGACCATCATGTCGGCCGACGCGTCCGTGAGAGGATTACCCTATTGGTAAACTGCAGAACCATCAGGCAGTCTTGCGGTGTGGGCGTGTTCTTTGAGAACTCTGAAGCACTTTGTGGTAGGCCTTTATTTCTCAGTGTTCAAAAACTCGGTGCATAAAAAATATTTGTTTTATTTAGTTCTGTCTAAATTGCTTATAGTGCAACAAGGCAAGCTACTTTCCCCAGACTAGACCCGCTCTAATGTTGCTTCGACCAGAGCCCGCAAGTGAAAGTCATCTACTGCCTTCTCGCATATCGATGCCCGGGTACCAGCTTCTTTTGTTTTCTGATAACCTAACCACAGTGACTGCCGTCCTCTCTTGCTGCAATCTGAGAAAAACTTACTTCAAACGTTTCCACGCTTCAATCAGTCCTTAAAACCCATGATAGACGATGACAAGTGACATCTCCAGCAAATAAAATATTGAACTCGGATATTCAACTCACTTCGACATACTACGACTCATGTTGACGCGGACTAGCGTCGACTCTCTCAGACTTGTAGTGTTATCGGTTCACCAGGGACAGTACCCAAGCCATAGCCTGAGCGCTTGAGTAGCCCGTAATGAGACAGCTGGTCGACACATCCCGCCTCGGTAAGAAACTTTATTTTATTTTATTTCTTGGTAGTTTCTTGATAAGCACCACGGACCACAAATTGCGGCTGGCTTAAACAGCTTCGCTGGTAAAATCACTGCCCAAGCACTCCATACAGACGGTTAACCAACCAATGATGCTGGTTAACCAGTGAACCAGCGAACCAGCCAATGACGGCACTCTAATGGCAAAGCAGGCCCGGGATAGCCAGGCGCGTCTCCCGGCCTTGCCATTAACGGGCATTCACCGGAAAGGCAGGGCCAGCGCTGGATGTCTGTTATGGCACGCACACATTAGCTGCAAAACTAAAACCCCTCAATAAAAAAAAGTAGCGACATCTATTGAAGATTGCCGCTTTCCTCCTCTCCTGCCCGTTCTCTCGGACGCTCGGCCCTCCGATTGGCCGAATGCTGTCACGTGCTCTCGCGCGCTATTTTTCTTGCTTGTTTTTTGCTCCCGCCTGCCATCGCGGTGCCAGACAATTGCGAGCCGTGTATGGAGGCACCACGCATCGCGTCTCCTTTGCGCTTTTAAGGCGTAGTGTTCGCGCGGAAGAGACGGCAAGCGAGTCTTCCGGATTCCATCAGCGAAGCGAGACGCGGCGCAGAGGAAGGTCTGGCTTCAAAGAATCAGCCGCGCTGATTTCAACCCAACACAATGGTCCCGGCTGTGTGAGGTAAGCGAGCGATTCTTCAATGATCCCTAATCTCACATGCTGCCACTTGCTGTGTGAGGCTTCGTTAGTTTTTCTCCCTCCTAAGTGCCGCACTGTTCGCGCTGCATGTTCGCGCTGCATTTGCAACTTTCGTGGCCGGATTTCATCTTGTCCTCAAATGCACGTGGTTTTTGTTTACTCGGTTATGCAATGCATGGCCTTGTGTTTGTGTGGCCTGAATGCACGCGAACGGCACGTTTTGAGTGTATCGCAGTATGTTACGAAGCGGTGACGGTACGTAGGGAAAAATGGGCGCTTACCTGCGGAAAGACGATTAGGGCTATTTAGTTAGGGCGACTTTGCGCCTTCAGCAAAAACTCAACTCGGTGGTCGGCGAAGATCAATGTTCTTGTCGCTAAAGCTTGTCGCTATCGTCCTAGATCCTCGAGGACCGATAACTATCTCGAAAATGGTAGAAAGTGCTGCGCGTGAAAAGTGTGCTCAGTATTCTAGTCGTGTATCGCGTAGCAGAACAAGAGATAAGGACCTGTGCTGGCGGCGAGCTTAAAAAGGAAAACGGTACACAAGACTTCCCGGCGATATGTAGCAGAACAAGAGATAAGTACCTGTGCTGGCGGCGAGCTAAAAAAGGAACACCGTATACAAGACTTCCCGGCGATAATAACTTGTGCCGGGAATGTTGTGTTACGCCTTATACTTGAAGGAGCGAGGTTTTACGGTGACCTTGTTTTCTGATTTCACGTTTGCGCCGGATCACTTCACGGATGATCAATTTGAGCCGGTGATTCTGCAGAGCTGTGGCACAAAAAAATTGAAGCGTCCAGCCATTCCATCGTTCTTCGTTCACCGGAAGCAGCTGAAGCCGAGGAAGCCGCCTGCCAAACGGAAGAATACACCGTGCACTTCAAAGACATTACCGTCTGCTGGCAGCTATGCTATCCACATTGCAACGCCCTTGATTATAGAGTTAACTCATTCCTGCGTGGCTTTGTCAGTGGCCAGGACAAACCTGGATGTTAACTCATCGTTTCTGCTCTGCATTTGGTAAGATAGTAGATACAATACGCACGGTAGACTTTCTCGGACCCGCGCGCAGCACATGCAAGCGGCAATATGATCCGCAAAAGCAGCCTCGCATACACCTGTAAGATGACCGCTGCCGCGGTACTCAAGTCCGCAAAAAAAAGAAGAAAAAATGTGTGAGTAGTGTAAGGCTTCCTGCAAGCAAGCGAAGCCACTAGCCTCATTATCGACGGACCGCTTCCGCCGAATGATCGGTAGCTCACTAGTCAGTGAAACCTGTAAGACAACAGCATATATACAGCTGGTGGATCATTCACTCCCGAAGCGTAGTCATTGTTAGAGGCCCCCTGTGCACGTTAGCCGCTGGCCAACGAGGGACTGGAGCTACTGAAACGCGGCGATGAACCAACGCCGAGGTCGCGCGTGCTCATGGCTCAGTTAAAGCCCGACTTAGAGGCTTTAGGCTCACTGTATCACCGCTAATAGTACATCCATCTAAGCGCAAAGGCATTTATGCGTCCTCTCGTTGTTTCGGCAGCCAGTCATCACATAACGCGAAAAATTCCGATCAAAATACGAGTTCAAGAGCGCGAGCGACACGTAGCCACAGCGTTTCATACGGAGAGCGTCTGCCAGTTCGGCACCGTGTAGGGGGAGCCACGGTCGACAGAAGAGAGAGTGAACGCCGGCGCAGGAGGAGGAGAGAGGAGATGGCGCTACTTTTCTTCATTGAGGGATTTTAGGCAAAACGCAGCAGCGGCAGGGCGGCCACACCAACCGGCGGTGCGCCGCTGCGGCAATCACGTGACAAACTAGACTCCTCTCCCCTTCTCGAACTATCCGGGAGCTCACGCGTGCAGATGATAGTGCGAACCGAGAAACAAGCGGTCGGGCGGGTCCGCATGGCACCAGTTTCCCGCGCGCACGTCACGGAAGCGGGCCGCTCTCATTGGTCTCCTTCATCCGCGGCACGCGGCAAAGCGCAAAAAATCGGTCCAAGAGCGATCCCTGCCGCGGCAATTAAAACCCGTATCGCGGCTGCTTTCGCGGCGCGCGTCTTGCCGCCGGCGGCGCGCCGCGCGCGTTTTTCCGCTAGTGTGCACGTGGCATTACAGTGGCTTTGCCAGCACTGGCATTACGGAGGCAACGGCAGGCCCTCGCGGCCCAGCCAGTGCCGGCTGAAAACCATCATCGGCCCTAGTTGGCCCCATGTAATGTGCTGCCTGAGCTGTTGCTAAATACCTACTACATAAATGTGTTTTTTCCGAAGGTGAAAGAAGCTCGCGATACACGCAGAATTGCCGCGCGACGGCCGCTCGAGGCATTTCGCATGTATTCGTGGGCTTCTTTCACGCTCGCAAAAACACATTTATGTAGCAGCAACAGAAAGCTGTATCGGGAGTTTTTCATGTTGCTTTACAATCTTCTCATTGACACTTTGATAATTAGGACAGTGCTTCTCGAGTTAAATAATTAATTACAATTACCTAATTAAATCCCAGTAACAAAAAATTACTGCCGGCTACTCAACTGTACTGGAACCAATACGCACTAGGTTTTCTTCGCGTAACGCCTTTCCTTTTTTTAAAATCGTGCTGCGTGATAGCTGGGACACCCTGTATATGCTTGTTCCATTGCGGAGGTTCTGGTAAAATATCTGCAGATGTATTTAAACGTTTATATAGCGAATTAATCATATAGAGAAATAATCATTGTTGCCATTGAAATGACCATATAAACATGCATTGAAAATCTTGTTTTTTAGAACGATAATTTCATATATGCAAATAACAGGCCATCCTTAGTTTAGAATGAAATTGCTGTTATATCGAGCGGAGAAGGCCAAATTCTGGTGGCGGGTGATGTTTGTAGCAAATCGCAATGCGTCAGTTTATATGACACCCGCGAGCTTGCGGCCACTGCAGACAACGTGCCAAAGAGGACGCTGCCGTGTCAGCGGTATGGGGCCCCGAGATTGGCAAGCCTAACCGTGGCCAATTCAACGAACTTCATCAGATGAATACGGATACAGATACCCTTGTATACATGTATGTGTATACCTACAACGAGTTCAATGTGCACAACACGCTGCTCGTTGGTGAGTGCTCTGTACTACTGGGGGACAAAAGTGTCCAGGACGCGCGAGCGGCGCTAACTGCCGAGCTAAGCCACGTTGTGGACTGGTTGTGAGACCGTTGAATACGGCACGCACGTCCCGCTCCGTTCGCAGGCATGTTGTTTTTTCTAGCTTATCTGCCACATCATGTTTGCCACGGAGTTTGTCGCGAGGTTTATCAATCTTCGATTAAGCCAAATGTAATAGGCTGGCTTTAGAAAGGGATATTCTATAATGACATACTTGGCATTGAGGAATTATTGAGCACTTTGCAGCAGGATATACACCTTAAAATTTAAAATTAAATTATGGAGTTTGTCGTACCAAACCCACCATATGATTATGACGCACGGCGTAGTGGGGGACTCCGGAAAACAACGTCGCAGTTTCGCACGAAAGGCGAAGCATTGATTGCGATAGCAAATTAGTAGATGGCTATACGAAGCAAGCATAGTAGTTTATTGGGCCTTATAATGTTGTAGGCATTCGCTTACAAGCACGGTGTCACGCGCGCACAGGTAAACATGAGCACATCTCGCTCTATTACCGCGGAAATTAGCTGTGAAAATGCCGGAGTGAGAAAGCGCGCCAGCAGCAGCGGGAAAATTGAAATTCACGATCTCTTCTCGTTTCAACGCGAACTAAACATCGAAAGCAGAGCGCATACGAAGCTACCGGCCCTCGGCGCATGCACTTTGTCCCCATCGCAGATCGCTTTGAAGATGACGGCCGTGCGGGCGCGCGCTTCACCCACATCGCCGATTGCTTTCAAGATATGCCGCCTGCGCGGCCGCGCTGTGAGCTGAAACCGTTGGAGCAGATAGCATCCCCCCTCCCTCTCTCCATGGCATCGCCCTCGTGCCTCGCGCATGAAGGAAAACCGCGCGCTTCCTGCCGGCCTTCCTCCCTCGCAAGCTCTACATTGAGCCGCGACTGCCGGCTCACCCGCGTACGCGTAGGCTTTCACTCGCACTCACGCCATACGGCTCACGGCGACAATTTTATCGGCGTATGACTTCACATGGAACCTCACAGCGACGGCGACGACGACGGTGACGCCGATGGCAGAAATGCGCTTGGAGTGTCCATATAATTGCTATCGCAGTAATATGGACCACCTGAGGTTCTTTATTACCACGCACCTAAATATAAGTAAACGGGTGTTTTCTGCATTTCGCCCCCTTCGATACGCGGCTCCGTGGCCGGGACTTGATCCCGTGGCCTCGTCCTTAGCAGCCTAACACCATAACCACGAAACAACCACGGCGGGTCTTCTGCAGAGTCTTTTATCAACGAAGGGTGATAATGCACGTGAATGGCATTGCTTCTCAATATTGCTGTTCTTTCCAATAGGCAATGCTAAGGGCTTATGAAAGAAAAGAACTCTTCTTCTAATTAACAGCATTTATTTAGGATGGCAACATCTCCGCTTGCATACAGAGGTCTTATATATAATTCACTCAGAAACCGAGATAAGGCCAAACCCGATTTACTCGAAATGAAAATCAATAGCAATTATGCGCAGGGGCGCCTATACTCGGACTCAGAGTAAAAAAGCAAAAGCAAAATAGAGGCTGCGTATAGAACAGTTCTTCTCGAGTTAGAGAATTAATTGCAGTTACCTAATGAAATCTCAGTAACGAAAAATTACGAGTGGCTACTCGACTTTACTGGAAACAATACGTACTAGGGTTTCTTCGAGTAACGCATTTCTCTTCCTTTAAATCTTGGTGCATGATAGTTGGGACACCCTCTATATAACTTGGCGCAGTCGTTTCCTCTTTCCCGCTGTATCTTGCTCTGTGACGCCCAAAACATTTTCTATGCTGATGTTTTGATTGGATGGATGCTTGTTTGGCTGACGTGTAAAGGCGAAAGCCTTAAACGCCTCATCTGACGGTGGCGCTGAAAACATGGCGTGTGGTACAGAAAGTCACTTGTACTCGCCGCGCGTAGAGACGCGCTCGTGCCACCGCCCGCACGTTCGTCGTCATCTTCAACAGCTGGCTCCGACGCCACTCATCGTGCAAAAAAAGGCAAAGGAAATGAAGACGAAAGTTAATTCAGGCACTCGAATCCGCGATCTTTGGTGGGAGAAAACAAATAATAAGAAGTAACAACGCATTCGAATGAGAATGTCAAGTAATTAATCAAGTAATTTCGCGTATGCTAACTAGTGACTGAGTTTTTTTAGTCTACTGCTTATACTTAACACCCGAAAGCCGTAGCGTTAATAATGAGCAACGCCGGAATGGAGAGTTCAACAGCATTTTCGATCTTAATGTTACCTGACCTCACATTTTACCTCCAAGAAAACGTATAATCGTCAATGCAAGTTGTTGAATACGCGGTTTTGGTCTCTAGCTCATATTGTCTTATTCTCTGGCAATGGATAGTTATCCTTGGTGGCAGACGCTATGATGTCAGCGTGCAGATAAAAGCTTGCGTACTCCAAGGAACACCCTTTTTTGACGGGGGAAGGCTGCATGTTCCAGCCTTTACGCTGGTCAACGCCATGGCAGTCTTTATCCCCGCCTTTGGCCGTAGGCTGCTTCATGAACTGTCTTCGGAACGCATCCCAAATAGAAGTTCTCCATAACGCAAATAGTCTGGCCTGATAAAGAAAGCCAGAAAGCGTTTAATCCTTGCGACACTTGGTTCGCCTAACAGTTATAGCTACGCAGCCGATGATAATGAAGATCCCTGCGAGTGCAGTGACCGAGTGGTGTCTAATAAGCTCGTTAAACTCGGTGACACAAAAGCCAGCATCGGTCGTCAGGGGCGGGAGCGAGGAGCAAACTTCATGGTAACGTTGTTGAAGAAAAAGTTTGGACATGGAAATGGACTTACAAGTCCTTTTTGTGCAAGTACGATTAAGAACATTACACATATATACGTAGCATCGTCCCACAAGATATTTCTGCGCCAAATCTCCCCATTCAATTCCACAATATTTATCATAAAAATTCGAAGCTCTGCCCAAGGATCTATTTTTATGGTCTTTTAGAGAAACACACAAAACATCTCCAGGCGAAATATATGTTTGCAACTGATGCGTCCATGTGTGACGAGAGATGAAGAGTCGTCTTATTTTTTCCGCACCTGTGTTGACATTTCTGTATTCGTCTTCCTGATTTTACATCTATTTTTGAGACCAAAATAATGGCCATCACTGTAGCCCTGCGCAAGTTGCCATCAATTGTGTCAACATTCGTTAATTTAAGAGATTCGATATATGTGTGCTGAATGCTTACTTGAAGAACAGGCGCGAAAATACTGGCAACATTTCATAGTTTAGTACCTCCAGATATACAGAATGTTAACGTAATTTGGCTACAGGGTCACTGTGAAAGAAACTAAAATGAAACATCAGATTCTCTTGGCAAAGCTTCCCTGGATGGCCCGGACGTTGTTTCCGTTGAGCCGGTGAAGGCGTAATTCACTTCAGCAAGATACAGAAAATTCTGTCTTAGTCAAACAGGTACAAAACAAAACATACTATCGAATTCGGACTTCCAGCGTCTGTAGTTCATCTGGAATATCCAGTGGTGTCCATAGCGTCAATATAAGGTTACATTTACGAGATTGCGATGCCACATTCCACAGTTACATTTTATTGCGATAGCAATTATATGGACACTTCAACCGGATTTCTGCCGTGGCCGTCATCGTCGCCGTCATCGTCGCCGTCGCCGTGAGGTTCCCTATAGATAAAATCTTCGCCGCGCGCCGTATGCCCGAGCGGAAGCGTGTGGGGACGCGCGCTATCACGGAGAGCGAACGCACTCAATCACCCACGCGCAAGCAAGGAAGCGGGAAGCCAGCGCCGGAGGGAGCGTTGGGGGGGGGGGGGGGGGCGCACTTCTACGCTGCCAACAACCGCGCTCGTCGCTCGCCTCTTATCTCCGCACGGCTCTGACCTTTATGCGCCGTGCATTCGCCGCTCCGTTTCCGTTGAAGCGATAGACCGCACGTACCTTCGCCCGCTGCGGCGTATGGGCTCGCTGCCAGCGTTTTGACAGCCGTTGTCTGCAGTCATTCAGTGTGATCTATTCATGTTTGTTTGTGCGCGCTCACACCGCGCTTGTTCATTCAGTTAGTAATAGTCGGGCCACATTTTCCAACGCACGCTACACATGCAATGCTGCCCGGATCGGCAGTGCAGCACTACAGGTGTGTCCCTTCGCACGCGCTGCCCACGGGAAGCGCTTCTCATCAACACCACCGTTTCACACGCGCCTTCGCGTGGTCATCGAGTCTCTTCATGTCGGTCTACTTACGCCGCAGCACACCTGTTTACTTAATCAGCTCGTGTTTGCTACAATTCATATTGCTACCAAAGCCGCTTACCTTACTTCGTATGACATTGCTTTGTTGCTATCGCATTCATTGCTTCGCCCTTAGGGCGAAACTGTGACATTTTTTATTTGCACAGGGCTGGTTTGACGCAGTCCCCTCTCTGTCACGTCTGCAATGAACCGGAGACCAATTGATCAATTCATAATTGTTGTGGTGTCGTTGATTTTCACTACAGCGAAAAAGACTTCTCGAGGCTCCGTTTCACAAACTATGACTCTCATTGACTTCCCAAATTATCCTTTCCATTGGGGCCTGGGCCCTGGGCTGCAGCTATAGGGATGTTTGAATTGCCATATACAATTTCATTCTCAACACAAAGAGAGAGAGAGACCAGTTATTTGGATCTACTAGGTCCTTGATCTTGAGGACGAGTGGGTGATGTCCTCATTCCAGGACTCCACTGGCCATGGCTGCTCGACGTACTTGCGGGACGAGAGCTTCTTGTCCCACCAGGGTATTGCTGGTCAGCTGTGCCTCCCACCGCTCAAATGACGTGCTAAGCGTCTTTAAGTGTTGAGGTTTGCCCCCGCACCCACGCGAGATGTGAAAGAGTGTAGGGCGTGCGTCGCCGCACCAGGGGCAAATGCAGCGATAAGTTTGTGGGTATATTTTGCTGTGTTTGTGTAGGTTTGGGAATGTGGTTGTTTGGATAAGCCTGAGAGGTCTGCCTCTTCAGTTCTGAGCTTATGTGAGAGGGAGGATAAATCTTGCGGTTGAGTCCCTGGATGTCGAGTCGGTCGCAGTAATAGGATGGCAGGCGCACGAAGAGGATTGATGAGACGATTGGTTTTGCCCCGCTCGGTTGATTAGCACTGGAGCTAAGGCGTTCGCCCTTTTGTTCCCCTTCAGTCCCGCGTGAGCCGGCGCCCACGTGATTTGATGGGATTCTTGCAGCCTCGGACCTAGAATATGAGCCGCCAGCAGCGGTGTTCGTCCGTTCGTAAAGTTACGGCAGGCTTGTTGCCAGTCCGTAACGACATGAACTTCCCTGCCCACCCTGTCATGTTGTTTTATTACTAGCGCCACTGCTATGGTATGAGCCGCAGCTGGGGTCGCTGCCCTGACGGAGGCCGCAAGGGTCAAGGAGTTGTCTCTCCCGTTCACGGCGGCTACTGCGAAGTAGGTGGTTTCGGGACCCTGCAGAGGCGGCGTACCCTCTGCAGGGTACGCCGCCACGTCCACGTAGTTTACGTACGGGTCATCCTTGAATTGTCGGCACTGTCTGCCGACGCGAGCCTTGCGTCGTCCTTCGTGGAGTTCATGACTCATGTTGTTGTTGTTGTTGCCTCAAAACATGCTCAACACAAAAAGATTGGCGCGATAATTTAATATTATCATCCTTCTCATTTCTTGCAGATTTCACATGCGCAAGTCGGAATTTTATTTCAATCACCTTTAATAAATCCTGCGTGATTACAATTTGAATTCTATTTATAACACTTATATTGCCATTTATTTCTTCATATAATATTGATGTGGGAGCCGGAGCCTTGACAAGCTGCAGTTTGCGGCTTTCTATCCGTTACCCCCATATTTCTTGCAGAGAAATAAAAGTTCCTTTGATTTGTTTATTTATTTGATTGATTGCTTGATTACTTTAATTGCGCCACCGCTTTTTCTGTCCGGCGTCAGTGATGGGTATGTGCCATATTGAGGAAATCATCATCACCATCCTCCGGGGCTATGCTACCTGCGGGTATCGCTCCACCACAAATTTTTGGAGGTAGTAATGAATAATTTTCTATGATTTTCAGTGATTCAGGCAACATTCTTGCAATGGACCGATGTATATATCAAGTAGTTAACCTGAATGCATGCTGCCATGTTAAATATAATCTTAAACGTAAAAACTTCGCTCTTTTCTTGCCGCGTGAGGCACGATCAGCTCGTGGTCGCGAGCACGACTACCGCGAGACGAACGCGCTCGTATTTCCAGGTGGCCGCTCTCTTGTCCAGAAGCATCGACTAGCCCCGCTGTTCCCACCGGCTGGCGCCCTGTACCCATGGAGAAACACATATGCGGGCCCGTGATCGAGATGTGGGGCGACGACATGGCACGCGTCGTCTGGGACCTGGTCCGGTAGAGACTCATGGAGCTGTACTTGGACGCCAACCTGAGGGCGTTTGATCTGTGAATCGAACATCGCAAGGAGATCAACGACACGATCACCCTGCAGGCCACCCAGGCGCTCGAGGTGCACAACGTGGGCGGCGTCAAGTGCGCCATCACGTCCTAGGAGGTCGTTCTCGAGAAGTACCACTTGAAGCGCACGTGGATGTCGCCCAACGGCGCCATTCGCAGCGCCCTCGGCGGTGACGTCTCCCGGAAGCCGATGGTCTACCGCAACATCCCTCCGCTCGTGAAGCAGTGGCGCAGGCCCATCATCATCGCTGCGCCACGCGTTCAGCGACCAGTACAACAGCCAGGACTTCGTGGTCCCCGGACCAGGCACGCTCCAGATCAAATACTCGCCCACCATGGGAGCTTCCTATAACATTCACGTAAGCGCGGCAAATTTAATACACAGCAGATATACGGGCACTAAAAGGGAAGCTCACGGGGTTTTGGCATTGCAAACAGTTTCTCACTATAACACCTCGAGGGTAATCTGACGCCACCGTCTATGCCAATTTCTTAAATGGCGCTGTGCCATCATGGGAATGGCGGGGATATGTTTGCGAGGCTCGTGTTGGCTGGGGTTGAACGAGGCTTCGTCTAAAACGTGGATATGGCTACGCAAATGACACGTTATTAAAATAAAATCCGCATAAATGGCTTTCATTCACCCATATTACATCTCTGAATAAGTTTACTCACCTACAATGCAGGATCAAGCGAAGCAAATCAAGAACAGACAAGTTGTGCTTAAAGCGCGCGCGAATGTTGTCATCGGTCCTACAAATTTAGCGGCCCGCTGATGATTTTTACGTTTCATATAATTGTACATCTAATAACGAAACCTCAAAATTAAACAAAACATGTGTTTGTATAAGAATAAAGCGAGAACAGCTTTTTACGTGCTGTTTCGTCAGGGAAGGAATCATCGTTACAGAGGGAACGGTGCTAGACAGACGCGTATTCAAGGTGTCCTAGCTCTCCAAGAACGATGCCAATCCAAAGTCACAATATACCGGCATTCCCAAGCATACCAAAGCGCAGGAGCGCAGGATTTCCCTATAGGTAATATAGTCAGAAACTCTATGCAAATAAACAAGCGGGTCTAGTGTGGAGATCGCACACCGACTATTGTGTCTGAAAATTATCAACCGCAGTACTGCGTCACAACTGCGCAAAAACTGCTTAACTTTCAAAGGAAAGCCCGTGCGCGAGCTCTTTCACTCGAGGGACCTCGCCCTTCCTGTCGGAGAATCGAGCTTACACGCCTAATCACCTATGCTTCAATCTCAATGCCCTAAACGCGACCGATTACAGCACGTGACTTGGGTATCTCATCCAATGCAGAGCACTAAAAACTGCCCCTGGAGAAACTGCAGCGCAGTAAAAAGTAATGAAACACTAGAGTGGGATGACCCACCAGCAAGTAAAAAATGATCATTGAATTTATTGGTCAAGGAAGTTTCACTGTTCTCAGTATCATCGAACGTTAGAGTATTCGGGTTTGTGTTATACCGGGTTTCGTTTAACCTGCGAACTGCATTCCATACTTTCTTTTGATTGTTTGTTATCGTACAAAACATATGTTCATAATACGTGCTTATAGCTTTTTTGAGGTCTGAAGTCAAATTATTTCTACTTTTTGTTGTATTCACTTAGTATAGCAGGATCGCTGTCAAATTTGTCACGTTTCTGCATTCTTTTATACATCTCTTGAGATACCCATGGCTTCCTAGCTTTCTTGTAGGTCCTTATTTGTTTATTGGGAAAGCATCATCATAACACGACTTTATTATCTGAATAAATGTATCATACGAAATATTCGGATCATTTTCACTATAGCACTTTAGACCAGTCTGTGTTCTCTATAACTGAGTGAAAAGCACTCGTATTATCATTGTTAAAGGGGGCGACAGAAGGAAAGCTGACATTAAGAACGCCTTCATTTGTTTTCATGTCGTGATAAAAAACAAAATACGGGCAAATTATCGCTTAAATCGGAGGTGAGAATTCCCGAAAAAACATCATTTGGATCGTGGTTCGTTATGCATATATCAATGATTCAGAATTTGGCGTTATTCTGGTTGCGAAAAAATTGTGTACTGCAATTACAAGAATGCAGTACGTCAATAAATCGTTGAGCGTGAGCAGCAGGTGATAATAAGTTAATGTTCATATCGCCAATCAAGACAACTGGGAGGCTCAGATCACAACCATATTCCAATATTTTGATAATAAACTGAATGAATTCATCAAGATCATCTGAAGGGGCATGGTACACTGATGCAATTAGATATTTACAACATTTTACAGCAACACATTCATAGGAATGAGTAACGCACGAGAGTTCAGACAGCAGCTCGTAGGACAGATCGTTTTTCAAAGAAAATGAAGTACCTCCACTACGGCGGTGTTTACGATATACACCTTCACATTTATAACCATCAAAATGAATAATATCGTCTGCACTTGTGAGCCACGTCACAGTAAACGCAACAACTTAAAATTTCTGTTCTAAACATTCTAATTAAGTTTCAGTTTCGATATATTTATTTTTCAGGCTCCTTGCACAGAACTGAAAGATACATAGCTTGTTATCTTATTTACGGCAGAAGTAAATAAAGAACTGTTAAAGTAAGCTGATGCGCTCGTACCCGCCATGAGAAAAGAAAGTTATCTATAATGCCCAGAAGGAACGAGAAAGGCAGCGTATCTGACTTAAATCAGCTTCGCACGCAATACGGGTTGCACGCTTGGCCTGAGCCCTGTGCACGAATAATTTGCCATCCCTATGCCAAGCGAATTGGTAATGCTTTTCCTGACATCGTAGCTTCATTTCCCACAGAATATTCTTATTTTCTAGCGTCAGATTATCAAGGAAGTAAACATTTGATTTCCTAGCTTTCAAATCACTCTTTTTTGTCATCCATTCGTCCCGCGTGACACGGGATACAAAACGGACGAGCACTAAAGGTTCTTTGTCTGCTTTAGGTCGAAGCCTATGCATGCGTTCAACGTCTGCTCGAGACAGTTCAGCAAGTTGCAGTGTTTTCGCTAAGTTGTTTACTTTGTCAAACAGTACTTCGATGTCACTATGCGGAAGTCCATGAATTTCCTAATTTTGGTGACTGCTATACTGCTCAAGTTGGTTAATTTGCAGTCGCAGTTTTGGAATTTCTTCTTTGCCGTTGTTTGCCTCAGCTTCTTCGGCCTTTTTTTTCAAACAGCTATCTCTGAAGAATGTGTTTCCATTGTAGCCAGCACTTGATCATACACATCCGAGAAATGCCGCACAGTTTGCTCTAATTTGCTTACTGTGTGCTTCAGCAGTATGAGTTCTTCAACTTTATTCATAATGGCAGGTAGTTGTGTCAACTGCGTGTTATTTTCAGACAGCATCCGTTCATCTCCTGAAGCTTGTTCGTGTTTCTCTTTTCGCATGCCAGCGGCCATTTGGGCCGCTAATACAACACACGTCTGACATGTCCACTTATTCTTCATTGCGCGATCTTGTGCCTTAAACGCACTCTTAGTCACACCAGAGCATGCACTGAGGTGGTAACTAAAGCCGCAATTTGTGCACATAGGGTACGAGCCTGATTCTGGAAGCGTGTCATTGCAGACTAGACAAAGTACGGACAGAGGCATTTATAAGAAAAAAGTGCATCAAAGTAACATTAGAAGCAGCAGTGGTGGTGGCCGGGAGCAAGCAGGAATTCTAATAAAAGTTACATTTTGCATCAGCACCAACCTGCAAGTATCGAAGAACTTGGCTACACTTTCTGCGATGCCGCTCGCCACCACCGCCGCAGAGCAAATTCGCCGATGCCACGGGAGCCTTGTTCTTTTGGGTAGCTCGATGACGTCACTGCTGGATGTAATCGTGGAAGCATTCCTCTGTCAGCGCCGGTTCCACGTGGGCGATGTTTCCAGGAACGGATAGCCGCAACTTCAAGAATCGAAGAACTTGGTTACACTTTCTTGATGCCGCTCGCCACCACCACCGCAGAGCAAATGCACAGCTGCACATATGTACAGCTCTACACCTTTAATGGTGTGAGGTACGATGACATATGCTCCGCAGGTTTAGTTACACCATTTGCAACATATACAAGTAATCATGAAGCAGTGCGTCAGTTTGAAGACAAAACTTTGGGTTATCAGTCATCCTTGTCGTCACGCGAAGCTTAGTGAAACACTGCATCTTTTCTGCGTGAGAGTGCGCTTACAGCCCGTGTTCTGACCTGCTGTGTATGAAAAGAAACACCGCTCCAAGGGGGACGGGGAAGAGCTGTGCATGGAACACCGTGGTATGCACTGCTCATAGATGAATGAATTATTATACTCGCAAGCCTAATCAAGGCAGTGCCGCTTTATCATACAGCTCTAAACAGCCCGCCTATGGACTCACGTCTGATAAAATCAAGGCAGACGTAACGAGAGTGATCAATAGCTGCACATACTTAGCGTATGCTGTCTGATGCAGATTTCAAACGTATGATGACAGATGCACACCTTACTGATTGCCTCCACGACCAAAAGTGGCTGTTCGCTCAGCAGTCCTGGTGACAAATTCTTTGATCACGTCTTCTAAGTTAAGCAGGGCGGTCCTTTCCTTGTGAACATACAAAGTGAGTGGCAGTGTTAGCCTCCTCTGCATTGTGCAGTTCCACAAGTAAGTTTTAATGCGGCATAAGTGCTGTATGAGCATTCTCCCGAAGCTACAGCTGCAGGTAGAGAAAGAAGTTGCATGCATTTGAGTACTTGGTCTAACAGCTCACGGAATTATTCACATTTCGCCTGAAGAGTCTTTGAAATGCTTTCAGTTGATAGAGACTCGACATTGGAAGGAAAAAGTAAGAACTGCGCCGCGAGCTGGCTTAGATCAAAATTGGCAACGTGCACACCTTATGCCACGTTTAGGTCATCAGCCGAGAGTTGTGTTCCTATGGCGGCGTGAATCAATGCTCCTTCTAATTTCATTAGCTGCTCCATACGAGGCTGATCAAAGCACCGCCGCATTTCGCTCGTAATATGATCGATCGCCTCAATGTATTCTTTGCGCAATGCAGCTTTGGGGTCAAGTGCAACTGGCGGGAGAGATAAGGTGAACATCTGAAACCTCCTCGATGTCTTTGTAGGCCTTCTACTGCGACGCTTGTTTAGGCCTAGTTGAGTTGCAACAGCGGCCATGCAGTCCCACATCTCCTGAAACTCAATTTCAGACCGAAGGCAGGACATTGCCTTGCACAGTCTCTCTGCAGCTTCTTGCACACCTGCAGCGTGAATCGTTGAGCGTTGGAGGATCCCTTGCTAGTTCCTCGCACAGACCAAAGGGAGCTATAGAAATATTTATTCCCAACATTTCACACTTTCCCAGGAGTGTTTGGTATCCCTTCAAAACAGCTTTGCTGTTGCCTGCCATCAAGCGTGTTTCTTAAACGATCTCACTCAGTGTTTCTGGGTCCCTGGCGTGGTCCTCAGTGAGCCTTTTCATCGACTTTACCCTGAGTTCCTACCTCGTCGGGCACAGTGGTAGAATGCTGTCACTGGCATTCACTCTGGCTCATCCGATGGATCACATATTGAGCGAATGACAATAGACAAATTACCAATTTTCCACTTTTTTGATTGAAGAATGACATTGGAAGGATCTTTTACGGTTCTCAAAGCATCGTCAGTGATTTTACAGCTCTTACTAGTTTTCTGCAATACAGGATCATTATTAGAACTTACATACAGAGATCTTGTCTCAGAATCACTAATCATTTCCTGAACTACTGCAAAATGGCCGCACATGTTAGCTGCCCCATCACAGCAGTGGTCACGAATGTTGTGTTAATCAAGGCCAAGGTGCAAAATCATATTTTCACATCCTAGTAAGAGACGAGAAACCCGGTGTAGAGCACGGATAACAGCACTTTATCTGAGCAGTCAACGCGACATCGTTGTCGCGTTGTCTGTTTTTCCACCCGCGTGCTACTTCAGCGTCGTCTTCGTGGCCTGGCACATGTGTTTCACTGTGTTGCATTGGTCACAATATTCAAGTGGCTGGATAGGTGCGAGCCTGTTAGGCATGAAAGAGTTCCTGTTTTCACTTCTGATGTTTCTGTAGTGACTTTTCACATGGAGTCTACATTCTGTGAACTTGGCAAAACTCACTAAAGAATTGAAAACTCTTAATCTTGCAACTGTACACTTTTTATGATTCTGAAGTAAGAAGTTTTCAATGAATAAAATTTGTGCCTGAAAGGGTTAATATTACTGGGATATCAAAGAGGTTCTGCTTCTAATTTCGATAGTTTTCGCGCGAGGTAATGTATATGCACGGAAGGATACCCGATGATACTGCGCAGTCCTTGCATTTGAGAAAGCGCTTCAAACTTTCAACTGTATCTCTTGCCATCCGGTTAGAAACGGTAACGCACACTGGGAGAGTAATAACCGTCTTCGTTAACAGAATCGTGGCATGTGCCATGGATTCCACCAATAAATAATTTCAAATAGCTCTTCAGAGCAAGTAACGAGAGCATCATCTGGATTTCCTTATTTCTGGCGCTTTGAATGAAACAGCAGTGGCAACGAGACTGAAAGATCCTACCGATTCCATTGTTCTGTTCCGCGTCAGGAATCACCAAAGTCCTCATCATAGAAACACAATTTCAACTTCACCATGTTTAAGTTGCATGAACCGTCCCGCTACTGCCTGATGGACTGGGCTATCTTCACTCTACATAGCCTCACCATATGATGATGATGATTGTTGGGGTTTAGTGGCGCAAGGGCCAGGTATGGCCAAAGAGCGCCATGACAGTATTAGTTCGCAGTAGCCTCACCATATGACATGTTTCTTTCACTTCCCATACACCTATGAGGGAAGTGGTACTTTCTGTTAAAGTTCAGTATAACCGGTGTTCGCAGAAAGATGGGTTCCGTTAGCCAACTAAAGTTGACACCATTGTTCTGATTATGCTGCATTTCCGTTTAAGCAAGTTTTGTTTATTCGGAGTCCACTGCATTTGATACTTACTATATTTGTATTCAGTAAGTATTCGAAAAAGTTTATCTTTGCCCACTTCTACGAATAATTTATTTCATGGTGAAATTCCAAGTGTTCACCATCTATCTCCCTTGCTGATGTTTTCAACCACTAGGTTAAAAGGGAGCATCCTACAATCAGCTGGCGAAGAATTTGGATCTCCTAGCCTTTCAGATAGCAGCTCTTACAGCCCTCTCAAGCCATTTGAGCTCAAGTTCTCCTCGGCCGACTTACTATACGAGAAACCCAAAAATCCATTCAAGGACTGCCCAGGGGGCTACAGATCTCCGGACATCTCGCAATATGGTAAGTGTTTTTAAAACATGGGTGACACCTGTAGTCTCAACCCTGTTGTGTAAACGCGTTGGGCCCATGCCAAATGTTGGTCATACTGGAACACAGGTCACAGTATGACCACCATATCTCATTGTAACTCATTACCTCCTATATTGAAAGTGATACTGTATGTTATGTACTATTGACATAATGTGCGAACACACAGATGATTCCGTGTCATTAGGGCTAGCCTTTTTTTGTGCTTTTTTCTCCATACAGATAGTATGGTAGAAGCCCTCTAATATTAATGTTTACCATGGGACTGCTAGAAGAAAATATGACACCCAGTAAACGTATTGTGCGAACATGCTGCAAAATATTCAAACACGCTACGATCGGCTCAGCTTCTAATGCATTTTCCAACTGATAATGCGGATGTGGTCTTGATAGGTACTGCCTGAAATACAGTTAAACCTCGATATAACAAACTTCAATATAACCAAATTCTCAATATAACGAACTAAACTTTTCATAACCTCTTGTCCATAGAACACATGATTTAGAACCTCAATATAACGAAGTGTGTTTATACGCGATTTTTTATAATGAAATTTCAATGCCGCCGCCAAAGAATACCAAGAGAATAAAAGGAAACTTCCGCGGACGCAGATGGTCAGATGATTGAATTACAAGCGGCTCCTTGCGAACGCACCTCTCAAATCGCACTGCGCGACATCAGCGACCGACGAAGTCCCGTATAAAGTCCAAGTGCGATAAGATACTACCACGCCCCGTGCACTGTGTGCTTCAGGTGTGAGTGAAAGCGTGTCAGGGTGCGACAGGAAAGGTAATGGCGTCGCGAGGGTGCCTTCCCGCACTCGCTCGCTTTGCTCGTGCGGCCTTGATTTTCTGGCGCGGATCTCGGCTGTGGCTGCGCATAGCTGTAAGTGCGGCTGAGGCTGAGCGCATACGCAGGCGCGCACTCCCCCTGCTTAGAGCCTTTCATGGAGCTTAGCAGGTTTCCCTGGGACCAATATGCCCTAGAACCCCTGCTCTAGTGGATGCAATTTTCACCAACGTTGAAAAAACCTGGTGTGACTCCATCGCTGCTAGCTTAGTATGCAAAATACCAAGGCTTGTTTGAATATAGATTTTTTGTTAGAAGAAAAATTTAAGCTAATAGTAATTAGTGCCAAATAATGTCAAAGTGAATGGTTTGAATAATAGTTGCGGAATTACATAAAAGCTTGACAAAAATGCCATATAATAACAAATTTGAATAAAATAAAAAATAAAGTGGTTCTTTGCTTGCACAGCATAAAATAGAATTCTCTCATGAACCGGTTTATTATTAGTGCTGTTTGAGATATTTTCATGTGAAAACGCAAGTTCACCATTCTTTTCATTTTCGTTCATTGAGAGGCTTTTGTTGTGCCTCAGCCTATTTTGTAATTTTAACGTTATAGCGTTTAGGGCCAGCAGCAGAAAATCTGGCCTCAGCAACCGGCGTGTAATCGCGGGTGGCGGAGAAAATCATCCAACCACATCGACCGCACTGGCCCTCCACGTGATTCAAGGTTTTGGTCAACAAAAACTGAATTTCTCACAGTGAAATCCACCAAAAAATGGTAAAGTCCAATTTTACCATTCGGCGTCGGATTCGCCGTCGGATTGTTTACCAATAGGCGTCGGATTGTAATTTGAATGTACGAGAAAACCGAATGCTCCTTCGAGAAAACTCAAACGTTTCTACCAGGCCTGCGCGCGTCGGGGCAACAGCAAACAATTATTAAAATAATAAAAAAGGTGCTAGGGTCTTCACATTTTAATATAAGACCACTTATACTGCCCCTGGAAAAACGTCTTTTCCAGCAATGCATTTCAGTTTAAAAGGGAAGCCAACTTTAAGGTGATTGGTGTAAGCTTGGCATTCGTAAGCTGGCTTTCCCAAGTTCAGTGTTGCAGTGAATGAAGTCTACTTGCCATATGCGAACGATGCGATGCGAACGGGTCACGATAACGCTATCGCGTTCAACTCTTAAAGGCGAAGCTTAAGCGTCCTCCAATTTTTGTGATGGTCGAGCACACGAGAGCTTTTTGTGTTCAACGATTAATGTGATGCTGCAAAGTGCGATTTTGACTGTGTCATCTGGTAGCTTAGGCTGCATTGCACAAGTTCATTTCGATGCTTTCTGTCTACATGCAAGCTTAACCTGTTCCATCTAGTAAGTGCGCAAACCTAACTTCATAGGCTCGCTCTCTGCTTTTGCATCCCTCCGCCTAGCTCGTGTACACAACCTGACATGATCAGTCATGGGCATTAATTTTCTGCGTCGGTTTGCCGCCCGTTGCCATACCTACATTTGCCGTCAGGTCTTACCAGCCGTACAACTCTCAGGTAGTTGAGAAGCCATATCATGAGCAAAAGTGAGAGACCTGAATGGCGGCTTCTTCACAGCTACCATTTTTAATGGCCTCGTGCATGCAGAACCTGCACAAAAGTCGAACAGGGCACCTTAAATAAGCCGTTCAAAACTTTGGTAGTCGTTATACATTGGTTCTATAAAGAAGGTTGTGGTGCTCTTGGATCGACCTTCAAATAATCAAGCAGGTGCACTAACCAATTCAGTGACTGTAAATGAATTCGTCTTTTGCTTTGCTTGTCAGGCTTTGCTGTGAACAATTTCATGGCAACAGGACTTGCTGAAACTGAAACTTGTAATTGATTATACATGTCTTTAATATATATGCACTTCAAAAAATTTGCACTCCTCTAAAACCTAAAACACTGATATAACTGACGTTTGTTGGGAGCAAAACACAAAAGAAAACGCAACCTGCCTGTGCATATGCCGTTGACATCAAGAAATACATTAGCAAGCAGCTGCATCTCACAATCGAACAATGTGATAGAAGCTTCAGGTTCACAATTATCATGACTTGTGTTATCTTCATATTACCATTGTTATCAGCTCTGATGTCAAGTATGTATGCGTTCAAACTACGTTTCTGCGTTTCTGACATTCGCATACAATTCTCAAAGATGAAGTACTGTGCACCAGTATGAAACATTTAAAGGTGACAAAAGCCATATTGCAAAACAACCAGGGCAGTCTGTGTCCAAAGCTGTTCATGTCTAGCGATGAGCTGCTCCCTAGTAGTTTTATTCATTTTGTTTCCTAATTCAGTGGACTCCTCGCCAGAGTTTACACCCCCGCCTGTGACCTCGAGAACTGATGACGAAATAAATGTGGTGATCCGCTTGCCAGACTCGCCAGCACATAACAGTGAGTATCCCAACTTGGCTGCATGTATGTATGCATGTATCCAAGCAGACTGACATGTGACATGTTCTTGGTTTGTCAAATAAATGCTCTCATCTCACCCTGCCTTGGTTAGCAGTCCATGGCGTCTCAGTGGTGATGGTGTTTTGCGGTTGCAGCTACCAATGTTGAGGGTTCGATACCAGGCCCCCATGGCCGCATTCCAAATGTGACACAATAGAAAAGTCGCCAATGTGCTTATTATGCAACTGAGTGCAACTGAGCCTTCAACTTTAGCATCCCTAGTTGTCCCGGCGTTGCTTTAGGATGTTGAACCAGATTGTTCATTATAAAAGTAACGTTTCCAACCAAACATGTGTAGTTTATTAGTTGTGGCACATTGGGGCCACCTCTTCTCCTTCCTTAGAAGTTAAAAGATGGATGGTGGTGGTGTGCAGTTGTAGTACAGAGAAATCTTACTATAATGAATATCAGGTGACAGCAGCAAATTGTTCGTTATTTTGATGTCGTTACAGTTAAAGCCCCAGAATTAACCATTCCACCAATCAAACCATCAGTTGTCACCGTATGAACTAGCATTCCCGATTGGCAGTCAGCCTCTAGAATCTCTGCTGGAGTGCGTGTATCTGAGTCATTTACTCGCAAGGGATCTTGATTGCGAGAAGGAAATTCACTAACAAATAAAGGTGGGTTGCAGTGCATACGGTAGGCATCGCCAGGTCGTTATCGGCAGTTTACCGCTACCCTTGAAAAAAAAGTGTGCAATCATTACATTCTGCTGGCACTGACATGCAGAGCAGTAACGTGAAGGTTAACAAAGAAGCTCGAGAAAAAGATTACGAATCATACAAGATTGATGGAACGAGAAATTATGAGAAGTGTTGAGAGAGAAGACAGTGGTGTGGATTAAAGAGCGAATGGGGGTTAGCCAGTATTCTACAGCTGACATTAAGGATAAGAAATATGTTTGGGCTGGTTACAAAATGGGTTATAAGATGGTTACAAAATGGGTTCCAAGAAAAGGGAAGCGCATTTGTGGATGGCAGAGAAATAAAAGATGTGCAATAAAGTTGGGAAATTCGCAGCCATAGCATAGGGTCAGCTGGTGCAAGACGGGGGTAACTGAAAATCGTTTGGAGAGGCGTTTGTCCAGCAATGGACGTAAATATGGCAGATGAGTTTGCGTCATATGCAATGAAGTCTCGTATGTTTATGAAGCAAAATGTGATGCAGTTATTACATAGCAAGTGTCTCAGCTGGGAACCTTCTTGCTGCCAACTGAGTGAAGTGCCAAATCTATGAGACAGGCTGTCACGGTGCACTCCTTGCATTGAAAAAACTTAAAGTGGAAAAAACTGCCCTAAACGTGGTACGTCTCACACTGGATACACAGCGATGCACAAATATAGCATCATTTGACATACCCTTCAGTCTACAGGTTGTTCTATCACACCTGTAAACGCTCCCGAGTTTTTCGTAAGGTTTAGGAACTTCGGCTCGATCTACGATTTTACCGATGTTGCGTGAAGTTATACGACAAATTCATTCTGTTCTCGGAAAAGTTGCGAAGTTGAAGTATGGAGCAGGGCAGCATTGCAAAACAAGCATTCAGAAACTAAATTCTGATCATGCCGACATTTGCTCCGTCCTCTTGTGTTAGCGCAAGAGGCCATATGTGAGAGGGGGTATACATGCTTCAGACAGGTTTAAGATGAGTTCCTTAAGATGGCCAAATCGTCAAGAGCAATGTCATTGCAACACCCACTGTTATATTTTGTGTGCGTTGCAAGTCTCTGCTGTTCCAAGTTTGCTTCTGCTTGTGTTCTGTCTGAAGGTAAATCATGGTAAATAAAGTGTGAATGTGGCTACGAAATATGTGTGCTCAAGGAATACATTTACAAAACTCTTGCTATACACACCCCCTGCTCCTTGTTATGCACACAGGGATTCTGATGAATTTTAAATGCTCGCTAACAATAATGCTTCCTCTCCTTGTTCTGTTGAATCTAGCGTCCCTCCAGGTTCCGTTTTAGGTCCACTACTATTCCTGATATATATAAATGATCTTCTTGATAACATTAACTCTAGCATAAAGCTATTTGCAGACGAGTGCGGTATCTATAGCGAAATAAATAACCCTAATGCTACACTTGTCCTTCAATCTGACCTAAACAAAGTATCTGAATGGTGCAATAAATGGTTAATGATGTTTAACATCAGTAAATCAAGTACATGACATTTTCGCGAAGCACTAATGGCTCAATCTCTTCCGATTAAAGAATTAATGGCATCGGACTGGAGCGCGTGTCTGCATACAAGTATCTATGTATTTACATATCTGATGACTTGTCAAGGCATACTCACCTTGACTACATCATGGGTAATGCAAATCGCACTCTCGGTTATTTCCGACGCATTTTTTTCCAAGCTCCACAGGGCCTAAAATAATGCTTTACCAAACTGTCGTTCTTCCGAAACTCGAATACGCGCATACACTTTGGGATCCGGCTCACTGCACTCTCATTCAATTCATAAAATCCCTTCAGAATGAATCATCCTGTTTATTTATGTTAAACTATTCACGCACTGCTAGTGTCTGACAGAAGAAATCGTCACTTAACTTTCCTAGCCTTCAAAGTCGGCGTAAAGTCTCGCGCCTTTGTTTATTCCAGAAAGTGTTCCATCACGGTTCATTTAATCAGCAACTCATTCCGCAGCCAGTGTACATATCCTCCCGTATCGATCACAGTAATAAAGTAGCTGTTCGTCTTTGTCGCACTGATATGTTCCTGCATTGTTTTATGCCGAGAACCTGTTCCGAGTGGAACCGCTTTCCCTCTTCCATCGCCACCTTAGCCGATGCATCATCATTCAAGACCGCTGTAACAGGTCATCTTTTAAAATGACTCAAACTTTTATGTTTTTTTTCTTTCTTTTTATTTTCCTGCTGTCAGTGTCTGTTTATCTTATCGTTAACCTTATAGGCTTGCATGTTTTTGATTGTTTGTAAACCATGTACCCACCCCCTCTGTAATGCCCATTGGGCCCTGAGGGTGTGATAATAAATAAATTAATAGGTTGGCAGATGCTATTGTACATGTATAAACTACTCTGTAGAAAGCGTTCTGGATAAAAGAGGACTGTACCGCAAAATGTTAAAAGTGAGACTGATATGACCGCAGCTTTGATTATTGTTTATTTTTTGGTATTGCATGTACAAAAAACGGGCTCACATATTATGTACAGCATCAGGAATTCCCAGAGTAAAAAACTACTTGCATAGTTTTTAAAGCACCGCCTGCCAATTAGAAAAAGTATAGATGCATCATTTTTCTTTGCGCTGTACCTTTCGAACCTCCAAGAAAATCGTATACTGATCGGTGCTGCGAATAAGGATGCAAAATTTCCGTAAATGCTGAGTGGAAGCAAACTTTCCCCCTTGTTCTTTCAGAAAACTTTCAAAATTTTGAGAACCAGCCATGGTTTCTTACTGGTTATGGTGTTGGGCTGCTAAACACGAGGTCTTGGGATCGAATCCCAGCCACAGCAGCCGTATTTAGATGGGAGCGAAATGCCAAAACATCTGTGTACTTAGATTTAGGTGGACTATAAAAAACCCCACGTGGTCCCACTTCGGCGTGCCTCATAATGAGGCCGTGGTTATGGCATGTAAAACACCCTAATTTAAATTAAATTTCGAGAAAAAATGAAACTTCATTAAATATATTTTATACCTTATTATTCCTGCAATCAAGAATAATTATACTTAAACACATGCAATAATTCCGCAAAGAATATGAAGGCAATGGAATGAACACCTTGTTCTCTTCTGCAAAAGATGGCTAATTTAATAACAGAGAAAAAGTTCTCTGTGTCAGTAACTCTCGCTAGGCACACTCCAATTGAAATTGGCCACGGATTGCTTCCATATTCAGATTCGATTGCATGTGGACAAGCTTTCGAACATGTGTACTTGAGAGTCTGGTGCAAAACTTTTATGAACATTTCAAACACAGACAGTTTTGTTCACAACTGGCTGATGACAAAGTTATCTGCAGCAGCCTTGAAGCTATTCGGTGTGAGCAGCTAATTAGTGCAGAGGCCTTGCCACTAGGTTGGTGGTTTCACATATTTGGCGAAGTCCCAGACACGAGTCCGGAACCAAATCTCGGATGGCGTCCTGCATTCCGCCATCTTTGAAAGCTACACTGCGTTTTCAACATGAAACTGAAAGCGTATAATAAAGACACTTGAAAACTCTGCTGCCGTTTTCTTGTCGTCATCGCTTCTAGAAGTGTATGCTGCAGAGCAGCATACGTTTCATGTACAACTGCATGTAGAAATTTTAATGATTTTTTTCTACATTTTCTCCGTGCGGAAAAAATCGCAAAGAACGTTTTTTCCCCGAATCCTGTTCTTTTTCGCAGCGCATACATCTCTAGCTGTGAAACAGAAATGTCACTTGGTGATATATATCGGACATTGCAGCGAACGCGCCTGAACCATGTCGCAGTGCTGAAAACTTCAGCCTTCCCTGTTCTGTGACCCTTAGGAGGCGACGAGCAACGAAGAGCATGTCTCCTCTTGCCTTCTCCGAATTCTCACCGATAAATGCGACAAAGTAAGTCGGAAATGTTACATTTTTAGACACGCAAGAAGGGAAATACTGCTGAATCAGTCTAGGTGGGTAGAATGTCTTTCTGAAATAGCCGAGGAAGAAGTGAAAGATGGCTTGAATGAAAGGTAGCAGTATCACTTCTAAACTGCTGAAGCCCTACATTAGACCTCAGTTTCACAAAGTGGATTCTAGTTATTTAAATAAATGAAAAACTTCGTTAAGTTCAAAACACTTAACACGTGCAACTTGCGTAATGTTTGTTCAAGAGAAAAAAGATTTTATTTTTGCCTCTGTGGACTATGGAATTGCAAACAAGGGCTGCACAAAGATCTGTTTCATATGGTCTGACAGATCCACTGGCAGTATCTAGTAGAGATGACAGTGTGCAGTGTCAACAACCTGCAGCGACTATTATTGTAAAAAGAAAACAGCCCTCCTTTAACCAATATGGCAGTCCGCTTTCAATGTATAAAGATGAGAATAACTTTCCAAGCATTTTGAACAGCACGGGCTTCCTGTGATTTTTTTACCCATGTTTTTCTCCTGAACTTAATTAGTAATTGTGAGCCGTAGAGTTGACCACTTTGAGCATTTCAGTGCATTAGGATGTATGAATTGGTGTTCGGGGATTGAAAGCCATGTCTACCAGGACAAGTTGCATGTATACTAACGCCGTTATGTTTGCAGGCTATGTACCCGTAGTCATATGCACTAACTCATCAGTACTCGCTGATGCCTCTACAATTCATCACCAGCGCTCACTCACGTTCATAGCCACTTCTGTTCACTCTATACCTATACCCACTCACCCTCATACTTGCGTCAGCTTCCACTAACTGCCACTCATTCAGATACATATTCGCAACCACTCACAAGTCTCTCATGGTGATGCAGTAGAAACTCGTTGATACGACTTCCCGGCGCCAACGTTCACGATCGAGAACACACAAAACGACCCAGTAGCGTTAGGCTTAATTTTATCCAGATCGTGTGTTCCCGGAAAACACGATATTTCAGCACCAACACTCAATATATGGCCACATTGCAATTGTATGATACGTTTACCGGCCACTAGGTCTCATGTAAACTAGAAAAGGCGCGTGGCTATGGTGTTGGGCTGCTAAGCTTGAGGTTGCAGGATCAAATCCCGGCCACGGTGGCCATATTTAGATGAGGGCGAAATGCAAAAACACCTTTGTACTTGTAATCGAGAGTTCGACGGAAGCCCACCTTATCAGGACGAAACATTACAAAGAAAGACGTACACCGACCAAACAAAACTTGAAAAGCAAGATGTTTCGACCAAAACGTTTGGAAGCCGAAACTTCTTGCTTTTAAAATTTTATTTGTTCGGTGAACGTCTTTCTTTGTCACCCATGCACTTACATTTAGGCACCCGTTAAAAAACCCCCGGTGGTCCAAATTATTCGGCAGTTCCCAACTACGGCGTGCCTCATAGTCCGATGTTGGTTTTGGCACGTAAAACCCCATAATTTGAGTTTCAAGAAAAGGCGCGAGACATGCACTATAGGTGCCCGTCTCACCTGAAAATGGCGGCGCACACTTAGTTTATTATTCTGGTACCAGCATATCTCCTCCCAGGTCGTCGCATACCACATTCACTATCACCGGTAACACTATTCGATAAGCATCATCACCTATCTGTTTTACAGCTTGTGGGATGTAGGGCTGTTAGAAACGTTCTGCAGGCTTTTATTAGGTGATAACATTTCACATTTTGCTCCAGTGGCAGCGCCCACCAGCTTGATTTTCTTTCGGTTTTCCTTCGCCGTTTTAAGACACTACACAACAGCAAAACAACGAAACGCTTTTAAAGCCACCAAAGCCCCACCAGTTCGATGCGCGTCGGCGCCTCATACTGCAACGATTTGCGCATCGGAATAAAAAGGCGGAATAAAACATTCTTACCAACTTCCTCCGTGCAAGCCAGCGCTTTGAGACTCTTGGCATGTTAGCTGCATCAGATTGCAACAGTTCACTGACAGAAACTGAGCACGTGCATGTTCTGTCTGATTATGAAGATAGAAGTTACAGGACGCATTCGTCGCCAAAATTGGCTGCGGGTTTCTCATCGCATTGTGACGCCGGTGCACATTTCTACAATGTTGAGCGAGTGTGATTCAAGACATTTTAAAGGGTAGTGACTCGATATTTTTGACTAATTATTTTTCCTTTTTTATTGTTTGCTATAAATGAAGGTCCTATAGTTTTAAACTCTAGAAAAAATTCGGCGACCTTCTGCGAACTCGCAGAATCACATCCAAATAGGTAAGCAAATCAACTTTGAGACAGAACAAACTAACAAACAAGAGAAAAATCATGACCCAATCCGCTCAGTTATGGTTGATCACCAGTGAAGCTGTTTAGCACACAACACAGACAAGTCACAGAATTTTGAGCCACAGTACGAACACATTTACTGTCTTGATCGGTGGACGTTTGGTGTTTGTGGCCCGCCGGCACCGAATGCACTCTGGCATCTTTTCTTGCCATCGCTCTTCATAGGCGCATTGCTTCTCCAGAGTCCGGACTACACGCGGCCTCCGCAGCAATTACAACCGACAGAAGAGAAGTGAAATTCAAAATGGAGAACGGCAACTTTTCTTTGTGGTTTGTTTAGATACCGCCACCACGGGAGAGTGGAAGGAAAGGAAACTAGATACTTAAGCACTTGGAACGCCAACAAAGAAAGGGTGGTGCGAACGTAGACATGGCGAACGCGGCACGCATCGCAGCAAATCTCTGAAAATCCTTTATTAACTACCTGGAAGACTACTGATCTTGAATAGGGGGCCGATTGATAACTTACGTACTCAAAATTCATATCCGAGAGACGCCGACAACCCAGCTGTGGAATAAAACGACGACAAACAAGCCAACAGTGACACAAGCACGTTCGCGCTGGACCTGCGGTTTCGCTTACGCACACAAAAAAATACACGGAACCCTAGGCATAAACAGCTTCGCTGTAAAAATCTGGACAAGCCTCAGATTACCGTGAATAATTGCTTCTCTACAGCCATTTTGGTTTCGTTTCCCTGGAGGATACTATATCGTGACATCACCACACAGTATTTGGTCACGTGGGAACAGGATGTTGTGAAGTTCTGACACTCGCTCCAGCTCGCTCAGCCATCCTATATGCTGCTGCATCGGCCGTCTCAATGAGTAGCAGAATACGAGCCTACCATGCGAGCCTTAGCGAGTCAGAACGTCACAATGTCCCGCTACCAAATACCGTGTCGTGACAATCTTATTGATACGATTCGGCGTAATATGCTTTTCAGGATAATGCATTTCATTTTGTTTCCTGATAATGCCATTTGATTCGGTAATACGTTGGATAATACGATTTTCGGATGATACGCTTTATTTTCCGGTTCCCGTGAAGATCTTATATCCGAGATTGCACTTTATACTTATGGAAACAAAACAGAAACTGACTGTAGAAAAGCGATTACATTGAATTATAATCGGCACTCTGAGGCATGCGACTATTTTTTCTAGAGTTCAGACCTCTGGGACTTGCATTTAGTGCAAGAAATGAATAGTTGAAAAATCATGTTAGTGCCTCTTTAATGCTCAATAAACGTTCTACTTTCTCTGCAAGGACTATCATGCTTGCTAAGGAACTCGTCAGTCGCTGAAATCTACAGCGCCTTTCCTATCGTAATGCGACATTTTGCTTTGCTGGATTGTGAACACTTCGGATACATCGATTCCCACAGTACGTTGGATATGCATAATTTTCTTGCCCACGAACAGCTTGCTTCAAGAGAGAATTGCGACTTAAGTGACCGCATTCCTCTAGCGCAATTGAACTCACTTGTGATGAGAAACGGCCTGACGAAGCATAAGTCGTCACAATCCTTCACTGCCACCGATGAGCAAAACAGCACCCGAGCATTGTCATTATGACAAAGCACCATAGATACTGCCTTTTATCTGTACAAGCTGCAGTGAGGCGTTATTTTTTTGTCGGAGTGTAGTAGACCAGATAAAGCAGAGATCTTTGTCTGAAGATATTATCATGAATTATCGTAATCTGACTACAGTTGACACTCGTTAAAAGTGGTGCCCCGGTCAACGGTGTCCTCATTGCAGACGCGTAGAAGTAAATCCCGAGCTGGCCACAGAAGATGAAGCAGAAGAGTCCGATGCCGACGAAGGCCCCTGGAACACTGCATCCTGCAGTGGATTAGCACCGACTGTCCCAAAGTTTATGAGCCCGGACATGACAGCTTATCCGCGTCTCATACGGGAGGATATCGCCAAGTGCTACGATGCCCACAGGGAATGGCCATCCTCGCTGATGGACTCTCCCGCAAGCACAGGTAAGCACGCAAGACACCATCAACTGTGTTGGGCATTTAGTATCTTGGAAAGACAGTGAGAGATTCTTAGTAAGCAAATGAGGAATGGCAGTAAATGTCATTATGATGTGCTTTTGTTACACATATCGAGGGGTGTCTTGTGCCCAAAGTATATTATACACCCAGAAAACTTGTTATCCTCGAGCGTTATGCATGTGCATGTGGGAACAGAATGAACACAGTGGTTTAACATGTTTATACAGTTGACTTCTGTTAACTCAACCCTGATGGGACCAATAAAATTGGCTGAATTATCCGATGATCCAAATTAAACAAGAGGTGCATGGGCGATGCCGGCTCTTCCGTGAACTATCGGTACTCCCCGGTATTGCGCTGGCGTTCTGAGTTTCGGTGCACACAAGAATAAAACAGCGGCTCTTCCATCAACTATGAACACTCAAGTAAGCGAGCGCATTGTATGCGGTGGTAGGTAGTAAAATTTATTCTGGTCCGGAAGAATCTTCACCCCGTTTTTATAAGGGCAAGACTGCGGGCCGCTCCCACGTAGGGACGGGAAGGCCAAGCCTCACCGCCGCATCGTGGGCCTTCTGGACAGCCCGAAGTTGATCAATCCATTCGTGGCTCTTGACCAATTGTAAAGGCGTTTATTACTCACAGGCGTTAGGGCCAACCGTTGGGTCAGTTCAAGGAACCGCGAGCGTGAGTGGCGTAGTCCGAGCGATGCGCTGGAGAGACTGACCCACTAGACAGCGCTGGTATAAGGATGCCCCACTGTATCGTCCCTCTTCTTTACTACAATTACCCCGGGGACGAAAAAGGGAACCGTCCGGCGACCTAACATTTCGTCACTATTAGTGGGTCATAATATGGTTTGAGGCGCTCGATGTTGACAATGTCGGCTCCGCGACGGTGCATTTCCGACGATGGTTCAACGGGCTCTATCACATAGCTGACGGGTGATGCACGCACGACGATGCGGTAGGGACCTTCATACTTGGGCATTAACTTGGAAGACAGAGCAGGTGCAGCGGAAGGAACTGAGAGCCACACAAGCGCTCCAGGAAGAAAGGTGGGCGCGGAGGTTGTGTCACCGCGAGTGTTCTTCTGGTGCTCTTGGTCTTTGGAGGTAAAGGCCTGGGCGAGGTCGCGGCACACTTCGGCATGTCTCACCGTATCAGAAATGGGCGCACATTCAGATACGTCGGGCCGGTATGGCAGTATTGTGTCGATGGTCTGCGATGGGTGCTGGCCGTAGAATAAGAAATATGGCGAAAACCCAGTAGTGCTCTGCGTAGCGGGATTGTACGTGTAGGTGACGAAGGGCAGAATGGCGTCTCAGTTCGTGTGGTTGGAGGAGACGTACATTGAGAGCATGTCACCGAGCGTACGGTTGAATCGTTCCGTGAGTCCATTGGTTTCAGGGTGGTACGCCGTTGTTGTGCGATGAACAACGTGGCACTCTTTGAGAACAGCTTCAACTACTGCGGAGAGGAAGACCCGTCCGCGGTCACTGAGACGCTCCTGGGGTGGCCCATGACGTAGGATGAATCGACGAAGCAGGAAGAAGGCAACGTCGCGCGCTGTAGCTGCCTGAAGCGCCGCAGTTTCAGCGTATCGCGTAAGATGGTCAACTGCTACAATGGCCCAACGGTTTCCAGCCGAAGTCACAGGAAGGGGCCCGTACAAATCAATGCCGACGCGCCCAAAGGGCCGGGTGGGACAAGGTAAAGGTTGCAGCCCAGTTGGCGTGAGGCGGGGTGAAGATTTCCGGCGCTGGCAATCGGGACACGAGCGTACGAACTTTTGAACGTAGCTGTACATCACTCGCTAGTAGTACCGCTGTTGAAGGCGCTGGTAAGTCTTTAAAACGCCAGCATTGGCACACTGGGGATCGGCGTGGAAAGCTGCGCATATTTCGGAACGCAGGCTGCGAGGCACTACTAACAACCACTGCCGACCGTCGGAGCTGTAATTGCACCGGTGAAGCAGGTCCTCGCGAATGGCGAAATGGTGAGCATGACGGCGCAACGCGCGGGTTGTTGACCTGGTCGATGGATCAGAGAGCCAGCCTATAATGGACGCAATCTAGGGGTCCTTGCGCTGCTCGGAAGCGATGGTGCGAAGGTCGATGGAAGACACAGTCAACCGAGATATATTGATGTCAGCCAAAGGAGAGCGCGAGAGGGCATCGGCGTCCGAGTGGTGTCGCCCGCTGCGGTAGAGTACGCGGATGTCGTAGTCTTGCAGGCGAAGTGCCCAACGTGCAAGACGGCCGGACGGATTTTTCAACGACGCCAGCCAACATAGTGCGTGGTGGTCCGTGATGACATCAAATGGACGGCCATACAAATATGGCCGGAACTTAGCCCAGATGATCGCGAGACATTCGTTTTCAGTCACGGTATAATAATTCTCGGCTTTCGTGAGCGTTCGGCTGGCATAAGCAATGACATACTCAGGGAACCCTTGCTTGCGTTGCGCGAGGACAGCGCCAAGGCCAACACCGCTGGCATCTGTGTGTACCTCTGTAGGGGCCGTCGGGTTGTAGTGGAGCGAAATTGGGGGGAAGTCAGCAAACGACGAAGACTCGTGAACGCCTCGTCGCACTCTCATGACCACGACGTGAGGAGCCCGTTGCTCCCAAGGAGCTTCGTCAGGGGCGATACGATGGCGGCGAAATTCCAAATGAAGCGTCTGCAGTAGGAGCACAGACCGATGAAACTGCGCAATTCATTGATGGATGTTGGCTTGGGAAACTCGGCAGCGGCGCGAAGTTTGTCGGGGTCGGGCAGAGTTCCGCCCTTGGATACCACATAGCCAAGTATCGTGAGTTGCTGCGCAGCAAATCGGCACTTGTTTATATTTAATTGTGGGCCGGCGTTCGATAAACATGGCAAAAGACGCCGAAGGCGTTAGAGGTGCGTGCTGAAGTCAGGCGCGAAAAGGACAATGTCGTCAAGATAACACAAATACGTGTGCCACTTCAAGCCTCGCAGAACTGTGTCCATCATGCGCTCGAACGTCGCGGGTGCATTACAGAGTCCAAAAGGCATGACGTTGAACTCGTACAAGCCGTCGGGCATGATAAAGGCTGTTTTCGGCCGATCGACTTCTTCCATAGGCACTCGCCAATACCCGGAGCGCAAATCCAGCGATGAAAAGAACTCGGCTCCTTGCAGGCAGTCAATTGCGTCGTCTATGCATGGCAGGGGATAGACGTCCTTGCGAGTGATCTTGTTAAGCCGGCGATAATTACGCAAAACCTGACGGAGCCGTCCTTCTTTGTAACAAGGACGACAGGGGAAGCCCATGGACTTTTTGAGGGTCGAATTACTTCGCGCCAAAGCATGTCGTCGACTTGATTGTTAATCACACGACGTTCGCTGGCAGAAACGCGATACGGGCGTTGTCGCAATGGTGGGTGAGAGCCAGTGTCGATGTGATGCGTTACAGTTGAAGTCCGACCCAGAGAAGTTTACCCACGTGGACAGACGAACGAAATTCTTCCAAGAGGGACAGCAGCTGGGAACGCTGTAAGGGTTCCAGCGATAGAGGAACCAAATACATCTGTGGGCAATGCGTCAGATGTAGAAACAGCACTGAGCGTATGGTAGGTTGCGCAATTCGGGTAGTCGGGCACGTCGATAACTTGCATGTCGTCGATGGCTTTCACGGTACCTACACATTCTCCTCGGAGCAGCATGACAGAGTATGTGCACGGGTTGCAAACGAAAATTGGGCTAGTGCCCTTGGTGATGTCCACGGTCGCAAAAGGTAGCAACAGGCCCTTCCTTGCGAGGAAACGGCCAGATGGCGAAAGTAATGCAATGACGTCCGAGAGGCCACTGCAGTGCGTGGGCACGATCATTGAGGCGTTGGGAGCAACCTGAGTGTCAGCTTCGACGATCAGCTTCCTGGAAATCGTCGGAGCTTCAGTGGGCGTCAAATCTTGCAGCCGCGATAGTTCTATTTCGGCCCGTACGCATTCGATAACGGCATTGTGGCGTGAGAGAAAATCCCAGCCGAGGATGACATCGTGAGAGCAGGAGGAAATCATGAACAATACTATGGCGTATACAACGTCCTGAATTTCTACACGAGCAGTGCAAGACGCCAAGGGTCGAATATGCTGAGCACTGGCTGTGCGAAGGTATAGACCGGACAGGGGCGTCGTGACTTTACGAAGTAAGCGGCAAAGTGTAGCGTCCATAACACATACGGCTACTCCTGTGTCCACGAGTGCAGACGCGCGCACACCGTCGACAAACACGTCTATCACATTGGATGGGCTGCAATGAGGACTTGTGCACTTCGAAGTTTTCGCAGCCCTTGCCTCTTGGACTGCGACTGTTAGTTTTTCTCATTCCGAGGGGCGGCACGAGGCCGCATCGGCGATAACGAGCGCCGGCGAGGAGATGAGGAACGGCGGGTGTTCGGCGGCGGGCGGTTTGTCGATGACATACCGGATGGTGGGTCGTAATATGGACGGGGCGAACGGTTGGTCTTGGATGATTCGACGCTGGGCGGCTGCACACGATTACAGAAACGGGCCACGTGACCGGCGTAGCCGCAGGCAAAGCATATAGGGCGGTTATCAGATGTACGCCACCGGTTCGCTGTAGCTGGTCCAGGCCACGTCAGAGCACGCCCTGGATGGAGCGGATGGTGATAGGATTCTATAACGGGCTGCACTGGTGGCCGAGCCACGACGTCGGCATAAGTGAGGGGCACACGAGCAGAGAGTGGTTGGGGCCTCGCGACGACTTGAGCGTAGCTCAGTGGTGCTGGTGCCGGGGCCTGTTGGGGTGGTGCGACGACCTCGGTATAGCTCAGTGGCACAGGCGCATGAACATGGTGGCAGTGGTCGGCGATTTCTTGTTCTCGGCGATTCCGGACCTCAGCGATTTCTTGCTCGATGGCGCGGCGGAGCGGAGGCACGATAGGCGAAGCGGGCTGTGGGACATGCGGCGGTGGAAGAAAGGGTACCAAGGAGAGTTGTCGTGCTACCTCTTCCCGAATGAAAGCTTTCATGTCCGCAAGCAGTGCGGTCTGGTCGTAGGTGGTAGCCAGACCAGCGATGTGATCGTCGCGTGATGAAGACCGACGAGTCAGCGAGCGCTGCCTGCGTAGCTCCTCGTAACTTTGGCATAACGTAACGATCTCAGTGACGGATTGCGGATTCTTAGCGAGCAGCATGTTGAAAGCGGCGTCCTCGATGCCTTTCATAACGTTTCTGATTCTGTCCGATTCTGACACCGTCGCGTCCACGGGCTTACACAAGTCCAGGATACCTTCGATTTAGCTCGTGAAGGACTCTCCCGGCTGTAGGGCTCGTTCTCGCAAGCGGGACTCTGCTCGCACCTTGCGCGCTGCAGGACGGCCAAACACAGCTACTAATAAAGTCCTGAACGTGGACCATGTCTGAACTGCCGTCTCGTGGTTGTTGTACCAGAGGCTTGCCACGCCGGCGAGATAAAAGAGCACGTTGCTGAGTTTCGCGGCATCGTCCCATTCATTGATGACGATTACTCGGTCGTACGTGGACAGCCAGTCGTCCACGTCGGTGTCGTCGGTGCCGCTGAAAACAGGAGGATCCTTGTGGCGAGGTAGACCAGAGCCCACGATGGAGGGTGCAGGAGGCACTTGTTGGGACGTCCGCTGAGATGCGCCCTGAGACATGGTTGAAGAGAGGGTACGGGATCATAGCGCCAGGATGCGTTCGAGCGTAGTACTCTCCACCACTTGTAAAGGTGTTTATTGCTCACAGGCGTTGGGGCCAACCGTTGGGTCAGTTCAAAGAACCGCGAGCGCGAGCGGCGTAGTCCGAGCGATGCGCTGGAGAGACTGACCCACTAGACAGCGCTGGTATAAGGATGCCCCACTGCATCGTCCCTCTTCACTACACAATGAATAAAATGCAGTGCAAATTTGTTAATATTGAAAAATCTTTGTGAACAAGCACACACAACATCCCAATGCTATGGTAGAACCGTAGAGAAAACATGAAATTGTAAGCATGCTGTAGCATCCCTGATGTACAATTTCCCCTCTACCCTCCCCATAGCTCGCGGGTCCATACGTGGACCACGCTCCGTATCACGGAAGTAATCTGTAGCAAGTGCAAAGCGCAAGCCGATGCAGTTGGTGCCGTGATGCACATCGTGTTACCGAGCTTTTAGTGTTTGCGGTCGCTTATTCTCATGTTTCCGAGTGCAGTGTTCGCTCGCGCTGTGATGCAGTGTTCTTGGTCATCGAGCGAGATGTGTTCCCGTTTGCCTGAGCTTGCGTGACACCGATAAAATTGCGAACCTTACTTTATGTAGTTGTTTCTGCTATCGTCATGAATGCTCTGCCTTTGCAGGAAAACTGACTTTTTTGTTTTGCTAAGGACGAATATGCGTATCTTGCTACACTTTTTTGTGGGCGCCATCTGATGACAGCTGTGGGCACTAAGTGCAATCAGCCATGGCGTCCAAGATTAACGGTGCCATGCGACGCAACACATGCAAATCTCTCGTGCCATTATCCACACCGATGCATTGCACTGGAGGAATCCGCACCACACGGGCTGGTAATCATAGCCACGCTATTATGGCCCAACGTTCTTGCACTTTCTACGTGTAACTGACCAGATAATATCCACCAGGAATGCTGTGGAAATTTGCATGAAAATCGCAAGTGCAGTGCGACATTTTCCAGTAAGATCCATTTCTTTGACAGAGATACTCGTGGTACTTCTCTCATAGGCTGCCGCTTTATTTTTTTTTTTGCTTTCACAGTGTCAGCGGCGTCAGATGAATACAATTGTCCTCTTCACCGCCTGCCGCAATTTCTGTGGCATCTAAATCGACGCTGGACGAGGACTTTGCAAGATTGTCTGCGTACAATCCCAGTCCGATTTTCAGGCCAACGCTGGATATACCTCACCGTTGAGCACCGTCATGGAGTGCACAGAAACCAGCATCAAGGGGAGCACAACAACCGCACTTGTGAGATGGATTCTTTTCGCTCTTGATGTGTCAAGCTTCCTTGCATTTGATCACTGGCAGCTTACTGCTATTTTTGTAAAGTGTACAAGTTATTGCATTATACAGGTAATACCATAACACATGGGGCAGAAACTTGGAGGTTATGAAGCTTGAACTTAAGGATTGCACAATGATCCAAGAAACAAAAGATGTTGGACGTAACGTTGAGATACGGGAAGGCAGCAGTGTGGACTAGAGAGCAAACTAGGAGTAGCCGATATTCTAGTTGACATCAAGAGAAAGAAATGAAGCTGTGCAGGTCATGTAATGCATGGAGTGGATAACCTGGCGTCTATTAGTAACGTATTGGGTGCCAAGGGCATTGAAGTGCAGTAAAGGACGCTGGAGAATTAGTCGTTCAATGAAATTGGGAAATTTGCAGGCATAACATGGAATCGGCTACTGCAAGATACGGGTAACGGGAGGTCGCTGGCAGAGGCCTTCATCCTGATTTGAACATGAAAAAAATTATGGAGTTTTACGTGCCAAAACCGCGATTTGATTATGAGGCACGCCGTAGTGAGGGACTCCGGAAATTTGGTCCACCTGGGGTCTTTAACGTGCACCTAAAACTAAGCGCACGGGTGTTCTCGCGTTTCGCCCCCGTCGAAATACGGCCACCGTGGCTGGGATTCGATCCCGCGAATTTGTGCTCAGCTGCCCAACACCATAGCCACTGAGCAATCACGGCGGGTCCGGCTGTGAACATGAAAATAGGCTGATGATGATGAATCTATTACACAACCTTCGTACTAGCAATTATAAGCGTGTGCATGGAGTTTGTGCAAATGTTGCACACTAATACAGTAGTTGTAAAGTTCTAACCATGTGATGCAAGCATACTTCTCTAACCTTATATTATCTTTACAAGACCTTTGTGTTCAATATGTTGTATTATAAGTGATACTGATAAAGTTACAAGTAATACCAGTGGAACACAATCAGATATCAAAAGATCTGGACACAATTTTGGTAAAGGGCTTGTTTGCATCACCTTGTAAAAGATGCCTCTACTACTGTGAACTGGATGAACTCGCTCACTCGATTGATAGGAATATGGATAGAGTAATATTTATTGATCCTTTGAACTGCTCTGGTGGTCCCGTCAAGTCCTCTGTATTTCGATACGAAAAAACTCTCTCGAATTTGAACTCCAAAAACCACACAAACCACACAACAGTTATTTCGAACAAATTCGCAATCCCATATGCCGCTTTTTGTACAAACCCAAGCCAATAGCGAAGGTTCGATGCTTCGCTAGCTATCGTAACGTCACGTGTCGGAAAAAATAATGAGGAAAGAACCAATGAAAGCCAAGACCAAACTGGACCTAGCAGAGCATCGCGTGTCCTTTTTTTTAATCGGCTTAAAAGCAACAGTTAGGGCTCAAGCCGCTTTATCACGTAATCTCCAACGTTGAGCCGACGGGAGTACGGCACAATCAAAGCGCCACCCTTCTCGACTCACCCTCGCACGTTTTCTCTCACACCCACTGAAAACGGTACTATAGGTGCAATCTTATCGCGCATGGACATTATGAACATGAGCCCACGCTTCTGCCAGCACATGTCATCATGCACTGACAGAGGAAAGATAAGAGTTTTTCAATGCAAATCCAGCGACGGTATTGGGTTTGTGTGTTGTACCACATAATTGATCCGGTGCTATAATTAAAGGGCTCTCCCTTGTTTGAACTTTGTTTTATTCAAATGAAATTCCAGTTGCCATGCAGTTCTAACTAACGAGATTCTTCTGTATATTGAGCAAAATAAATGTATTGCTGTGTGGTAGTGCAGTAATCTTGAATCAGTTTTAGGGCCACTCCGCGAACTCTGTAGTGTGACAGTTTATTAAATAGAATGGTGTGTTCAATGGAGTCGAAAGCTTTTCTAATATCCAGGAAAACACCAACCGTATATAGTTTGTTCTCAATGTTACTGAGGAGTTTTTCTTTGATCTTTGCAAGTGCCATTTCAGTAGATCTGTGTTCACGGAAGCCAAACTGTTGGTCCATAAGGGCGTGATTTTTATGTAGCAATTTAGTTAATCTGCACTATAGGAGTCGTTCCAGCACTTTTGAGAAAAGAGGTAGTATGGATATCGGTCTGTAATTATTTAAATCAGCGACAGAGCCTCCCTGATGCAATACAATCACTTTGGCAATTTTCATAGAATCGGTAAAGATGCCATTTGCAAAAGCACTCTTACAGATATGGCATAATGGAGTCGAGACAGCATCAGCAACAGATATGATTGGTGCTGCCTTTATGTCATCAGTCCCTGCTGCAGTATCCTTTTTCAAAGCCTTAAGAATGGAAAACACTTCTATTTCGGGTCAAGGTGACAGGAAAATGGATGACTCGTAGTTTAGAAAACTTTCAGATGCCAGTAATGAAACACTAGAGTGGGATGACCTACCAGCAAGTAAAAAATGATCATTGAATTTATTGGTCAAGGAAGTTTCACTGTTCTAAGTATCATCGAACGTTAGAGTATTCGGGTTTGTGTTATACCGGTTACCGTTTAACCTGCGAACTGCATTCCATACTTTGTTTTGATTGTTTGTTATCGTACAAAACATATGTTCATAATACCTGCTTATAGCTTTTTTGAGGTCTGAAGTCAAATTATTTCTACTTTTTCTTGTATTCACTTAGTATAGCAGGATCCCTGTCAAATTTGTCACGTTTCTGCATTCTTTTATATATCTCTTGAGATACCCATGGCTTCCTAGCTTTCTTGTAGGTCCTTATTTGTTTATTGGGAAAGCATCATCATAACACGACTTTATTATCTGAATAAACGTATCATACGAAATATTCGGATCATTTTCACTATACACTTTAGACCAGTCTGTGTTCTCTATAGCTGAGTGAAAAGCACTCATATTATCATTGTTAAAGGGGGCGACAGAAAGAAAGCTGACATTAAAAACGCCTTCTTTTGTTTTCATGTCGTGATAAAAAACAAAATACGGGCAAATTATCGCTTAAATCGGAGGTGAGAATTCCCGAAAAAAACATCATTTGGATCGTGGTTCGTTATGCATATATCAATGATTCACAATTTGGCGTTATTCTGGTTGCGAAAAAATTGTGTAATGCAATTATAAGAATGCAGTACGTCAATAAATCGTTGAGTGTGAGCAGAAGGTGATAATAAGTTAATGTTCATATCGCCAATCAAGACAACTGGGACGCTCAGATCACAACCATATTCCAATATTTTGATAATAAACTGAATGAATTCATCAAGATCACCTGAAGGGGCATGGTACACTGATGCAATTAGATATTTACAACATTTTACAGCTACACATTCATAGGAATGAGTAACGCACGAGAGTTCAGACAGCAGCTCGTAGGACAGATCGTTTTTCAAAGAAAATGAAGTACGTCCACCACGGCGGTGTTTACGATGTACACCTTCACATTTATAACCATCAAAATGAATAATATCGTCTGCACTTGTGAGCCACGTCTCAGTAAACGCAACAACTTAAAATTTCTGTTCTAAAGATTCTAAATGAGTTTCAGTTTCGATATATTTATTTTTCAGGCTCCTTGCAGAGAAGTGAAAGATACATAGCTTGTTATCTTATTTACGGCAGAAGTAAATAAAGAACTGTTAAAGTAAGCTGATGCGCTCGTACCCGCCATGAGAAAAGAAAGTTATGTATAATGCCCAGAAGGAACGAGAAAGGCAGCGTATCAGACTTAAATCAGCTTCGCAAGCAATGCGGATTGCACGCTTGGCCTGAGCCCTGTGCACGAACAATTTGCCATCCCTATGCCAAGCGAATTGGTAATGCTTTTCCTGACATCGCAGCTTCATTTCCCACAGAATATTCTTATTTTCTAGCGTCAGATTATCAAGGACGTAAACATTTGATATCCTAGCTTTCAAATCACTCTTTTTTGTCATCCATTCGTCCCGCGTGACACGGGATACAAAACGGACGAGCACTAAAGGTTCTTTGTCTGCTTTAGGTGGAAGCCTATGCATACGTTCAACGTCTGCTCGAGACAGTTCAGCAAGTTGCAGTGTTTTCGCTAAGTTGTTTACTTTGTCAAACAGTACTTCATTGTCACTATGCGGAAGTCCATGAATTTCCTAATTTTGGTGACTGCTATACTGCTCAAGTTGGTTAATCTGCTGTCGCAGTTTTGGAATTTCTTCTTTGCCGTTGTTTGCCTCAGCTTCTTCGGCCTTTTTTTTTCAAACAGCTATCTCTGAAGAATGTGTTTCCATTGTAGCCAGCACTTGATCATACACATCCGAGAAATGCCGCACAGTTTGCTCTAATTTGTTTACTGTGTGCTTCAGCAGCATGAGTTCTTCAACTTTATTCATAATGGCAGGTTGTTGTGTCAACTGCGTGTTATTTTCAGACAGCATCCGTTCAACTCCTGAAGCTTGTTCGTGTTTCTCTTTTCGCATGCCAGCGGCCACTTGGGCCGCTAATACAACACACGTCTGACATGTCCAATTATTCTTCATTGCGCGATCTTGTGCCTTAAACGCGGTCTTAGTCACACCAGAGCATGCACTGAGGTGGTAACTAAAGCCGCAATTTGTGCACATAGGGTACGAGCCTGATTCTGGAAGTGTGTCATTGCAGACTAGACAAAGTACAGACAGAGGCATTTATAAGAAAAAAAGTGCATCAAAGTAACATTAGAAGCAGCAGTGGTGGTGGCAGGGAGCAAGCAGGAATTCTAATAAAAGTTACATTTTGCATCAGCACCAACCTGCAAGTATCGAAGAACTTGGCTACACTTTCTGCGATGCCGCTCGCCACCACCGCCGCAGAGCAAATGCGCCGATGACACGGGAGCCTTGTTCTTTTAGGGTAGCTCGATGACGTCACTGCTGGATGTAATCGTGGAAGGATTCCTCTGTCAGCGCCGGTGCCACGTGGGCGATGTTTCCAGGAACGGATAGCCGCAACTTCAAGAATCGAAGAACTTGGTTACACTTTCTGCGATGCCGCTCGCCACCACCACCGCAGAGCAAATGCACAGCTGCACATATGTACAGCTCTACACTTTTAATGGTGTGAGGTACGATGACATATGCTCCGCAGGTTTGGTTACACCATTTGCAACATATAGAAGTAATCATGAAGCAGTGCGTCAGTTTGTAGCCAAAACTTTGGGTAATCAGTCATCCTTGTCGTCACGCGAAGATTAGTGAAACACTGCATCTTTTCTGCGTGAGAGTGCGCTTACAGCCCGTGTTCTGACCTGCTGTGTATGAAAAGAAACACCGCTCCAAGGGGGACGGGGAAGAGCTGTGCACGGAACACCGTGGTAGGCACTGCTCATAGATGAATGAATTATTATACTCGCAAGCTTAATCAAGGCAGTTCCGCTTCATCATACAGCTCTAAACAGCCCGCCTATGGACTCACGTCTGATAATTCAAGGCAGACGTAACGAGAGTGATCAATAGCTGCACATACTTAGCGTATGCTGTCTGATGCAGATTTCAAACGTATGATGACAGATGCACACCTTACTGATTGCCTCCACGACCAAAAGTGGCTGTTCGCTCAGCAGTCCTGGTGACAAATTCTTTGATCACGTCTTCTAAGTTAAGCAGGGCGGTCCTTTCCTTGTGAACATCCAAAGTGAGTGGCAGTGTTAGCGTCCTCTACATTGTGCAGTTCCACAAGTAAGTTTTAATTCGGCATAAGTGTTGTATGAGCATTCTCCCGAAGCTACAGCTGCAGGTAGAGAAAGAAGTTGCATGCATTTGAGTACTTGGTCTAACAGCTCACGGAATTATTCACATTTCGCCTGAAGAGTCCTTGAAATGCTTTCAGCTCATAGAGACTCGACATTGGAAGGAAAAAGTAAGAACTGCGCCGCGAGCTGGCTTAGATCAAAATTGGCAACGTGCACACCTTATGCCACGTTTAGGTCATCAGCCGAGTGTTGTGTTCCTCTGGCGGCGTCAATCAATGCTCCTAATTTCATTAGCTGCTCCATACGAGGCTGATCAAAGCACCGCCGCATTTCGCTCGTAATATGATCGATCGCCTCAATGTATTCTTTGCGCAATGCAGCTTTAGGGGTCAAGTGCAACTGGCGGGAGAGATAAGGTGAACATCTGAAACCTCCTCGATGTCTTTGTAGGCCTTCTACTGCGACGCTTGTTTAGGCCTAGTTGAGTTGCAACAGCAGCCATGCAGTCCCACATCTCCTGAATCTCAATTTCAGACCGAAGGCAGGACATTGCCTTGCACAGTCTCTCTAGCAGCTTCTTGCACACCTGCAGCGTGAATCGTTGAGCGTTGGAGGACCCCTTGCTAGTTCCTCGCACAGACCAAAGAGAGCTATAGAAATATTTATTCCCAACATTTCACACTTTCCCAGGAGTGTTTGGTATCCCTTCAAAACAGCTTTGCTGTTGCCTGCCATCAAGCGTGCCTTCTTAACAGATCTCACTCAGTGTTTCTATGACCCTGGCGTGGTCCTCAGTGAGCCTTTTCATCGACTTTACCCTGACTGTCTACCTCGTCGGGCACAGTGGCAGAATGCTGTCACTGGCATTGACTCTCGCTCATCCGATGGATCCCCTATTGAGCGAATAACAATAGACAAATTACCAATTTTCCACTTTTTTGATTGACGAATAACTTTGGAAGGATCTTTTACGGTTCTCAAAGCATCGTCAGTGATTTTACAGCTCTTACTAGTTTTCTGCAATACAGGATCATTATTACAACTTACATACAGAGATCTTGTCTCAGAATCACTAATCATTTCCTGAACTACTGCAAAATGGCCGGACATGTTAGCTGCCCCATCGCAGCAGTGGTCACGAATGTTGTGTTAATCAGGGCCAAGGTGCAAAATCATATTTTCACATCCTAGTAAGAGACGAGAAACCCGGGTGTAGAGCACGGATAAAAGCACTTTATCTGAGCAGTCAACGCGACATCGTTGTCGCGTTGTCTGCTTTTCCACGCGCGTGCTACTTCAGCGTCGTCTTCGTGGCCTGGCACATGTGTTTCACTGTGTTGCATTGGTCACAATATTCAAGTGGCTGGATAGGTGCGAGCCTGTTAGGCATGAAATAGTTCCTGTTTTCATTTCTGATGTTTCTGTAGTGAATTTTCACATGGAGTCTACATTCTGTGAACTTGACAAAACTCACTAAAGAATTGAAAACTCTTAATCTTGCAACTGTACACTTTTTGTGATTCTGAAGTAACAAGTTTTCAAGGAATAAAATTTGTGCCTGAAAGGGTTAATATTACTGGGATATCAAAGAGGTTCTGCTTGTAATTTCGATAGTTTTCGCGCGAGATAATGTACATGCACGGAAGGATACCCGATGATACTGCGCAGTCCTTCCATTTGAGAAAGCGCTTCAAACTTTCAACTGTATCTCTTGCCATCCGGTTAGAAACGGTAACGCACACTGGGAGAGTAATAACCGTCTTCGTTAACAGAATCGTGGCAAGCGCCATGGATTCCACCGATAAATAATTTCAAATATCTCTTCAGAGCAGGTAACGAGAGCATCATCTGGATTTCCTTACTTCTGGCCCTTTGAATGAAACAGCAGTGGCAACGAGACTGAAAGATCCTACCGATTCCATTGTTCTGTTCCGCCTCAGGAATCACCAAAGTCCTCATGATAGAAACACAATTGCAACTTCACCATGTTTAAGTTGCATGAACCGTCCCGCTACTGCCTGATGGACTGGGCTATCTTCACTCTACATAGCCTCACCATATGACATGTTTCTTTCACTTCCCATACACCTATGAGGGAAGTGGTACTTTCTGTTAAAGTTCAGTTTAACTGGTGTTCGCAGAAAGATGGGTTCCGTTAGCCAACTAAAGTTGACACCACTGTTCTAATTATGCTGCATTTCCGTTTAAGCAAGTTTTGTTTATTCGGAGTCCACTGCATTTGATACTTACTATATTTGTATTCGGTTAGTAATCGAAAAAGTTTATCTTTGCCCACTTCTACTAATAATTTAATTCATAGTGAAATTCCAAGTGTTCTCCATCTATCTCCCTTGCTGATGTTTTCAACCACTAGGTTAAAAGGGAGCACCCTACAATCAGTTGGCGAAGAATTTGGATCTCCTAGCCTGTCAGATAGCAGCTTTTACAGCCCTCTCAAGCCATTTGAGCTCAATTTCTCCTCGCCCGACTTTGAAAAGTACAAAAATCCATTCAAGGACTGCCCAGGGGGCTACAGATCTCCGGACATCTCGCAAAATGGTAAGTGTTTTTAAAACATGGGTGACACCTGTAGTCTCAACCCTGTTGTGTAAACGCATTGGGCCCATGCCAAATGTTGGTCATACTGGAACACAGGTCACAGTATGACCACCATATCTCATTGTAACTCATTACCTCCTATATTGAAAGTGATACTGTATATTATGTACTATTGACATAATGTGCGAACACACAGATGATTCCTTGTCATTAGGGCTAGCCTTTTGTTGTGCTTTTTTCTCCATAGAGATAGTACGCTAGAAGCCCTCTAATATTAATGTTTACCATGGGACTGCTAGAAGAAAATGTGAAACCCGGTAAACTGTTGTGCGAACATCCTGCAAAATATTCAAACACGCTACGATCGGCTCAGCTTCTAATGCATTTTGCAACTGATAATGCGGATGTGGCCTTGATGGGTACTGCCTGAAATAGTTAAACCTCGATATAACAAACTTCAATATAACCAAATTCTCAATATAACGAACTAAACTTTTCATAACCTCTTGTCCATAGAAGACATGATTTAGAACCTCAATATAACGAAGTGTGTTTATACGCGATTTTTTATAATGAAATTTCAATGCCGCCGCAAAAGAATACCAAGAGAATAAAAGGAAACTTCCGCGGAAGCAGATGGTCAGATGATTGAATTACAAGCGGCTCCCTGCGAACGCACCTCTCAAATCGCACTGCGCGACATGAGCGACCGACGAAGTCCCGCATAAAGTCCAAGCGCGATAAGATACTACCATGCCCCGTGCACTGTGTGCTTCAGGTGTGAGTGAAAGCGTGTCAGGGATCGACAGGAAAGGTAATGGGCGCGTTAAGTTAGCGCGCTCCGAACTCCAAAGGAGCACGCTCGAGTGCGCTCGAGTGCGACGCCTTCGGAGCTTAACTTAACGGCGATTTTCGCCAACTGCTTTCGGGTGCTCGAACGCGCCGTCTGGCGAATGTTATGTTGCTTCCGCGACCGCTATCGCATTGCGCGAGCTTTTTGAAGATGGCGTCGCCGATAAACACCCTCCTACAGTTTTTGATAGACGATGAAGAGCTAGAAGAACTTGACGCGCTGTGACGGACGCAGCAGCAGCGGCTTATGTATGCGATACAAGCTGTTCGTGCTGTTCTCAGAGGTACCCTATCCGAGGATTTATTTCTGCTCCGCGGTATGCTGACTGATGACTCATTGCCGATCGCAAGAGGACAGAAAGCCTTATGATCCGAGGCATCCAGGATTATGTGATCAACATTGCGCCCAGATACACGGACACACAATTCAAAGAGCAGTGCCCCAACATCTTCCATGATACCATGAGGACCTGAAGAAGTCATACACATGAACGTAGCGACGAGAAGGCGCCAAACTGCGACTGTTCGGTTACGTACCTGAGCGTCTGACAAGTAATGATCGGGCCGTCATTGTCGGTTAATGATAAGCTCAAACCACGCCAACACGCGAAGTTCCCGATCATGCCTTAGAGCAGACGCCCGGCTTCGCAGCGGCTGCAGGAACGAGTGGGCAAGAAGCACGGACTTGCATAAGTGGAAAGAGTCGGAAATACGTCATTTTTCCGGAAGTCGTAGCAGGCGCGCGCTCTCGCGCACCGTCTCCAGGGTGGAGCGCGTAGAGCGCGCTCCGTAATGACGCACCGGAAGTCGCTTTTTAGCCATTAAGTTTAAAAAGAGCGCGCTCTGCTGACTAGAGCGCGCTCGAGCGACTTAACCTAACGCGCCCAATGGCGTCGCGAGAGTGCCTTCCCGCACTCGCTCGCTTTGCTCGTGCGGCCTTGATTTCTGGCGCGGATCTCGGCTGTGGCTGCGCATAGCTGTAAGTGCGGCTGAGGCTGAGCGCATACGCAGGCGCGCACTCCTCCTGCTTAGAGCCTTTCATGGAGCTTAGCAGGTTTCCCTGGGACCAATATGCCCTAGAACCCCTGCTCTAGTGGATGCAATTTTCACCACCGTTGAAAAAACCTGGTGTGACTCCGTGGCTGCTAGCTTAGTATGCAAAATACCAAGGCTTGTTTGAATATAGATTTTTTGTTAGAAGAAAAATTTAAGCTAATAGTAATTACTGCCAAATAATGTCAAAGTGAATGGTTTGAATACTAGTTGCGAAATTACATAAAAGCTTGACACAAATGCCACATAATAACAAATTTGGATAAAATAAAAAATAAAGTGGTTCTTTGCTTGCACAGCATAAAATAGATTTCTCTCTTGAACAGGTTTACTATCAGTGCTGTTTGATATATTTTCATGTGAAAACGCAAGTTCACCATTCTTTTCATTTTCGTTCATTTAGAGGCTTTTGTTGTGCCTCAGCCTATTTTGTAATTTTAACATTATAGCGTTTAGGGCCAGCAGCAGAAAATCTGGCCTCAGCAACCGGCGTGTAATCGCGGGTGGCGGAGAAAATCATCCAACCACATCGACCGCACTGGCCCTCCACGTGATTCAAGGATTTGGTGAACAAAATATGAATTTCTCACAGTGAAATCCACGAAAAAATGGTAAAGTACAATTTTACCATTCGGCGTCGGATTCGCCGTCGGATTGTTTACCAATAGGCGTCGGATTCTAATTTGAATGTACGAGAAAACCGAATGCTCCTTCGAGAAAACTCAAACGTTTCTACTAGGCCTGCGCGCGTCGGGGCAACAGCAAACAATTATTAAAATAATAAAAAATGTGCTAGGGCCTTCACATTTTAATATAGGACCACTTATACTGCCCCTGGAAAAAACGTCTTTCCAGCAATGCATTTCAGTTTAAAAGGAAAGCCAACTTTAAGGGGATTGGTGTGAGCTTGGCATTTGTAAGCTGGCTTTCCCAAGTTCAGTGTTGCAGTGAATGAAGTCTACTTGCCGTATGCGAACGATGCGATGCGAACGGGTCACGATAACGCTGTCGCGTTCAACTCTTAAAGGCGAAGCTTAAGCGTCCTCCAATTTTTGTGATGGTCGAGCACACGAGAGCTTATTGTGTTCAACGATTAATGTGATGCTGCAAAGTGTGATTTTGACTGTGTCATCTGGTAGCTTAGGCTGCGTTGCACAAGTTCATTTCGATGCTTTGTCTACATGCAAGCTTAACCTGTTCCATCTAGTAAGTGCGCAAATGGAACTTCATAGGCACGCTCTCTGCTTTTGCATCCCTCCGCCTAGCTCGTGTGCACAACCTGACATGATCAGTCATGGGCATTAATTTCCTGCGTCGGTTTGCCGCCCGTTGCCATACCTACATTTGCCGTCAGGTCTTACCAGCCGTACAGCTCTCAGGTAGTTGAGAAGCCATATCATGAGCAAAAGTGAGAGCACGGGGGACAACCTGAATGGCGGCTTCTTCACAGCTACCATTTTTAATGGCCTATTGCGTGCAGAAACTGCACAAAAGTCCAACAGGGCACCTTAAATAAGCCGTTCAAAACTTTGGTAGTCGTTATACATTGGTTCTATAAAGAAGGTTGTGGTGCTCTTGGATCAATCTTCAAATAATCAAGCAGGTGCACTAACCAAGTCAATGACTGTAAATGAATTGGTCTTTGGCTTTGCTTGTCAAGCTTTGCTGTGAACAATTTCATGGCAACAGGACTTGCTGAAACTGAAACTTGTAATTGATTATACATGTCTTTAATATATATGCACTTCAAAAATTTTGCACTCCTCTAAAACCTAAAACACTGATATATAACTGATGTTTGTTGGGAGCAAAACACAAAAGAAAACGCAACCTGCCTGTGCATATGCCGTTAACATCAAGAAATACATCAGCAAGCAGCTGCATCTCACAATCGAACAATGTGATAGAAGCTTCAGGTTCACAATTACCATGACTGGTGTTATCTTCATATTACCATTGTTATGAGCTCTGATGTCAAGTATGTATGCGTTCAAACTACGTTTCTGCGTTTCTGACATTCGCATACAATTCTCAAAGATGAAGTACTGTGCACCAGTATGAAACATTTAAAGGTGACAAAAGCCATATTGCAAAACAACCAGGGCAGTCTGTGTCCAAAGCTGTTCATGTCTAGCGGTGAGCTGCTCCCTAGCAGTTTTATTCATTCTGTTTCTTAATTCCGTGGACTCCTCGCCAGAGTTTACACCCCCGCCTGTGACCTCGAGAACTGATGACGAAATAAATGTGGCGATCCGCTTGCCAGACTCGCCAGCACATAACAGTGAGTATCCCAACTTGGCTGCATGTATGTATGCATGTATCCAAGCAGACTGACATGTGACGTGTTCTTGGTTTGTCAAATAAATGCTCTCATCTCACCCTGCCTCGGTTAGCAGTCCATGGCGTCTCAGTGGTGATGGTGTTTTGCTGCTGCAGCTACCAATGTCGAGGGTTCGATTCCAGGCCCCCTTCTCGACTCACCCTCGCACGTTTTCTCTCACACCCACTGAAAACGGTACTATAGGTGCAATCTTATCGCACATGGACTTTATGAACATGAGCCCACGCTTCTGCCAGCACATGTCATCATGCACTGACAGAGGAAACATAAGAGTTTTTCAATGCAAATCCAGCGACGGTATTGGGTTTGTGTGTTGTACCACATAATTGATCCGGTGCTATAATTAAAGGGCTCTCCCTTGTTTGAACTTTGTTTTATTCAAATAAAATTCCAGTCCCCATGCAGTTCTAACTAACCAGATTCTTCTGTATATTGAGCAAAAGAAATGTATTGCTGTGTGGTAGTGCAGTAATCTTGAATCAGTTTTAGGGCCACTCCGCGAACTCTGTAGTGTGACAGTTTATTAAATAGAATGGTGTGTTCAATGGAGTCAAAAGCTTTTCTAATATCCAGGAAAACACCAACCGTATATAGTTTGTTCTCAATGTTACTGAGGAATTTTTCTTTGATCTTTGCAAGTGCCATTTAAGTAGATCTGTGTTCACGGAAGCCAAACTGTTGGTCCATAAGGGCGTGATTTTTATCTAGCAATTTAGTTAGTCTGCACTTTAGGAGTCGTTCCAGCACTTTTGAGAAAAGAGGTAGTATGGATATCGGTCTGTAATTATTTAAATCAGCGACAGAGCCTCCCTTATGCAGTACAATCACTTTGGCAATTGTCATAGAATCGGTGAAGATGCCATTTGCAAAAGCACTGTTACTATATGGCATAATGGAGTCGAGACAGCATCAGCAACAGATATGATTGGTGCTGCCTTTATGTTATCAGTCCCTGCTGCAGTATCCTTTTTCAAAGCCTTAAGAACGGAAAACACTTCTATTTCGGGGCAAGGTGACAGGAAAATGGATGACTCGTAGTTTAGAAAACTTTCAGATGCCAGTAATGAAACACTAGAGTGGGATGACCCACCAGCAAGTAAAAAATGATCATTGAATTTATTGGTCAAGGAAGTTTCACTGTTCTCAGTATCATCGAACGTTAGAGTATTCGGGTTTGTGTTATACCGGGTTCCGTTCAACCTGCGAACTGCATTCCATACTTTCTTTTGATTGTTTGTTATCGTACAAAACATATGTTCATAATACCTGCTTATAGCTTTTTTGAGGTCTGAAGTCAAATTATTTCTACTTTTTCTTGTATCCACTTAGTATAGCAGGATCCCTGTCAAATTTGTCACGTTTCTGCATTCTTTTATACATCTCTTGAGATACCCATGGCTTCCTAGCTTTCTTGTAGGTCCTTATTTGTTTATTGGGAAAGCATTATCATAACACGACTTTATTATCTGAATAAACGTATCATACGCAATATTCGGATCATTTTCACTATACACTTTAGACCAGTCTGTGTTCTCTATAACTGAGTGAAAAGCACTCATATTATCATTGTTAAAGGGGGCGACAGAAAGAAATCTGACATTAAAAACGCCTTCTTTTGTTTTCATGTCGTGATAAAAAACAAAATACGGGCAAATTATCGCTTAAATCGGAGGTGAGAATTCCCGAAAAAACATCCTTTGGATCGTGGTTCGTTATGCATATATCAATGATTCAGAATTTGGCTTTATTCTGGTTGCGAGAAAATTGTGTAATGCAATTATAAGAATGCAGTACGTCAATAAATCGTTGAGTGTGAGCAGAAGGTGATAATAAGTTAATGCTCATATCGCCAATCAAGACAACTGGGAGGCTCAGATCACAACCATATTCCAATATTTTGATAATAAACTGAATGAATTCATCAAGATCACCTGAAGGGGCATGGTACACTGATGCAATTAGATATTTACAACATTTTACAGCAACACATTCATAGGAATGAGTAACGCACGAGAGTTCAGACAGCAGCTCGTAGGACAGATCGTTTTTCAAAGAAAATGAAGTACCTCCACCACGGCGGTGTTTACGATATACACCCTCACATTTATAACCATCAAAATGAATAATATCGTCTGCACTTGTGAGCCACGTCTCAGTAAACGCAACAACTTAAAATTCTGTTCTAAAGATTCTAAACAAGTTTCAGTTTCGATATATTTATTTTTCAGGGTCCTTGCAGAGAACTGAAAGATACATAGCTTGTTATCTTATTTACGGCAGAAGTAAATAAAGAACTGTTAAAGTAAGCTGATGCGCTCGTACCCGCCATGAGAAAAGAAAGTTATCTATAATGCCCAGAAGGAACGAGAAAGGCAACGTATCAGACTTAAATCAGCTTCGCACGCAATACGGATTGCACGCTTGGCCTGAGCCCTGTGCACGAACAATTTGCCATCCCTATGCCAAGCGAATTGGTAATGCTTTTCCTGACATCGTAGCTTCATTTCCCACAGAATATTCTTATTTTCTAGCGTCAGATTGTCAAGGAAGTAAACATTTGATTTCCTAGCTTTCAAATCACTCTTTTTTGTCATCCATTCGTCCCGCGTGACACGGGATACAAAACGGACGAGCACTAAAGGTTCTTTGTCTGCTTTAGGTGGAAGCCTATGCATACGTTCAACGTCTGCTCGAGATATTTCAGCAAGTTGCAGTGTTTTCGCTAAGTTGTTTACTTTGTCCAACAGTACTTCATTGTCACTATGCGGAAGTCCATGAATTTCCTAATTTTGGTGACTGCTATACTGCTCAAGTTGGTTAATTTGCTGTCACAGTTTTGGAATTTCTTCTTTGCCGTTGTTTGCCTCAGCTTTTTCAGCCTTTTTTTCAAACAGCTATCTCTGAAGAATGTGTTTCCATTGTAGCCAGCACTTGATCATACACATCCGAGAAATGCCGCACAGTTTGCTCTAATTTGCTTACTGTGTGCTTCAGCAGCATGAGTTCTTCAACTTTATTGATAATGGCAGGTAGTTGTGTCAACTGCGTGTTATTTTCAGACAGCATCCGTTCAACTCCTGAAGCTTGTTCGTGTTTCTCTTTTCGCATGCCAGCGGCCATTTGGGCCGCTAATACAACACACGTCTGTCATGTCCAATTATTCTTCATTGCGCGATCTTGTGCCTTAAACGCGGTCTTAGTCACACCTGAGCATGCACCGAGGTGGTAACTAAAGACGCAATTTGCGCACATAGGGTACGAGCCTGATTCTGGAAGCGTGTCATTGCAGACTAGACAAAGTACAGACAGAGGCATTTATAAGAAAAAAAGTGCATCAAAATAACATTACAGGCAGCAGTGGTGGTGGCAGGGAGCAAGGAGGAATTCTAATAAAAGTTACATTTTGCAGCAGCACCAACCTGCAAGTATCGAAGAACTTGGCTACACTTTCTGCGATGCCGCTCGCCACCACCGCCGCAGAGCAAATTCGCCGATGCCACGGGAGCCTTGTTCTTTTGATTAGCTCGATGACGTCACTGCTGGATGTAATCGTGGAAGGATTCCTCTGTCAGCGCCGGTGCCACGTGGGCGATGTTTCCAGGAACGGATAGCCGCAACTTCAAGAATCGAAGAGCTTGGTTACACTTTCTGCGATGCCGCTCGCCACCATAACCGCAGAGCAAATGCACAGCTGCACATATGTACAGCTCTACACTTTTAATGGTGTGAGGTACGATGACATATGCTCCGCAGGTTTAGTTACACCATTTGCAACATATACAAGTAATCATGAAGCAGTGCGTCAGTTTGAAGCCAAAACTTTGGGTTATCAGTCATCCTTGTCGTCACGCGAAGCTTAGTGAAACACTGCATCTTTTCTGCGTGAGAGTGCGCTTACAGCCCGTGTTCTGACCTGCTGTGTATGAAAAGAAATACCGCTCCAAAGGGGACGGGGCAGAGCTGTGCATGGAACACCGTGGTATGCACTGCTCATAGATGAATGAATTATTATACTCGCAAGCTTAATCAAGGCAGTGCCGCTTCATCATACAGCTCTAAACAGCCCGCCTATGGACTCACGTCTGATAATTCAAGGCAGACGTAACGAGAGTGATCAATAGCTGCAGATACTTAGCGTATGCTGTCTGATGCAGATTTCAAACGTATGGTGACAGATGCACACCTTACTGATTGCCTCCACGACCAAAAGTGGCTGTTCGCTCATCAGTCCTGGTGACGAATTCTTCGATCACGTCTTATAAGTTAAGCAGGGACGTCCTTTCCTTGTGAACATGCAAAGTGAGTGGCAGTGTTAGCCTCCTCTGCATTGTGCAGTTCCACAAGTAAGTTTTAATTCGGCATAAGTGCTGTATGAGCATTCTCCCGAAGCTACAGCTGCAGGTAGAGAAAGAAGTTGCATGCATTTGAGTACTTGGTCTAACAGCTCACACACTAAACAGAAAAACACCCAGATGGGCGTTTTTCGCTTGTCCCCTAGCGCATTCCCATTTGTACATGTTTTTGCTCCCATGGAATGGGCGTACGATAAAACTCCCATTTAGGTGGGCATTCCTTCGGCATACTACGGGCGTACCGTAATATGCCCACTTTACCCCCCATTTGACTGGGAGGTTTTGCAGGCCCCAATGGGAGTTTTATCATTTACAAATGGGAGCATTTGCACTGACATTAAGGCGGCATTTAGGGCGTCTTTTGGTATTAATTAGAGAGCTTACGGATGGAATTAAAGGCGTTTAATTTACCTGGGGCGAGCACGAAGCGAAATGCTTGGTCGCGATGGGTCACGCGCTTACACAGCCCCCAACGGATCACCACAGGCCAAAATGTCGGAAGCCGGCCACCAAAGCTCAAGGGAACAGGGCCGTCCGAGGAGCTGCCGCCCGAGCATGCGTTTGGCCAGCACTACCGCCGCTTGTAGCTATCGCCGGCGTCCGACACTTTATCCTGCTGTATTCCGTCTGCCACTGCGTAAGCGCGGTGGCGTCCCGCCACGAAACATTTCGCCGCGTGTTCGCCACACGTGACACAATCGACGGCCCTGGGCATTGACGAAGTCACGCGCACACGTGGTCCAATGGCGAATGAACCCGTCGTTGCACTTCTTCGACTTCCTTTTCCTTTCACTGATCGCGGAGCCCCTCTTGGCAAACGTGCTGTCATGCAGTCGTCCTCGCGAAAATGCTAGTAATCGGCAGTGCCTTCGAGGTCAGCAGGGGCCTTGGAGAGCAGTTGCTACTCGCTGAAAGGGAAAATACACGACATACACACACACGCACTAAAGAGAACAAAATTTATTAGACACCAAATGTAACAAATATAATAAAATATGTTCTTTCTATCAAATCGAAAGCATTCCTTGTACCATTAAAAAACTATCTGGATAAAAAAAAACTACATCGTAAACAAGCCAGTCAATACTATTCTACATGTCCTCACACAATAAAATTAGTAAACGAAAGAAACGATCATTTAAGAAATCTTATCTCGTCCCACATTGAACTGTAAATACAGAACCATGTGTTCGAACTCTTACTTTGGGCAGACATTCCACAATTTTGCAGCCTATATATATGTTGAGCTTGCCGAGCCCCCCAAAATTAACAGTGGACTGTAGAATGAGGCTGACCAGTGGTCGTATTTTGCATGGACTAGCACAAAACATACGATGATAAATACCTAAGTACTAAATTAGGAAATTGGGACTCATCACGCAAACGAGCTAAAAAATTTCGTTTGGTGATGGTGTTGCATTTTTAGCAGGTTATTAAAGATTAAAAACTTATTTATAGTGTTTTTTGAGCCAAAACCATCATATGATTCTGAGACACGCCGTTGGAAGGGACTCTGGATTAAGTTGGACCACCTGGGATTCTTTAATGTATGTTTAAATCTAAGTACACAGGTGTTCTTGTATTTCGCTCCCATCGAAGTGCGGCCGCCATGGCCGGGATTTGATCCTTGGTCTTTTTGTTTACGACTAGATTTGTGAAAGTTCCAAACAGGGTCCCCTATATACAGGGTGATCATTTTTAAGTTTTACAGAATCCTCAAAAATAACCTGTTGCAGATATCATAATTCTAGTCCTTAGCTGTATTAGTCAGAGACACTCACATTACTTTCACGAGAAATCGTAGCACATATTCAGCTAATTAACAAAAATCCACTTATCTTTTGAATTAAATACTTTACAGCCCATATTGCAATTTACGAATTGTAGCCGGTGAGATTGCAAGGCATATTCACTTGGAATGAATTTCCAGAATGACGCCAGTTTGGAGATATACACCATCAAACTTGCCCTAAAAATGCACTGTTGATCAACTTACATTTTTTACAAAATGCTATTTTCTGCATTGAGGCACAAAAGTAACTAGAACGCCCATGTATTTTGTCCCAAACTTTGGAAATAATATCCAGAACCTGGTGTCATGCTGGAAATCCATTTCAAGTAGATACGTCTTGCAAGCTCTCCGGCTACCATTTGTTAATTGCAATATGTGCTGTAAACTAATCAGTTAAAAAGTTAATTACTGAAATTTTCGTTAACTAATTGAATATGTGTTTCGATTTCTTGTGCTAGTAATCCGCCTCTTGAAATAGTCCAGCTCAAGGACAAGAATTATGCTGTCTGCCACAGGCGATTTTTAAAAATTCCATAAAACTTAGAAACGATCACCCTGTGTATTTATTTTCTAATAGTGCATGAGTTGTGTTCTGCATGGACACTTTAGCATGGCTACCTTGTTTAGTTGAATATTCTGCAAGCAGTGGTTTTTCATCTACCCAGTGCAAAATATTAAGCCAGCACTGTAACATGTTGCAAATGGAGTCACGAATAAGTACCTTCCCTGATCATATCCAACAGTAGCAACTTTAGATGAAATAAGTTGTGCTTTCTCATGTTCAAGTGCCTTGTTCTAAGATAATGTCACAGTATGAAATGTAACATATCAAGCGTAACAATATCAAATCCTCCTTCTCACATTTGCCTCCCATCATGTATCCCCCAAGTTGAGGTCATTTGAAATTGCATTTAATTGCACTTGAAACCGCATATCGCTCTTATTTAAAAAGCAGATCCTATTGCAGTCACCATCCAGATATAAAATACTTGTCTGCGTCAAGCTGTGAAGCAGAAGCACATTTTCTGAGGAAAAAGCCTACTTCTTCTATTGAATTGGGCTGCGTACTCTGAACACTACTATGCAGTCGCAGACAGGACTGGTAGTGTAGCAACTGTAACAGTGTGAACTTACATAAAGGAGCAAAACTGCGTGAACTTCCAATCATTATTCTCTGTTAGGAACTATGCTTTCCAATTATAACATGGGGATAAAATAACTGGCAAGCAAATCTGCATTTCATTCAAGTGAATAACATACTATTCATGCTACCTTGCAGGGTGCACACTACATTCCCTTCGAACGTGAATTAACGACCTTGCCACGAGTTGCTAATTGTATTGGTGTATTGTTGATTGAGAGTGGTAGAACGGGATATGTACGCCTCAGGCTAGAGCACATGTTTCGACAAGGAGACTTGGCTGGTCGAACAAGGAATGTCTCAGGCTAAATCCATTTGTTCCCTTGTAAAGATGTTGGCTTCAGCTTGTGACCTTTGTTGGCCAACTCTTGAACACTAATGTCACAACCTTCCTGTTTGCCCTCGTTTTTTCAGCCTATTGCTGCACAGAAGCTATATTTTCTTTTAAAAACATTCAATGAGGTCAAGGGTTTTGTGCATGGGAGTGTCTGCAAACACAATTTTTTTTAAGTGAATGACAGTTTTGGTGTCTTTCTTAAGCATTCAATAGGGAAGAACCAAAAATTAAGCTAACAGACTGGCTATGCCAACAAGTAAGCATGAAACAGGGGAAATCAAGCTCTCTATGGATGTGGAGTGCCATTTCTTCATTTCACACCATGCTTGGGGTCAGCAGGACTTCTTCCTAAAATTGAGAAAGTCTTTGTAATGAAATACGTACTAAAAGTATTCTGTTTATAATCTAAAAAAAGGCTATTTGGAAATTCATATTTAGGTGGGACCAGCGCCAAGTACAAAGACAAAGGACTTATAGAAAATGACACGCCGTGCTGAATGACAACTGATTTAATTTTACAACAGACAAACAGTCAAGTACTCTGGAATGCTTGATAAAAGCCATAAAAACCTAAGAAGCAGGGAGTAGTTACACACAATAATGTATGTGCATGGAAAATGCACCTGGTCATTGGTTTGCAAACAAGTATGCCATTTCCTTATCAGTTCACAAAAGAGGTCCTACACTGAAACATTTCTCCTTCAATTTGGCAATTCTGTGGGCTTTGATTATTGCTCGGATGAGTTGGTTGCTCTTTTTACTGCTATTAGAGTATGGTGAAGTGCAATAGACGGGACAAGGTGAGGCGAGACAGACGGGACAAGCGCAACTGACAGCTGAACGTTTATTGGAAAATTTCGCTGCAGCAGGACATGCGCCCACGACACCCCGAAACCAGCAACAAACAGATCAGGCGCAAAAAAACAAAGAAATATGGCAAAGATCACTAACAACGCATTCACACTCTCTTATGAATGTGATGGTAATTGGGAAGGATGTGTACGCTGTCAACTGCGCACGACTGGCCCAAGAGGAATAAACAAGAGAACAGAAATAGAAGAAGTAGCTGAGCTGTGGATACCTTTGAATCGCACTTCTTTGGATAAGTGCCCCCAAAGCCACAATAACACACTTTAGCACTGCAAGGCAAGATCCCACATTTCTCCTTATTTCAAACACCTAAAGTATTGTCGCAGCCTGTCGCTCAGGCACTGGTCAGTCTGTCCCCAAGCAAACACGACCACAGTTTAACGAATCCTGTACACGACAGAATTAGCGCATGGGGCATACTGACACTCACATTTCGTCATACAGTATTTCCTAATTTGACTACCCACGACGCATTTGCACAGTTGTGCCGACTTGCATGGCACAAAAAACACAAGATCCACCGATACTTCCCTGCTACTTTCCTTAAGTTGTGTGAAACCTCAGCAACACATCCACCCCCTCAAGGGGGCAACGCTTATGTGCATAAGGTTTCACACAACTTGAATAAAGTCACAGGGAAGTATGGGGTGGTTCCAGTTTCCTGCATCATGCAAGTTGGCACAACTGTGCAAATGCGTTACGGGTAGTCGAGTAAGGAAATACTGTACGACGAACCACGAGTATCAGTATGTCCCATGCGCTACTTCTGTCATGTGCAGAATCCCTTCAAGCAGCGGTCGTGTTTACTTGGGACAGACTGGCCAGTACCTGAACGACAGGCTGCGACAGCCCTTCAGGTGTTTGAAATAAGAAGAGGTTGGATCTTGCCTTGGACTGCAAATGTTGCGGTTGCTATATGTATTTGAAGAATGTGGAAGGTGTAGGCCGTGGAAAAACAAAATTAGAATGCAAGCTTTTTGAAGCAGTGTTAATTGAAAATTATTTTCAATTCTGGATCTGATACGTGCATCAGCGTGGCTTTGGTGGCACTTTAAACAAAGAAGCGCTATTCACAGGTAGCCACAGCTAAGCTAGTTCTACTTCTGTTTCATTTTTGATGTCTCTTGTGCCAGTTGTGCGCAGTTGACAGAGTACACATGCTTCCCAATTATCACGTTTGAAGAAGAGATCGTGCACATGTAAGCAATTTTTGCCGTATTTTCTTGTTTTTTTTGTGCCTGCTCTGTTTATTGTTGGTTTCGGGTATCTTGAGCACATGCGCGCATTGTCCTGGTGCAGCAAAATTTTCGAATAAACGTTCACAGTTGTCAGTAGAGCTTCACCCGTCTTTCTCACCTCACATTGTCTCATCTATTGCACTTCACCATACTCTATATGCATCATCAACTGGCCCGAAGTTCTACTCTTCTGAAGTTTTTACTGCTACTACGCACTTGTCAAAGTCAGGCCAGCAGCCATACTGCATACAATGTAGAGCTATATGAACTGGCAGTTCATGTCATGGATTTATTCTGGCTTATGGCATCACAGAAAGTAAACGAAGACAACGACAAGTAGGACACAAGTGCCTACTCTCAACTCTAGCTTTAATACGAAAACAGAAATCGCAAATAACACGTGGTGATATGAAGTGACGTCATTCATTCAAAAACATTTTCTTCATCGAAAGTAACTGAGAATGAGCGATGCATTTTTCCTTTGCATTGTGAATCTGCGAAAGCTTAATTATCTTATGTACTCTCTGGTCATAAGTTTTGTTCAATGCAGAAGTTTGGGCTTGTTTGTGATAACAAAACTTGGACATCATAACGAGCAGGAAGGAACCCGAACGCGAAGAGATATAGACTAGCACCCATCCAGTCTGTGTCTCTTTGGGTCCGCATTCCGTTGTGCTTGTTATGATGTCCAAGTTTCATAATTTTAGGCTATAACGAGTTTTGTGGAACACAAGAATGAACCCACTTTTTTGCCGTATGTTGCAATGTGCAGATGAGATTTGTTAGGCACAAACCCGATTCACCCCAATCTCAAATTAATACAATATCTGTCTACACAATGTAGGCATAACAAGATGGCCATGGCCAACTGTACACAACCTCTGTTGCACAGTGCATCACCTCCTTCATATCGTGCCACACGCAACAACCAAATTGTTTTCCTGGCTGCAGTATTTTTCTCACATCAGAGTAAATCTCTGTTCACAAGCTTCCTACAGAAAAAAAAAGCATTTAGCCCATAGGGACCAAACGCACTTTTGCCCCTGAAAAAGCACAAAAGCATACGAAACAACTGCGACCATTTTTTACTTGGCTCATCTCATTCATTATATTCCATCGTCATGCCTAATTCAGTTGTGCAAATCATTTTTTCACAGGCCCTTGTTAGGACGGTTTTGTGCTGTGACAAAAAAGGCAGAAGTCAATAAATGAAGAAGGTTGGTTGGGGCTTACGGCATAATATGCATCTGGCAAACTAGGCCACAAGTGTTGTGTACAGTCTGGAGTCCTCAAAAGGTTGTGCGTACATTGGACAGATGGGATGCTGTATTAATGCGTGATTGGGGAGCATGACTCATCTGTGTGAAACAACCTGCCCTCGTGCATTGTGAAACAATAACAAATGTGGCGGCAGTACTGTGTTCAACAAAACTCACATTGTAGCCCCGCATCGTGACCAGACAACATGCCAAGCAATTGTGGCTTCTGAAACTTAAACAGAATGACAAATGCATCAGTCACCTATCAGTTGCACTGCACAAAAAATTTTAATAGATAACATCGCATCCCATCACCACTTGTTATTATATATTGTCTGTTTCTTGATTCTAAAGCTTGAGGTGAGAGCTGAGGCTTGTCATGTGTGCACATATTCGTTCACTTTTTGTGGTGCCATTACACCAGAATTGGGATAACCAAATGGCCACACGCTGCTTTTGTCACGTTATAGTGGTGCTCGCAAAGCGGGAAGACAATGCACATAATGCCACACTATGTAAGCATGCCCACTCTGCACACGCAGCAGATTACCCTAGAACAAGGTGCGCAGGCTGCATATGTGCTCAGCTGCACCGACAGCCATGTGCGGCGATGGCTGCGCTAAAAAAGAGGACGCGCACACCAACTGCCCCCTTGGGCCCCTTTCAGGGCCCTCTTAAAAGTTAAGTTTGTAATTTCTTGTTTCTGTTATAGGCTAGTGCAAACAAATGAATTTGTCTCATTCCCATTAAGAAATTTTGTAGATTGGGTAGAAAATTTATGAAAGCACAGATTTATTACTTTTCACCTTTCTGTCGGAATATCGTACAAATGCATAAGCAGTACTTATGGCCTTGTTTCATGTAAGATTTTTTCCATGCTGAAAGAAAGGCATACATTTAAAAAATAAGCTTGGTTGTTGCAACGTGTGAAGGAATTGTGTCAAGTCACACAAAGGGTTGCTGAAACCAAAATATAGTCGCAACTTTCTTGTGACTGACTTTATCTAAGACACTGAAAAGAAAAATGACCTTTTAAACAACAGACTCAAAAGAAGAAAAAAAAGCCACAGCACATTATTACAAGAACTGCAGCGCAATAGCACCCAAGGAAGACACAAAGAAACGAGCAGGACAAGCGCTGAACTTACAACAAGTTTTATTGTAGCCAATTGCACATATATTTCATTACACAAACGTCATTAGCTGCACATGCGTAGAAACACCATCTCTTTATCTGAGAGTTGTATCGATGGCATGCTAACACACCTTCCCCCCCCCCTAGCCGGGAAATATGTTCTGCTTCAATAATTTCTCGAGTGAAGCACGATTTGCTTTTCATAATGACAGACGTGTTATGCAGGTCAGGTGAACAATCCTTACATGTTGAACAATGACAAGCCAGGAAACCTTGAAAGTCTTTCGCTTCATGTGCGTTTTTCAGATAGTTTCCATGCTCCCTAACACTTAACCTAACGTCGATGCATCTCCCAGATTGGCCAACATATACCTTTCCGCATCTTGAAGAGATTTCGTAGACTACACCTTCTGTGCAATGAACAAAGGGTGGAGGGTGCCTATGCGTTGTGCTGCAGACTTGCTGCTTCCTTACCTCTGGGTGGGTCATTGTGCAGAGCTTGGACAGCCTGTTAGGTGCGGTGAATACAACTTTTACGTCGTACCACTGGGCCACCTTTTTCAGGTTGTGTGAAAGCTTGTGAACATACAGTATCAGCGTGCAGGTAGAAGGTAGCTGTGATACCGTATGTACACAAGATTTCAGACAACCTGAAAAAGGTGGCCCAGCAGTACGACGTAAAAGTCGTATTCACCGCACCTAACAGGCTGTCCAAGCTCTGCACAATGACCGACCCAGAGGTAAGAAAGGAGCAAGCATGCGGCACAACGCATAGGCACCCTCCACCCTTTGTTGATTGTGCAGAAGGTGTAGTCTACGAAATCCCTCTAAGATGCTGAAAGGTGTATGTTGGCCAAACTGGGAGATGCGTCAATCTTAGGTTAAGTGTTAGGGAGCATGCAAACTATGTGAAAAACGCGCATGAAGGGAAAGACTCAAGGTTTCCCGGCTTGTCAATGTTTAACATGTGAGGATTGTTCACCTGACATACACAACACGTCTGTCATTATGAAGAGCAAATCGCGCTTCACTCGAGAAATTGTTGAAGCAGAATGTATTGCCTGGCTAGAGGAAAGGTGTGTTAGCATTCCATCGATACAACTCTCAGATAAAGAGATGGTATTTCTACGCATGTGCAGATAATGACGTCTGTGTTGGATAGTGCATATATATGTGAAATTCGCTACAATAAAACCTGTTGCAAGTTCAGCACTTGTCCTGGTCGTTTCTATGTGTCATCCTTGTGTTTTATTGCGCTGAAATTCTCGTAATAATGTACCAATATACCCAACTCGCCACGTTATTCATGTTTTAAGCATTGTATGTGGGCGTCTTGGTTGCAAAATAACCTAAATCTTGCATCCTAGTCTGGTGCGTAGGGCCTAAAAGGCTCTTAGCGGAGTCAACTGATGCTTTTATGTAGGTTATTCAGTTCGCGTGATCTTCCACAGAAGTAGCTGTAGGTACTTTTGCCGCAATAACAGTACTGTTGACAGTATTTGTCACGGGGAGCGCCACTTGAAGCGGTCACAGATATTGATCATCGACTGCGCCAAAATATGCAGCGGTCTGAGTAAAATCACTAACCAAAGGAAAAAGACATCACTTGGGTTCAAGAAACGAGACAGAGTAACCCGAGAAATAGTTTAAGGCTCCAATACACAAACTGTCGCTCTTAAGAAATGGTGTTTCTCAAGATATTTTAATACAGTCCCTAATTTAGTACATTTTTTCATATGATGTTTTGGTTTATTCTACACTACAATGATGTTGCTTGTTAGACACTGGTGATTTGATGTGCACGTTCTTTTGTATTGCTATAAAGACAACTGTTAAAAAAGATTTGCCTTTGTAACTAAAGTTTGGAGACAGTGCCTGTCAGCTCATATTTTAATCTGTTTTTCATTTCATGTGTGCAATTACACCAAATGTAAACTACATAGATACCTGTACTCAGAATCACAAAGATACACACCTGTGTAATGATTCTGCTGAGAACCTTGGAGTGGTCAGCCACACAATGCAGCACAGGTAGAATGACATCCTGAGTTAAAACAAAATAATAAGAATTGTAAGATGCATATCAAAAATTTTATGCTGTGAGGCATTTAGCATGTATACCAATTACCACATTTGCATGCAAAACAGTTTTGCAGAATAGTTAAGCAAGGCAAATCAATGTCTGGCTATGGGACTGTCAGCCAGTGCTACTCATGGCAATGGTGGCGTAAATAGCATATTGTTTCAAGTGCAGCTTTTGTGGGGTACATGAATTCAAGAAAACTTAGGTTCACATAATACATGACACCTACAGTTAGAAGGATGTGTTACATCCAGCACCAAGGCCACGAGTGGCACTGCTTAACGCTTACAGGGCCAGACTTAGTACACACACAGAAATGTGCAACAAAGTGAACAGGAGGTAGAGCTGTTGCTTTAACTCAATAAAAGATTGCATGCATCATGCAGATGCGAATACAGCTCCCATCAGCACGAGTTGTCCTTTGGTCCATTTCACTTCTGTTCTTTTTTTCTTTCCTTGTCTTCATTGTTTGTTGGTGCCATATGGTTGTGATGAGCAGCTCAGTTCCTATTCTTGTTTTACTACATAGTGTAAAGTCATCCAAATGTGCTTAAGCCTCTTAAGAGTAAACTTCAACCACTTTGTTTGAACAATATTTTTCTCTTTGTTTCACACCTTAATGTACTGCTAAAAATACTAGACAATGCTATACAGAAAAACCTACATCCACACAATCACACATCTGAATAAAACTGCACAGTCTACGACTTCAAGATGTGTACATACACACTTTATACATGTCTACAATGAAAATATAAGTTACTGTTCTAATATGCACACTTAGCATACTGCATAACAGTAAACTGGTTCCAAGATGTTTTTTTTGTTATCACACATACGATGGCTCCAATTACAAATTTAATTCTGGCAGTGACTCAAGACACTCCCAAAAACTTCCTAATGCAATCAACGAGAATTTTCAAATTTAGAGCAGTTGCACACAAATAAGGCAAATAGTTTTATAATCCTAAATGACGAACTGTTATTGTATATGACGGTAAAAGGCCATGCTCCTGAAACATCCACACTGTTTATCATATAAGCACATTATCATATTTTTACTTACTTTCCTAAGGATTGCGCTCATGTGAAAATGTTTATACATAGCTGTGTCATGTTATCAGTTGTTTTCACATTTGTATTAATGCTACTTTATATGCATGCAAGCGTGCCAATACTACCTTAAGCTGAAGGCCGAACACTATGCTTACAAGGTACGTGCATTTCATAATACCAAGCAGTGGACTTAGAGAATGAGCAACTGTATTAAAAAGTGTGGTTCTTGGGACACACATCAAATGACATTTGCCTGGAAAACAAACATTTTGATAAAATCATGACTTAATCCAATTGGTACTAAGCATAAAGCATCAATCAAGAAACTTGCATTTACCACACACCACTATAGACACTGAGACCTCTTTGGCTTCTTCACAGTCAGGCACAATGTGCTTAAGCTGCCTGTAAACCCTGGAAAGTGTTCATGATACTTTTTTAAATAGATGGGAAAACTTGAGAATGACATAAAATTAGGGTCGGTGAAGCAAAGCAACTTTTTAAGAATTCCACTCTGTTTATATGCATATGTTCTATGCATATGACGGTGAAGGCAAATGATGTACTGTGTTTTTAACACGCAATAATAGAGAGTACAGTTTTGCAATAATGTGATAGAGAACAATGATAATAATGCCACACAAAACAATCTAGTGAACATTTTTTTAAACTTGCACAAGGTTTTCGTTGTTATTCTGATGCACACATCTGCACACTGTGCACCAAGTTTTGTCGTTTTTTTTATTTGTCACATAGTAATTTACATCATACATTTGTCCTCAAATACGTCATGTTGGGCTCCTTCAGTATTTTTATTTTCATACTGGAACACACATGCCTATATATGTGTTCTGTCCCATGGAACAGGTGTCACAGCATTCCCTCTAACTGAAGCCACAAAAGTAGCCATTGCAGGTAAAAAATACAGGGTAAAAAAACTAGGTAAGAGCATACCTAGGCCTCTGTTGCTGAAAAGGGGAACTTGGATAGCGTCTGATGTCCGGCTATGAAGCTTCTTCATCCTTACAGCTGGCAATGAAACGGCTGCAGTCTTGAAACACAAGTGAAAAATTAGACAGCAATGTTAGATAGAGCACGCAACAGCTGGCCGCAAGTTAATATGGGATTACTGTAGCTGCTACGCTGAGTTTTGTATGCTGTTCAGCTTACATTATTGGTGAACTATGCCCCTTGCCAAAATTTTATATTTTAACAGGCTTTACTCTTTACAACTAAAGCCGTTACCCAACTCATGCCCCTATGCACTTAAGCCATGAAATGTTTACTGATCACATAAACTGAATGGCTTCCAAGACAAATTATTTCGGTCAAGAGGATGCATAATTAATGAGTGTCACTGACATTGAATACCAAGGTAGTATGTCTTTTTACAATAGACAATGGCGGACCTAAAGCACATTTTTGTCAGATTTGGGTTGATCAGCCAGCCATTCTTTTTGTTTACCAGCAGGAGGAATTGAGTTAATATTACTCGTGCACAGTACGATCACACTGTCAAGTGTGATAAGATCCTGAGTTTGAAAGGGCGACTTTGTATGAATTTGGTATGTAGAAATAAAAACTGAATATCTGTACGCAATGGTGCAGCAGCAAAACAAACATTAAACAAGTCAAGGCATCCAGTGCACAGAGCGGGCAGTCGAATAATAAAAGTGTACAATCGCCGACTATATAGATATTGCATAGTGCTTGCATGGGAGGCGTAGTCACTGCATCAGCAAATAACACAGCCACCGCGCTACTTTCCCGTGACCTATCGCCGCCAACGCTGTCGCGTAAATTAATGTTTGGTCAAGCCAGCCGCATCGTTTTCTGCCCGCCAGGGGTCGAGTGACGACATATCCGGTGATGTGAACGGTAATCTAAAGACCAAAGTCGACGGGTGCTGGCTCCCCAAGCTGCGCGGCTAGGCGCAGCAATCGCGCACTGCCTGCACAATCAGCGGCGTGGGCGCACAGACAGACGCCGGCCCGGAGCGTGCGGCAAATCTACACAGTGCACGCTTAGTAAGCGACCTACTGCACACAACCGTACGAGGGGATGGGCGCCACGTACGCGGCAGCTAGCAGATACCGCGCACAAAGAAGCACCGAAACCCGCACACACTCGCATCGCAGTAAGGCCGCGGTTAGGCGGCGAAGCTTGGCGGCTTAGCTCACCCCGCACTGCACGTAACTTCTCTGGTAGTGGCTTGCGCTTGGGGAAACAGCAAGAACGCTCACAGCCATATCCTATTAACAGACCTCAAAGACATGGCAAAGTTCCTCATCATCTAAAATCATGTTTTCTAACTACTCTCGCTCCACTCTAAGCACTCGCTTCGAATACGACAAAGCTCGCACAAACACGGTGATCGTGCAAGGCAAAGTTTGCAAAACGGTTCGGGACGGCCAACTGTTGCACTGAGGCCTTCAATAACTCGTATCCGCGCCTCTGAACACATATGCAAACACAGAACGTGCAGCGGTCGTTGAAAATAACTTACCGTGGAGTCTTGGCTGTTCGAAACTGCGGGAGACACCAACGACGGCAGAACAATGCGCCGACGCTGGTGGTAATGGCTGCCGCTTGGTCGCTTCGAGCGCGCGCACTCCGAAGACCCGTCGGCGCGGCGCTTGCATGGTTTAGGGTTTTGCGCGGCATTCTCTGCAGCGCCTGCAGCGCTAGCGCGGCTACTCCAAACAGAAAAACAGCGCGGACGCACCTTGCGCGGGATATTTCGAATCTGAGTGCAGAAATTGTACTGAAATTGTCGCTCGGGGTGATCGCTCGAGCCATGTTGGTCATGGCAGGCGGCATCTGGCGGCTGAGTTGTTCATTTAGCTGTTTGGCTCGGGTTAGATATGGGCGTATTCAGCACTCCCTATCTACCCAACGCCAGTTATTTTTTGAAAACCCCCATTTTAATACCGCAACATCCCCTTAATGTTCATCTGAATGAGGTCGAGGGTAAAATAAAGGTTCTAGCTTGTTTTTCTCCATCTCGTGTGAGTACCTGTTTTGAGCTTGGGAGGAAAAAGGGCATGTCAGCTGTTAAAACGCCCATATGGGCTAATTTGTGTTTACAGTGCACGGAATTATTCACATTTCGCCTGAAGAGTCTTTGAAATGCTTACAGCTGATAGAGACTCGACATTGGAAGGAAAAAGTAAGAACTGCGCCGCGAGCTGGCTTAGATCAAAATTGGCAACGTGCACACCTTATGCCACGTTTAGGTCATCAGCTGAGTGTTGTGTTCCTCTGGCGGCGTCAATCAATGCTCCTTCTAATTTCATTAGCTGCTCCATACGAGGCTGATCAAAGCACCGCCGCATTTCGCTCGTAATATGATCGATCGCCTCAATGTATTCTTTGCGCAATGCAGCTTTGGGGTCAAGTGCAACTGGCGGGAGAGATAAGGTGAACATCCGAAACCTCCTCGATGTCTTTGTAGGCCTTCTACTGGGACGCTTGTTTAGGCCTAGTTGAGTTGCAACAGCGGCCATGCAGTCCCACATCTCCTGAAACTCAATTTCAGACCGAAGGCAGGACAATGCCTTGCACAGTCTCTCTATAGCTTCTTGCACACCTGCAGCGTGAATCGTTGAGCGTTGGAGGACCCCTTGCTAGTTCCTCGCACAGACCAAAGGGAGCTATTGAAATATTTATTCCCAACATTTCACACTTTCCCAGGAGTGTTTGGTATCCCTTCAAAACAGCTTTGCTGTTGCCTGCCATCAAGCGTGTTTCTTAAAGGATCTCACTCAGTGTTTCTTGGACCCTGGCGTGGTCCTCAGTGAGCCTTTTCATCGGCTTTACCCTGACTGTCTACCTCGTCGGGCACAGTGGCAGAATGCTGTCACTGGCATTGATCTGGCTCATCCGATGGATCCCCTATTGAGCGAATAACAATAGACAAATGACCAATTTTCCACATTTTTGATTCAAGAATGACTTTGGAAGGATCTTTTACGGTTCTCAAAGCATCGTCAGTGATTTTACAGCTCTTACTAGTTTTCTGCAATATAGGATCATTATAACAACCTACATACAAAGATCTTGTCTCAGAATCACTAATCTTTTCCGGAACTACTGCAAAATGGCCGGACATGTTAGCTGCCCCATCACAGCAGTGGTCACGAATGTTGTCACGAATGTTGTTCGTGACAGCAGTGGTCACGAATCAAGGCCAAGGTGCAAAATCATATTTTCACATCCTAGTAAGAGTCGAGAAACCCGGTGTAGAGCACGGATAACAGCACTTTATTTGAGCAGTCAACGCGACATCGTTGTCGCGTTGTCTGTTTTTCCACCCGCGTGCTACTTCAGCGTCGTCTTCGTGGCCTGGCACATGTGTTTCACTGTGTTGCATTGGTCACAATATTCAAGGGGCTGGTTAGGTGCGAGCCTGGTAGGCATGAAAGAGTTCCTGTTTTCATTTCTGCTGTTTCTGTAGTCAGTTTTCACATGGAGTCTACATTCTGTGAACTTGACAAAACTCACTAAAGAATTGAAAACTCTTAATCTTGCAACTGTACACTTTTTGTGACTCTGAAGTAACAAGTTTTAAATGAATAAAATTTGTGCCTGAAAGGGTTAATATTACTGGGATATCAAAGAGGTTCTGCTTCTAATTTCGATAGTTTTCGCGCGAGGTAATGTACATGCACGGAAGGATACCCGATGATACTGCGCAGTCCTTGCATTTGAGAAAGCGCTTCAAACTTTCAACTGTATCTCTTGCCATCCGGTTAGAAACGGTAACGCACACTGGGAGAGTAATAACCGTCTTCGTTAACAGAATCGTGGCATGTGCCATGGATTCCACCGATAAATAATTTCAAATATCTCTTCAGAGCAGGTAACGAGAGCATCATCTGGATTTCCTTATTTCTGGCGCTTTGAATGAAACAGCAGTGGCAACGAGACTGAAAGATCCTACCGATTCCATTGTTCTGTTCCGCCTCAGGAATCACCAAAGTCCTCATGATAGAAACACAATTGCAACTTCACCATGTTTAAGTTGCATGAACCGTCCCGCTACTGCGTGATGGACTGGGCTATCTTCACTCTACATAGCCTCACCATATGATGATGATGATTGTTGGGGTTTAGTGGCGCAAGGGCCAGGTATGGCCAAAGAGCGCCATGACAGTATTAGTTCGCAGTAGCCTCACCATATGACATGTTTCTTTCACTTCCCATACACTTATGAGGAAAGTGGTACTTTCTGTTAAAGTTCAGTTTAAACGGTGTTCGCAGAAAGATGGGTTCCGTTAGCCAATTAAAGTTGACACCACTGTTCTGATTATGCTGCATTTCCGTTTAAGCAAGTTTTGTTTATTCGAAGTCCACTGCATTTGATACTTACTATATTTGTCTTCAGTTAGTATTCGAAAACGTTTATCTTTGCCCACTTCTACTAATAATTTAATTCATAGTGAAATTCCAAGTGTTCACCATCTATCTCCCTTGCTGATGTTTTCAACCACTAGGTTAAAAGGGAGCATCCTACAATCAGCTGGCGAAGAATTTGGATCTCCTAGCCTGTCAGATAGCAGCTCTTACAGCCCTCTCAAGCCATTTGAGCTCAAGTTCTCCTCGCCCGACTTTGAAAAGTGCAAAAATCCATTCGAGGACTGCCCAGGGGGCTACAGATCTCCGGACATCTCGCAATATGGTAAGTGTTTTTAAAACATGGGTGACACCTGTAGTCTCAACCCTGTTGTGTAAACGCGTTGGGCCCATGCCAAATGTTGGTCATACTGGAACACAGGTCACAGAATGACCACCATATCTCATTGTAACTCATTACCTCCTATATTGAAAGTGATACTGTATATTATGTACTATTGACATAATGTGCGAAAACACAGGGCTAGCCTTTTGTTGTGCTTTTTTCTCCATACAGATAGTATGGTAGAAGCCCTCTAATATTAATGTTTACCTTGGGACTGCTAGAAGAAAATGTGACACCCGGTAAACGTATTGTGCGAACATGCTGCAAAATATTCAAACACGCTACGATCGGCTCAGCTTCTAATGCATTTTCCAACTGATAATGCGGATGTGGTCTTGATGAGTACTGCCTGAAATACAGTTAAACCTCGATATAACAAACTTCAATATAACCAAATTCTCAGTATAACGAACTAAACTTTTCATAACCTCTTGTCCATAGAAGACATGATTTAGTACCTCAATATAACGAAGTGTGTTTATACGCGATTTTTATAATGAAATTTCAATGCCGCCTCAAAAGAATACCATGAGAATAAAAGGAAACTTCCGCGGACGCAGATGGTCAGATGATTGAATTAGAAGCGGCTCCTTGCGAACGCACCTCTCAAATCGCAGTGCGCGACATGAGCGACCGACGAAGTCCCGTATAAAGTCCAAGTGCGATAAGATACTACCACGCCCCGTGCACTGTGTGCTTCAGGTGTGAGTGAAAGCGTGTCAGGGTGCGACAGAAAAGGTAATGGCGTCGCGAGGGTGCCTTCCCGCACTCACTCGCTTTGCTCGTGCGGCCTTGATTTCTGGCGCGGATCTCGGCTGTGGCTGCGCATAGCTGTAAGTGCGGCTGAGGCTGAGCGCATACGCAGGCGCGCACTCCCCCTGCTTAGAGCCTTTCATGGAGCTTAGGAGGTTTCCCGGGGACCAATATGCCCTAGAACCCCTGCTCTAGTGGATGCAATTTTCACCAACGTTGAAAAAACCTGGTGTGACTCCATCGCTGCTAGCTTAGTATGCAAAATACCAAGGCTTGTTTGAATATAGATTTTTTGTTAGAAGAAAAATTTAAGCTAATAGTAATTAGTGCCAAATAATGTCAAAGTGAATGGTTTGAATACTAGTTGCGGAATTACATAAAAGCTTGACACAAATGCCACATAATAACAAATTTGGATAAAATAAAAAATAAAGTGGTTCTTTGCTTGCACAGCATAAAATAGATTTCTCTCTTGAACCGGTTTATTATCAGTGCTGTTTGATATATTTTCATGTGAAAACGCAAGTTCACCATTCTTTTCATTTTCGTTCATTTAGAGGCTTTTGTTGTGCCTCAGCCTATTTTGTAATTTTAACGTGATAGCGTTTAGGGCCAGCAGCAGAAAATCTGGCCTCAGCAACCGGCGTGTAATCGCGGGTGGCGGAGAAAATCATCCAACCACATCGACCGCACTGGCCCTCCACGTGATTCAATGTTTTGGTGAACAAAAATTGAATTTCTCACAGTGAAATCCACCAAAAAATGGTAAAGTACAATTTTACCATTTAGCGTCGGATTCGCCGTCGGATTGTTCACCAATACGCGTCGGATTGTAATTTGAATGTACGAGAAAACCGAATGCTCCGTCGAGAAAACTCAAACGTTTCTACCAGGCCTGCGCACGTCGGGGCAACAGCAAACAATTATTAAAATAATAAAAAAAGATGCTAGGGCCTTCACATTTTAATATAAGACCACTTATACAGCCCCTGGGAAAACGTCTTTCCAGCAATGCATTTCAGTTTAAAAGGGAAGCCAACTTTAAAGGGATTGGTGTAAGCTTGGCATTTGTAAGCTGGCCTTCCCAAGTTCAGTGTTGCAGTGAATGAAGTCTACTTGCCGTATGCGAACGATAAGATGCGAACGGGTCACGATAACGCTATCGCGTTCAACTCTTAAAGGCGAAGCTTAAGCGTCCTCCATTTTTTGTGATGGTCGAGCACACGAGAGCTTTTTGTGTTCAACGATTAATGTGATGCTGCAAAGTGCGATTTTGACTGTGTCATCGGGTAGCTTAGGCTGCGTTGCACAAGTTCATTTCGATGCTTTCTGTCTACATGCAAGCTTAATCTGTTCCATCTAGTAAGTGCGCAAACGGAACTTCATAGGCACGCTCTCTGCTTTTGCATCCCTCAGCCGAGCTCGTGTGCACAACCTGACATGATCAGTCATGGGCATTAATTTCCTGCGTCGGTTTGCCGACCGTTGCCATACCTACATTTGCCGTCAGGTCTTACCAGCGGTACAGCTCTCAGGTAGTTGAGAAGCCATATCATGAGCAAAAGTGAGAGCACGGGGGACAACCTGAATGGCGGCTTCTTCACAGCTACCATTTTTAATGGCCTTGTGCGTGCAGAACCTGCACAAAAGTCGAACAGGGCACCTTAAATAAGCCGTTCAAAACTTTGGTAGTCTTTACACATTGGTTCTATAAAGAAGGTTGCGGTGCTCTTGGATCGATCTTCAAATAATCAAGCAGGTGCACTAACCAAGTCAGTGACTGTAAATGAATTGGTCTTTGGCTTTGCTTGTCAAGCTTTGCCGTTTTTCATGGCAACGGGACTTGCTGAAACTGAAACTTGTAATTGATTATACATGTCTTTAATATATATACACTTCAAAAATTTTGCACTCCTCTAAAACGTAATACACTGATATAACTGATGTTTGTTGGGAGCAAAACACAAAAGAAAACGCAACCTGCCTGTGCATATGCCGTTGACATCAAGAAATACATCAGCAAGCAGCTGCATCTCACAATCGAACAATGTGATAGAAGCTTCAGTTCACAATTATCATGACTGGCGTTATCTTCATATTACCATTGTTATCAGCTCTGATGTCAAGTATGTATGCGTTCAAACTACGTTTCTGCGTTTCTGACATTCGCATACAATTCTCAAAGATGAAGTAGTGTGCACCAGTATGAAACATTTAAAGGTGATAAAAGCCATACGGCAAAACAACCAGGGCAGTCTGTGTTCAAAGCTGTTTATGTCTAGCGATGAGCTGCTCCCTAGTAATTTTATTCATTTTGTTTCTTAATTCAGTGGACTCCTCGCCAGAGTTTACACCCCCGCCTGTGACCTCGAGAACTGATGACGAAATAAATGTGGCGATCCGCTTGCCAGACTCGCCAGCACATAACAGTGAGTATCCCAACTTGGCTGCATGTATGTATGCATGTATCCAAGCAGACTGACATGTGACATGTTCTTGGTTTGTCAAATAAATGCTGTCATCCCACCCTGCCTTGGTTAGCAGTCCATGGCGTCTCAGTGGTGATGGTGTTTTTGCTGCTGCAGCTACCAATGTCGAGGGTTCGATTCCAGGCCCCCATGGCCGCATTCCAAATGGGACACAATAGAAAAGACGCCAATGTGTTTATATGCAACTGAATGCAACTGAGCCTTCAACTTTAGCATCTCTAATTGTCCCGGCATTGCTTTAGGATGTTGAACCAGATTGTTCATTATAAATGTAACGTTTCCAACCAAACATGTGTAGTTTATTAGTTCTGGCACATTGGGGCCACCTCTTCTCCTTCCTTAGAAGTTAAAATATGGATGATGGTGGTGTGCAGTTGTAGTACAGAGAAATCTTAATATAATGAACATCAGGGGACAGCAGCAAATTGTTCGTTATTTTGAGGTCGTTACAGTTAAAGCCCCAAAATTAACCATTCCACCAATCAACCCATCAGTTGTCACCATATGAACAAGCATTACCGATTGGCAGTCAGCCTCTAGAATCTCTGCTGGAGTACGTGTATCTGAGTCATTTATTCGCAAGGGATCTTGATTATGAGAAGGAAATTCACTAACAAATAAAGGTGGGTTGCAGTGCATACGGTAGGCATCGCCAGGTCGTTGTCGGCAGTTTACCGCTACCCTTGAAAAAAAGTGTGCAATCACAACATTCTGCTGGCACTGACATGCAGAGCAGTAACATGAAGGTTAACAAAGAAGCTCGAGAAAAAAATTACGAATCATACAAGATTGATGGAACGAAAAATTATGTGAAGTGTTAAGAGAGAAGGCAGTGGTGTGGATTAAAGAGCGAATGGGGGTTAGCCAATATTCTACAGCTGACATTAAGAATAAGAAATATTCTTGGACTGGTTACAAAATGGGTTATAAGATGGTTACAAAATGGGTGCCAAGAGAAGGGAAGCGCATTTGTGGATGGCAAAGAAATAAAAGATGTGCAATAAAGTTGGGAAATTCGCAGCCATAACATTGGGTTAGCTGGTGCAAGACGGGGGTAACTGAAAATCGTTTGGAGAGGCGTTTGTCCAGCAATGGACGTAAATATGGCAGATGAGTTTGCGTCATATGCAATGAAGTCTCGTATGTTTATGAAGCAAAATGTGATGCAGTTATTACATAGCAAGTGTCTCAGCTGGGAACCTTCTTGCTGCCAACTGAGTGAAGTGCCAAATCTATGAGACAGGCTGTCACGGTGCACTCCTTGCATTGAAAAAACTTAATGAGGAAAAAACTGCCCTAAACGTGGTACGTCTCACACTGGATACACAGCGATGCACAAATATAGCATCATTTGACATACCCTCAGTCTACAGGTTGTTCTATCACATCTGTAAACGCTCCCGAATTTTTCGTAAGGTTAGGAACTTCGGCTCGATCTACCATTTTACCGATGTTGCGTGAAGTTATACGACAAATTAATTCTGTTCTCGGAAAAGTTGCGAAGTTGAAGTATGGAGCAGGGCAGCATTGCAAAACAAGCATTCAAAAACTAAATTCTGATCATGCCGACATTTGCTCCGTCCTCTTGTGTTAGCGCAAGAGACCATATGTGAGAGGGGGTATACATGCTTCAGACAGGTTTAAGATGAGTTCCTTAAGTTGGCCAAATCGTCAAGAGCAATGTCATTGCAACACCCACTGTGATATTTTGTGTGCGTTGCAAGTCTCTGCTGTTCCAAGTTTGCTTCTGCTTGTGTTCTGTCTGAAGGTAAATCATGGTAAATAATGTGTGAATGTGGCTACGAAATAAGTGTGCTCAAGGCATACATTTACAAAACTCTTGCTTTACACACCCCCTGCTCCTTGTTATGCACACAGGGATTCTGATGAATTTTAAATGCCCGCTAACAATACTGCTTCCTCTCCTTGTTCTGTTGAATCTAGCGTTCCTCAAGGTTCCGTTTTAGGTCCACTACTATTCCTCATGTATATAAATGATCTTGTTGATAACATTAACTCTAGTATAAAGCTATTTGCAGACGAGTGCGTTATCTATAGCGAAATAAATAACCCTAATGCTACACTTGTCCTTCAATCTCACCTACACAAAGTATCTTAATGGTGCAATAAATGGTTAATGACGTTTAATATCAGTAAATCAAGTACATGACATTTTCGCGAAGCACTAATGGCTCAATCTCTTCCGATTAAAGAATTAATGACATCGGACTGGAGCGCGTGTCTGCATACAAGTATCTCTGTATTTACATATCTGATGACTTGTCAAGGCATACTCACCTTGACTACATCATGGGTAATGCAAATCGCACTCTCGGTTATTTCCGACGCAATTTTTTCCAAGCTCCACAGCGCCTAAAATAATGTTTTACCAAACTTTCGTTCTTCCGAAACTCGAATACGCGCATACACTTTGGGATCCGGCTCACTGCACTCTCATTCAATTCATAAAATCCCTTCAGAATGAATCATCCTGTTTTATTATGTTAAACTATTCACGTACTGCTAGTGTCTGACAGAAGAAATCGTCACTTGACTTTCCTAGCCTTCAAAGTCGGCGTAAAATCTCGCGCCTTTGTTTATTCCAGAAAGTGTTCCATCACGGTTCATTGAATCAGCAACTCATTCCGCAGCCAGTGTACCTATCCTCCCGTATCGATCACAGTAATAAGGTAGCTGTTCGTCTTTGTTGCACTGATATGTTCCTGCATTGTTTTATGCCGAGAACCTGTTCCGAGTGGAACCGCTTTCCCTCTTCCATCGCCACCTTAGCCGATGCATCATCATTCAAGACCGCTGTAACAGGTCATCTTTTAAAATGACTCTAACTTTTATGTTTTTTTTCTTTCTTTTTATTTTCCTGCTGTCAGTGTCTGTTTATCTTATCGTTAACCTTATAGGCTTGCATGTTTTGGTTGTTTGTAAACCATGTACCCACCCCCTCTGTAATGCCCACTGGGCCCTGAGGGTGTGATAAAATATAAATTAATAGGTTGGCAGGTACTATTGTACATGTATAAACTACTCTGTAGAAAGCATTCTGGATAAAAGAGGACTGTACCGCAAAATGCTAAAAGTGAGACTTTTATGACCGCAGCTTTGATTATTGTTGATTGTTTGTTATTGCATGTACAAAAAACGGGCTTACATATTATGTACAGCATCAGGAATTCCTAGAGTAAAAAACTACTTGCATAGTTTGTAAAGCACCGTCTGCCAATTAGAAAAAGTATAGATGCATAATTTTTCTTTGCGCTATACCTTTCGAACCTCCAAGAAAATCGTATACTGATCGGTGCTGCGAATAAGGATGCAAAATTTCCGTAAATGCTGAGTGGAAGCAAACTTTTCCCCCTTGTTCTTTCAGAAAACTTTCAAAATTTTGAGAACCAGCCGTGGTTTCTTACTGGTTATGGTGTTGGGCTGCTAAGCACGAGGTCTTGGGATCGAATCCCAGCCACAGCAGCCGTATTTAGATGGGAGCGAAATGCCAAAACACCTGTGTACTTACATTTAGGTGGGCTATAAAAAACGCCACGTTTTCCCACTTCGGCGTGCCTCATAATGAGGCCGTGGTTATGGCATGTAAAACGCCCTAATTTAAATTAAATTTCGAGAAAAAATGAAACTTCATTTAATATATTTTATACCTTATTATTCCTGCAATCAAGAATAATTATACTTAAACACATGCAATAATTCCGCAAAGAATATGAAGACAATGGAATGAACACCTTCTTCTCTTCTGCAAACGATGGCTAATTTAATAACAGAGAAAAAGTTCGCTGTGTCAGTAACTCTCGCTAGGCACACTCCAATTGAAATTGGCCACGGATTGCTTCCATATTCAGATTTGATTGCACTTGGACAATCTTTCGAACATGTGTACTTGAGAGTCTGGTGCAAAACTTGTTATGAACATTTCAAACACAGACAGTTTTCTTCACAACTGGCAGACGACAAAGTTATCTGCAGCAGCCTTGAAGCTATTCGGTGTGAGCAGCTAATTAGTGCAAAGGCCTTGCCACCAGGTTGGTGGTTTCACATATTTGGCGAAGTCCCAGACACGAGTCCGGAACCAAAACTCGGATGGCGTCCTGCATTCCCCCATCTTTGAAAGCTACACTGCGTTTTCAACATGAAAGTGAAAGCGTATAATAAAGACACTTGAAAACTCTGCTGCCGTTTTCTTGTCGTCATCGCTTCTAGAAATGTATGCTGCAGAGCAGCATACATTTCATGTACAACTGCACGTAGACATTCTAATGATTTTTTCTACTCTTTCTCTGTCCGGAAAAAATCGCAAAGAACGTTTTTTCCCCGAATCCTGTTCTTTTTCGCAGCGCTTACATCTCTAGCTGTGAAACAGAAATTTCACTTGGTTATATATATCGGACATTGCAGCGAACGCGCCTGAACCATGTCGCAGTGCTGAAAACTTCAGCCTTCCCTGTTCTGTGACCCTGAGGAGGCAACGAGCAACGAAGAGCATGTCTCCTCTTGCCTTCTCCGAATTCTCACCGATAAATGCGACAAAGTAAGTCGGAAATGTTACATTTTTAGACACGCAAGAAGGGAAATACTGCTGAATCAGTCTAGTTGGGTAGAATGTCTTTCTGAAATAGCCGAGGAAAAAGTGAAAGATGGCTTGAATGAAAGGTAGCAGCATCACTTCTAAACTGCTGAAGCCCTACATTAGACCTCAGTTTCACAAAGTGGATTCTAGTTATTTAAATAAATGAAAAACTTCGTTAAGTTCAAAACACTTAACATGTGCAACTTTCGTAATGTTTGTTCAAGAGAAAAAAGATTTTATTTTTGCCTCTGTGGACTAAGGAATTGCTAACAAGGGCTGCACAAAGATATCTATTTCAGATGGTCTGACAGATCCACTGGCAGTATCTAGTAGAGATGACAGTCTGCAATGTCAACAACCTGCAGCGACTATTATTGTAAAAAGAAAACAGTCCTCCTTTAACCAATATGACAGTCCGCTTTTAATGTATAAAGATGGGAATAACTTTCCAAGCATTTTGAACAGGACGGGCTTCTTGTGATTTTTTTACCCATGTTTTTCTCTTGAACTTAATTAGTAATTAATTGTGAGCCGTAGAGTTGACCACTTTGAGCATTTCAGTGCATTAGGATGTATGAATTGGTGTTCGGGGATTGAAAGCCATGTCTACCAGGACAAGTTGCATGTATACTAACGCCGTTATGTTTGCAGGCTATGTACCCGTAGTCATAACTCATCAGTACTCGCTAATGTCTCTACAATTCATCACCAGCGCTCACTCACGTTCATAGCCACTTCTGTTCACTCTATACCTATGCCCACTCACCCTCATACTTGCGTCAGCTTCCACTTACTGCCACTCATTCAGATACAAATTCGCAACCACTCACAAGTCTCTCATGCTGATACAGTAGAAACTCGTTGATACGATTTCCCGGCGCCAACGTTCACGATCGAGAACACACAAAACGACCCAGTAGTGTTAGGCTTAATTTTATCCAGCTCGTGTGTTCCCGGAAAACACAATATTTCAGCACCAACACTCAATGTATGGCCAAATTGCAATTGTATGATGCGTTTAGCGGCAGCTAGGTCTCATGTAAACTAGAAAAGGCGCGTGGCTATGGTGTTGGGCTGGTAAGCTTGAGGTTGCAGGATCAAATCCCGGCCACGGTGGCCGCATTTAGATGGGGGCGAAATGCAAAAACACCCTTGTACTTGTAATCGAGAGTTCGACGGAAGCTTATCTTATCAGGACGAAACATGACAAAGAAAGACGTACACCGACCAAACAAAACTAAAAGCAAGATGTTTCGACCAAAACGTTTGGAAGCCGAAACTTCTTGCTTTTAAAATTTTATTTGTTCGGTGAACGTCTTTCTTTGTCACCCATGCACTTACATTTAGGCGCCCGTTAAAAAGCCCAAGGTGGTCCAAATTATTGGGTAGTTCCCCACTACAGCGTGCCTCATAGTCCGATGTTGGTTTTGGCACGTAAAACCCCATAATTTGAGTTTCAAGAAAAGGCGCGAGACATGCAGTATAGGTGCCCGTCTCACCTGAAAATGGCGGCGCACACTTAGTTTATTATTCTGGTACCAGCATATCTCCTCCCAGGTCGTCGCATACCACATTCACTATCACCGGTAACCCTATTCGATAAGCATCACCACCTATCTGTTTTACAGCTTGTGGCATGTAGGGCTGTTAGAAACGTTCTGCAGGCTTTTATTAGGTGATAACATTTCACATTTTGCTCCAGTGGCAGCGCCCACCAGCTTGATTTTCTTTCGGTTTTCCTTCGCCGTTTTAAGACACTACACAACAGTAAAACAACAAAACGCTTCTAAAGCCACCAAAGCCCCACCAGTTCGATGCGCGTCGGCGCCTCCTACTGCAACGATTTGCGCATCGGAATAAAAAGGCGGAATAAAACATTCTTACCAACTTCCTCCGTGCAAGCCAGCGCTTTGAGACTCTTGGCATGTTAGCTGCATCAGATTGCAACAGTTCACTGACAGAAACTGAGCACGTGCATGTTCTGTCTGATTATGAAGATAGAAGTTACAGGACGCATTCGTCGCCAAAATTGGCTGCGGGTTTCTCATCGCATTGTGACGCCGGTGCACATTTCTACAATGTTGAGCGAGTGTGATTTAAGACATTTTAAAGGGTAGTGACTTGATATTTTTGACTAATAATTTTTTCTTTTTATTGTTTGCTATAAATGAAGGTCGTATAGTTTTAAACTCTAGAAAAAATCCGGCGTCCTTCTGCGAACTCGCAGAATCACATCCAAATAGGCAAGCAAAGCAACTTTGAGACAGAACAAACTAACAAACAAAGAAAAATCATGACAGTGGCAGAATGCTGTCACTGGCATTGACTCTGGCTCATCCGATGGATCCCCTATTGAGCGAATAACAAAAAACAAATTACCAATTTTTCACTTTTTTGATTCAAGAATGACTTTGGAAGGATCTTTTACGGTTCTCAAAGCATCGTCAGTGATTCTACAGCTCTTACTAGTTTTCTGCAATACAGGATCATTATTACAACCTACATACAGAGATCGTGTCTCAGAATCACTAATCTTTTCCGGAACTACTGCAAAATGGCCGGACATGTTAGCTGCCCCATCACAGCAGTGGTCACGAATGTTGTGTTAATCAAGGCCAAGGTGCAAAATCATATTTTCACATCCTAGTAAGAGACGAGAAACCCGGTGTAGAGCACGGATAACAGCACTTTATCTGAGCAGTCAACGCGACATCGTTTTCGCGTTGTCTGTTTTTCCACCCGCGTGCTACTTCAGCGTCGTCTTCGTGGCCTGGCACATACCCGTGGCAGCGATAAAGGATGTGGTATTTGCCCCTACTTTAAAAAAAGGCATCGTCCCGATTCACCGAGGTCGGGAGGCAGTGCAGAGAAGTTGCAAAGTTTATGCCCGGAGAAAAAGTATGGCTTCATACGAAGCACGTGCACAACCTCAGGCAGATGCTACCGGCGTTTGGAGCTGTAAGAACTGTCGGAAACAACTTCATAATTCACATCACTGATGTACCGCAGAACTATGTATGGTCCAAAGTATCTCCGCAGATGCTTCTCAGATAGCCCCCGCAGACAAATAGGAGTCCAGACCCACACCTGGTTGCCGACGTAGTACGCGACGAGTCTGTGGCGAAGATTGTAGTGTCTGGCATCGTAGTCCTGCTGCCCTCAGATTCACAAACGCGCAGGCGGCCTGGCTTCTTCTGCGCGTTGCGCAGAATCCCCGGCCCCAGTCTCATCATCGTCAAACTCCTGTGGTATCATCGTGTCCAACATTGTTGTAACTTCTCGGCCTTAAACGGTGCTGAGAGGTGTCACGCGTGTTTTCTCTTGGCGAGCCGTGTTATACGCAAATGTAACGTAATGTAAGATCTCATCCCAGTTCTTGTCGTCAATGTCGATGTACATACTCATCATGTCTGCCAGTCTTATTCAAACGTTCTGTTAGCCCATTGGTTTGGGGGTGATAAGCGGTTGTCTTTGGGTGACTGGTACCACTCACTCGCAAAACAGTACCCAGAAGCGCGGCCAAGAACGAAGTACCTCCAGTCTGTTATCGCCGATGCGGGCGCGCCATGCCTTAGGATGACAGCTTCGATGAAAAATAGTTTTACTTCGGCTGCTGTTCCTAGTTGGAGAGCACCTGTTTTGGCATATTGAGTAAGATGATCAGTGGTGACGATTATCCATCTATTTCCGGCAGTAGACATTGAAAATTGACCTTAAAGGTCCATTCAAATTTGTGCAAAGGGCACATTCGGTATCTGACAGGATACAGCAGTCAAGCTGGCTTGTCAGGTGGAGTTTTGCGGCATTGGCAATCCAATTATGTCTCAACATAACGTTTCACGACCGGTGCAAGTACCGGCCAGCAGTACTTTAGCCTGATTTTGACAATGTGCGGGTGTAGCCCAAGTGACCAGCAGTCGGCTCGTTGTGATAGGCAAGTAGGACTTCGTCCCGAAGAGATGCGGGAATGACGAGTAGGTAGCTGCTGCCACTACGTGAAAAGTTCATTTTATAGAGGACGTCGTGGCGCAAGCAAAACGAAGGCAGCCCTCTGGTGAACAACCTCTGCATGCTGCTTTCTCTTCCTTCTAAGTAAACTATGAGGAACCAGTTCCGCGTCCTCGCGTTGCTGGCGTGCAAGAGCGACAGTATCGACCATGCCTACAAAAGCAGCGTCGTCGTCGTCGTGCACTGCAGTTTGAACAGGAGACCAAGAAAGGCAGTCGGTGTCGGCGTGCCACTTCGGCGTGTCAGGCAGCAAAGTGTGTGATGATTATTTATAACGGTAAAACAGCGACCATACAAATATGGGCGAAATTTCAGGACGGCCCATACCATTGCGATGGATTCTTATTCTGTAGTGCGAGTAGTTGGCCTGAGTTCTTGGTAGCGTCCTCCTGGCGTAAGCCATAACTCATTCGGTGCTGTCCTGCTGCTCCAACAAGAACTCCGGCAAGGCCGACATTACTAGCATCAGTACGAAGAATCGTTGGGGCGTCTTCTTCAAAGTGGGCGAGCACAGGAGGTGTCTACAGCCGTTGCTGGAGCTCGTGAAATGCCCTTTGCCGGTCTTCGCCCCACATGAAGGGGACATCTTCTCGGGTGAGTTGTGTTAATGGCCACGCGATGCGCGAAAATTCTACAATGAACCATCGGCAGTAAGCGCAAAAGCACAGAAAACGTCGCACGGCCTTTTTATCAAACGGTGTCGGGAAATTAGCGACGGTAGCTATTTTATCAGGCTCAGGTCGGACACCTTGATGACTAAAGACGTGACCTAGGAGTTGAAGTTCTTCAAAACCAAAATGGCACTTTTCAGGTGTCAGCGTTATACCAGCTGCGCGTATTGTTTCAAAGACCGTCGGCAGTCTCCGTAAGTGTTCCTTGAACGTGGCGAAGAAAACAATCACATCGTTGAGGTACACGAGGCAGGTCTGCCGTTTGATGCCTTAGAGTACCGTGTCCATTAGTCGCTGAAATGTTGCTGGCGCGGAACACAACCCGAAGGGAAGCACCTGAAACTCGTAAAGTCCGTCGAGCGTCACAAAAGTGGTCTTCCCACGGTCTCTTTAATCAACTTTGATTTGCCAGTAGCTGCTTTTCAAGTCCATCAACGGAAAGTCACCTGTGCTTCGTAGCCTGTCCAGGGAATCATCGATACGCGGTAGCAGATAAACGTCTTGCTTTGTGACCTGGTTGAGTTTTCTATAATCGACGCAGAAGTGCAGGCTACCGTCCTTCCTTTTCACCAATACGACAGGCGATGCCTAAGGACCCCGTCCTCCAGCATCATCTTCAATTGTTTTTGTATTGCCTCACGCTCTTTTGGTGCTACGCGATAAGGATTATGCCGAATGGGTCTTGCGTCCGTGATAATACGGTGCTTGGTGAGTTGTGGCGTCTCACTAACGCTTGACGCAGATGAGAACCAGCTGTGAAACTGGCTAATTAGCTCAAGAAGGCTGCTGCATTCAACGGGCGATAAAGTAAGACTGACGTCAACCACAGGAGCCGACATAGGCACGGTGGACGCCCCATGCTGCACTGTGAGGCAGTCTTGTGCAGGAGTAAATTCGTCGAAGTAAGCAACAGCAGTGATTTTAACTGTGTGTCGACGTTCCCTGCTAAAATTGGTCAGTCGGAGTTCAGTATGTCCGCCAAGTACATTAATTAAGGCCCTGGAGATGGAAACGCCGTGACTCAGGACCAGTGCGTTGATGTGTTCTGCAACTCTAGTCCCGCTGTATAAGGCACGAGGGATCATCTTCACGGCGGAAGCGAGACGTCGTCGTCTGCGATGCGTAAGCACAGTCGCTGGTATTCCACGGGGTCGATGTCGTCTGAGCTCGTAGAAAATGTAACCATGTCGTAACTGCGAAATGTGGTATATCTAACTGCACATTACTCTCTCAACCAATCCATTCCCCAATTAAGTTCCTTACAGATTTCGAAGAGAATGACGAGGTTGGCGACGAAGGCTGAGCCGGCCATAACAATTCCGGCTGTGCAATTTCCAACCGGCGTCATCAACTGGCCCCTGGCAGTTCTGATGTTGGGCCCGATCCAAGACGTTTTAACTTTTCTGAGTCTGTCGGGTAGCTTTAGACTCATTATCGAAAAATGGGAACGTGTATCAACTAGAGCTGCCACATTGTGGCCGTCAATGCGAACTACAACATTAGCGCTGACGTCGTCGGTTACATGGAGTGCGGCAGGAGTCGTTTGAGTCTTAGAGTCGTCGATCGACAGTGATGGGGGCTCTTGGGAAGCTAGACGGTTTGCGACGTCAGCCCCGGAGGTCGCTGCCGCTAGTTTCCCCGGCGAGGGTTATCGAACCTGCCCCTAGAGACGTCAGGAAAAGCACGACGAGTTGGTGAAGTGAACCAAGCCAGAGATTTCATTAGCTGCTCCATACGAGGCTGATCAAAGCACCGCCGCATTTCGCTCGTAATATGATCGATCGCCTCAATGTATTCTTTGCGCAATGCAGCTTTGGGGTCAAGTGCAACTGGCGGCAGAGATAAGATGAACATCTGAAGCCTCCTCGATGTCTTTGTAGGCCTTCTAGTGCGACGCTTGTTTAGGCCTAGTTTAGTTGCAACAGCGGAAATGCAGTCCCACATCTCCTGAAACTCAATTTCAGACCGAAGGCAGGACATTGCCTTGCACAGTCTCTCTGCAGCTTCTTGCACACCTGCAGCGTGAATCGTTGAGCGTTGGAGGACCCCTTGCTAGTTCCTCGCACAGACCAAAGGGAGCTATAGAAATATTTATTCCCAACATTTCACACTTTCCCAGGAGTGTTTGGTATCCCTTCAAAACAGCTTTGCTGTTGCCTGCCATCAAGCGTGTTTCTTAAACGATCTCACTCAGTGTTTCTTGGACCCTGGCGTGGTCCTCTGTGAGCCTTTTCATCGACTTTACCCTGACTGTCTACCTCGTCGGGCACAGTGGCAGAACGCTGTCACTGGCATTGACTCTGGCTCATCCGATGGATCCCCTATTGAGCGAATAACAATAGACAAATTACCAATTTTCCACTTTTTTGATTGAAGAATGACTTTGGAAGGATCTTTTACGGTTCTCAAAACATCGTCAGTGATTTTACAGCTCTTACTAGTTTTCTGCAATACAGGATCATTATTAGAACTTACATACAGAGATCTTGTCTCAGAATCACTAATCATTTCCTGAACTACTGCAAAATGGCCGCACATGTTAGCTGCCCCATCGCAGCAGTGGTCACGAATGTTGTGTTAATCAAGGCCAAGGCGTAAAATCATATTTTCACATCCTAGTAAGAGACGAGAAACCCGGTGTAGAGCACGGATAACAGCACTTTATCTGAGCAGTCAACCCGACATCGTTGTCGCGTTGTCTGTTTTTCCACCCGCGTGCTACTTCAGCGTCGTCTTCGTGGCCTGGCACATGTGTTTCACTGTGTTGCATTGGTCACAATATTCAAGTGGCTGGATAGGTGCGAGCCTGTTAGGCATGAAAGAGTTCCTGTTTTCATTTCTGATGTTTCTGTAGTGAGTTTTCACATGGAGTCTACATTCTGTGAACTTGACAAAACTCACTAAAGAATTGAAAACTCTTAATCTTGCAACTGTACACTTTTTATGATTCTGAAGTAACAAGTTTTCAATGAATAAAATTTGTGCCTGAAAGGGTTAATATTACTGGGATATCAAAGAGGTTCTGCTTGTAATTTCGACAGTTTTCGCGCGAGGTAATGTACATGCACGGAAGGATACCCGATGATACTGCGCAGTCCTTCCATTTGAGAAAGCGCTTCAAACTTTCAACTGTATCTCTTGCCATCCGGTTAGAAACGGTAACGCACACTGGGAGAGTAATAACCGTCTTCGTTAACAGAATCGTGGCATGTGCCATGGATTCCACCGATAAATAATTTCAAATATCTCTTCAGAGCAGGTAACGAGAGCATCATCTGGATTTCCTTATTTCTGGCGCTTTGAATGAAACAGCAGTGGCAAGGAGACTGAAAGATCCTACCGATTCCATTGTTCTGTTCCGCCTCAGGAATCACCAAAGTCCTCATGATAGAAACACAATTGCAACTTCACCATGTTTAAGTTGCATGAACCGTCCCGCTACTGCCTGATGGACTGGGCTATCTTCACTCTACATAGCCTCACCATATGACACGTTTCTTTCACTTCCCATACACCTATGAGGGAAGTGGTACTTTCTGTTAAAGTTCAGTTTAACCGGTGTTCGCAGAAAGATGGGTTCCGTTAGCCAACTAAAGTTGACACCACTGTTCTGATTATGCTGCATTTCCGTTTAAGCAAGTTTTGTTTATTCGGAGTCCACTGCATTTGATACTTACTATATTTGTATTCAGTTAGTATTCGAAAACCTTTATCTTTGCCCACTTCTACTAATAATTTAATTCATAGTGAAATTCCAAGTGTTCACCATCTATCTCCCTTGCTGATGTTTTCAACCACTAGGTTAAAGGGGAGCATCCTACAATCAGCTGGCGAAGCCTGTCAGATAGCAGCTCTTACAGCCCTCTCAAGCCATTTGAGCTCAAGTTCTCCTCGCCCGACTTTGAAAAGTACAAAAATCCATTCAAGGACTGCCCAGGGGGCTACAGATCTCCGGACATCTCGCAAAATGGTAAGTGCTTTTAAAACATGGGTGACACCTGCAGTCTCAACCCTGTTGTGTAAACGCGTTGGGCCCATGCCAAATGTTGGTCATACTGGAACACAGGTCACAGTATGACCACCATATCTCATTGTAACTCATTACCTCCTATATTGAAAGTGATACTGTATATTATGTACTATTGACATAATGTGCGAACACACAGATGATTCCGTGTCATTAGGGCTAGCCTTTTGTTGTGCTTTTTTCTACATACAGATAGTATGGTAGAAGCCCTCTAATATTAATGTTTACCACTGGACTGCTAGAAGAAAATGTGACACCCGGTAAACATATTGTGCCCACATGCTGCAAAATATTCAAACACGCTACGATCGGCTCAGCTTCTAATGCATTTTCCAACTGATAATGCGGATGTGGTCTTGATGGGTACTGCCTGAAATACAGTTAAACCTCGATATAACAAACTTCAATATAACCAAATTCTCAATATAAAGAACTAAACTTTTCATAACCTCTTGTCCATAGAAGACATGATTTAGAACCTCAATATAACGAAGTGTGTTTATACGCGATTTTTTATAATGAAATTTCAATGCCGCCGCAAAACAATACCAAGAGAATAAAAGGAAACTTCCGCGGACGCAGATGGTCAGATGATTGAATTACAAGCGGCTCCCTGCGAACGCACTTCTCAAATCGCAGTGCGCGACATGAGCGACCGACGAAGTCCCGTATAAAGTCCAAGTGCGATAAGATACTACCACGCCCCGTGCACTGTGTGCTTCAGGTGTGAGTGAAAGCGTGTCAGGGTGCGACAGGAAAGGTAATGGGCGCGTTAAGTTAGCGCGCTCCGAACTCCAAAGGAGCACGCTCGAGTGCGCTCGAGGGCGACGCCTTCGGAGCTTAACTTAACGGCGATTTTCGCCAACTGCTTTCGGGTGCTCGAACGCGCCGTCTGGCGAATGTTATGTTGCTTCCGCGACCGCTATCGCATTGCGCGAGCTTTTTGAAGATGGCGCCGCCGATAAACACCCTCCTGCAGTTTTTGATAGAGGATGAAGAGCTAGAAGAACTTGACGCGCGGTGACGGACGCAGCAGCAGTGGCTTATGTATGCGATGCAAGCTGTTCGTGCTGTTCTCAGAGGTACCCTATCCGAGGATTTATTTCTGCTCCGCGGTATGCTGACTGATGACTCATTGCCGATCGCAAGAGGACAGAAAGCCTTATGATCCCAGGCATCCAGGATTATGTGATCAACCTTGCACCCAGATACACGGACACACAATTCAAAGAGCAGTGCCTCAACATCTTCCATGATACCATGAGGACCTGAAGAAGTCATACACATGAACGTAGCGACGAGAAGGCGCCAAACTGCGACTGTTCGGTTACGTACCTGAGCGTCTGGCAAGTAATGATCGGGCCGTCATTTTCGGTTAATGATAAGCTCAAACCGCGCCAACACGCGAAGTTCCCGATCATGCCTTAGAGCAGACGCCCGGCTTCGCAGCGGCGGCAGGAACGAGTGGGCAAGGAGCACGGACTTGCATAAGTGGAAAGAGTCGGAAATACGTCATTTTTCCGGAAGTCGTAGCAGGCGCGCGCTCTCGCGCACCGTCTCCAGGGTGGAGCGCGTAGAGCGCGCTCCGTAATGACGCACCGGAAGTCGCTTTTTAGCCATTAAGTTTAAAAAGAGCGCGCTCTGCTGGCTAGAGCGCGCTCGAGCGGCTTAACCTAACGCGCCCAATGGCGTCACGAGAGTGCCTTCCCGCACTCGCTCGCTTTGCTCGTGCGGCCTTGATTTCTGGCGCGGATCTCGGCTGTGGCTGCGCGTAGCTGTAAGTGCGGCTGAGGCTGAGCGCATACGCAGGCGCGCACTCCTCCTGCTTAGAGCCTTTCATGGAGCTTAGCAGGTTTCCCTGGGACCAATATGCCCTAGAACCCCTGCTCTAGTAGGTGCAATTTTCACCAACGTTGAAAAAACCTGGTGTGACTCCATCGCTGCTAGCTTAGTAAGCAAAATACCAAGGCTTGTTTGAATATAGATTTTTTTGTTAGAAGAAAAATTTAAGCTAATAGTAATTACTGCCAAATAATGTCAAAGTGAATGGTTTGAATACTAGTTGCGGAATTACATAAAAGCTTGACACAAATGCCACATAATAACAAATTTGGATAAAATAAAAAATAAAGTGGTTCTTTGCTTGCACAGCATAAAATAGATTTCTCTCTTGAACCGGTTTATTATCAGTGCTGTTTGATATATTTTCATGTGAAAACGCAAGTTCACCATTCTTTTCATTTTCGTTCATTTAGAGGCTTTTGTTGTGCCTCAGCCTATTTTGTAATTTTAACGTTATAGCGTTTAGGGCCAGCAGCAGAAAATCTGGCCTCAGCAACCGGCGTGTAATCGCGGGTGGCGGAGAAAATCATCCAACCACATCGACCGCACTGGCCCTCCACGTGATTCAAGGATTTGGTGAACAAAATTGAATTTCTCACAGTGAAATCCACGAAAAAATGGTAAAGTACAATTTTACCATTCAGCGTCGGATTCGCCGTCGGATTGTTTACCAATAGGCGTCGGATTGTAATTTGAATGTACGAGAAAACCGAATGCTCCTTCGAGAAAACTCAAACGTTTCTACCAGGCCTGCGGGCGTCGGGGCAACAGCAAACAATTATTAAAATAATAAAAAAGGTGCTAGGGCCTTCACATTTTAATATAAGACCACTTATACTGCCCCTGGAAAAACGTCTTTCCAGCAATGCGTTTCACTTTAAAAGGGAAGCCAACTTTAAGGGGATAGGTGTAAGCTTGGCATTTGTAAGCTGGCTTTCCCAAGTTCAGTGTTGCAGTGAATGAAGTCTACTTGCCGTTTGCGAACGATGCGATGCGAACAGGTCACGATAACGCTATCGCGTTCAACTCTTAAAGGCGAAGCTTAAGCGTCCTCCAATTTTTTTGATGCTCGAGCACACGAGAGCTTTTTGTGTTCAACGATTAATGTGATGCTGCAAAGTGTGATTTTGACTGTGTCATCTGGTAGCTTAGGCTGCGTTGCACAAGTTCATTTCGATGCTTTCTGTCTACATGCAAGCTTAACCTGTTCCATCTAGTAAGTGCGCAAACGGAACTTCATAGGCACGCTCTCTGCTTTTGCATCCCTCCGCCTAGCGCGTGTGCACAACCGGACATGATCAGTCATGGGCATTAATTTTCTGCGTCGGTTTGCCGCCCGTTGCCATACCTACATTTGCTTCAGGTCTTACCAGCCGTACAGCTCTCAGGTAGTTGAGAAGCCATATCATGAGCAAAAGTGAGAGCACGGGGGACAACCTGAATGTGGGCTTCTTCACAGCTACCATTTTTAATGGCCTCGTGCGTGCAGAACCTGCACAAAAGTCGAACAGGGCACCCTAAATAAGCCGTTCAAAACTTTGGTAGTCGTTATACATTGGTTCTATAAAGAAGGTTGTGGTGCTCTTGGATCGATCTTCAAATAATCAAGCAGGTGCACTAACCAAGTCAATGACTGTAAATCAATTGGTCTTTGGCTTTGCTTGTCAAGCTTTGCTGTGAACAATTTCATGGCAACAGGACTTGCTGAAACTGAAACTTGTAATTGATTATACATGTCTTTAATATATATGCACTTCAAAAATTTTGCACTCCTCTAAAACCTAAAACACTGATATATAACTGATGTTTGTTGGGAGCAAAACACAAAAGAAAACGCAACCTGCCTGTGCATATGCCGTTGACATCAAGAAATACATCAGCAAGCAGCTGCATCTCACAATCGAACAATGTGATAGAACCTTCAGGTTCACAATTATCATGACTGGTGTTATCTTCATATTACCATTGTTATCAGCTCTGATGTCAAGTATGTATGCGTTCAAACTACGTTTCTGTGTTTCTGACATTCGCATACAATTCTCAAAGATGAAGTACTGTGCACCAGTATGAAACATTTAAAGGTGACAAAAGCCATATTGCAAAACAACCAGGGCAGTCTGTGTCCAAAGCTGTTCATGTCTAGCGATGAGCTGCTCCCTAGTAGTTTTATTCATTTTTTTTCTTAATTCAGTGGACTCCTCGCCAGAGTTTACACCCCCGCCTGTGACCTCGAGAACTGATGACGAAATAAATGTGGCGATCCGCTTGCCAGACTCGCCAGCACATAACAGTGAGTATCCCAACTTGGCTGCATGTATGTATGCATGTATCCAAGCCGACTGACATGTGACATGTTCTTGGTTTGTCAAATAAATGCTCTCATCTCACCCTGCCTTGGTTAGCAGTCCATGGCGTCTCAGTGGTGATGGTGTTTTGCTGCTGCAGCTACCAATGTCGAGGGTTCGATTCCAGGCCCCCTTCTCGACTTACCCTCGCACGTTTTCTCTCACACCCACTGAAAACGGTACTATAGGTGCAATCTTATCGCACATGGACTTTATGAACATGAGCCCACGCTTCTGCCAGCACATGTCATCATGCACTGACAGAGGAAAGATAAGAGTTTTTCAATGCAAATCCAGCGACGGTATTGGGTTTGTGTGTTGTACCACATAATTGATCCGGTGCTATAATTAAAGGGCTCTCCCTTGTTTGCACTTTGTTTTATTCAAATAAAATTCCAGTCCCCATGCAGTTCTAACTAACCAGATTCTTCTGTATATCGAGCAAAAGAAATGTATTGCTGTGTGGTAGTGCAGTAATCTTGAATCAGTTTTATGGCCACTCCGCGAACTCTGTAGTGTGACAGTTTATTAAATAGAATGGTGTGTTCAATGGAGTCGAAAGCTTTTCTAATATCCAGGAAAACACCAACCGTATATAGTTTGTTCTCAATGTTACTGAGGAGTTTTTCTTTGATCTTTGCAAGTGCTATTTCAGTAGATCTGTGTTCACGGAAGCCAAACTGTTGGTCCATAAGGGCGTGATTTTTATCTAGCAATTTAGTTAGTCTGCACTTTAGGAGTCGTTCCAGCACTTTTGAGAAAAGAGGTAGTATGGATATCGGTCTGTAATTATTTAAATCAGCGACAGGGCCTCCCTTATGCAATACAATCACTTTGGCGATTTTCATAGAATCGGTAAAGATGCCATTTGCAAAAGCACTGTTACAGATATGGCATAATGGAGTCGAGACAGCATCAGCAACCGATATGATTGGTGCTGCCTTTATGTCATCAGTCCCTGCTGCAGTATCCTTTTTCAAAGCCTTAAGAATGGAAAACACTTCTATTTCGGAGCAAGGTGATAGGAAAATGGATGACTCGTAGTTTAGAAAACTTTCAGATGCCAGTAATGAAACACTAGAGTGGGATGACCCACCAGCAAGTAAAAAATGATCATTGAATTTATTGGTCAAGGAAGTTTCACTGTTCTCAGTATCATCGAACGTTAGAGTATTCGGGTTTGTGTTATACCGGGTTCCGTTTAACCTGCGAACTGCATTCCATACTTTCTTTTGATTGTTTGTTAACGTACAAAATATATGTTCATAATACCTGCTTATAGCGGTTTTGAGGTCTGAAGTCAAATTATTTCTACTTTTTGCTTGTATTCACTTAGTATAGCAGGATCCCTGTCAAATTTGTCACGTTTCTGCATTCTTTTATGCATCTCTTGAGATACTCATGGCTTCCTAGCTTTCTTGTAGGTCCTTATTTGTTTATTGGGAAAGCATCATCATAACACGACTTTATTATCTATCTTATACCGCAATAACTGTGTTCTTCCAACTAATATCAAATTGTTGCTTTTTAAATCATTGTTTATGTCTCAAGTGAATTATTGCCAACTTGTATGGGGCACTGGCACGCACACATCCTTAAAGAAGCTCCACGTCCTACAAAAGAAAGCTTTACGCATCATTTATAACTTAGCCAGAGATCACCCTTCTGCACAGCTCTTCCAAGCGGCCGATATCCCTACGGTTTTCAACACGTATAACTTACGCCTTGTTCTTAGATATAAATATGAAATAAAGAACAATATTCCAATGCTTGCAGATTTGGCAGAATTAGCTGAATATTCTTCCTCGTATCCCTTACGGCTCATGAGAAAGTACGAAACAAGAACACCGCGCACAAATTACGGGGCCCAGATGCTGAGAACAACTTTGCCCTCTGTGTTAAATCTGTTATCGCAAAATGATTGTGATATTTATTGTTGCAAGTCCGCACTTCATGCTTTTTTGGTGAGGTGATGTCTAAGCGAAAGCATCATCATAACACGACTTTATTATCTAAATAAACGTATCATACGAAATATTCGGATCATTTTCACTATACACTTTAGACCAGTATGTGTTCTCTATAACTGAGTGAAAAGCACTCATATTATCATTGTTAAAGGGGGCGACAGAAAGAAAGCTGACATTAAAAACGCCTTCTTTTGTTTTCATGTCGTGATAAAAAACAAAATACGGGCAAATTATCGCTTAAATCGGAGGTGAGAATTCCCGAAAAAACATCATTTGAATCGTGGTTCGTTATGCATATATCAATGATTCAGAATTTGGCGTTATTCTGGTTGTGAAAAAATTGTGTAATGCAATTATAAGAATGCAGTACGTCAATAAATCGTTGAGTGTGAGCAAAAGGTGATAATAAGTTAATGTTCATATCGCCAATCAAGACAACTGGGAGGCTCAGATCACAACCATATTCCAATATTTTGATAATAAACTGAATGAATTCGTCAAGATCACCTGAAGGGGCATGGTACACTGACGCAATTAGATATTTAAAACATTTTACAGCAACACATTCAGAGGAATGAGTAACGCACGAGAGTTCAGACAGCAGCTCGTAGGACAGATCGTTTTTCAAAGAAAATGAAGTACCTCCACCACGGTGGTGTTTACGATATACACCTTCACATTTATAACCATCAAAATGAATAATATCGTCTGCACTTGTGAGCCACGTCTCAGTAAACGCAACAACTTAAAATTTCTGCTCTAAAGATTCTAAATAAGTTTCAGTTTCGACATAATTATTTTTCAGGGTCCTTGCAGAGAACTGAAAGATACATAGCTTGTTATCTTATTTACGGCAGAAGTAAATAAAGAACTGTTAAAGTAAGCTGATGCACTCGTACCTGCCATGAGAAAAGAAAGTTATCTATAATGCCCAGAAGGAACGAGAAAGGCAGCGTATCAGACTTAAATCAGCTTCGCACGCAATACGGATTGCACGCTTGGCCTGAGCCCTGTGCACGAACAATTTGCCATCCCTATGCCAAGCGAATTGGTAATGCTTTTCCTGACATCGTAGCTTAATTTCCCACAGAATATTCTTATTTTCTAGCGTCAGATTATCAAGGAAGTAAACATTTGATTTCCAAGCTTTCAAATCACTCTTTTTTGTCATCCATTCGTCCCGCGTGACACAGGATACAAAACGGACGAGCACTAAAGGTTCTTTGTCTGCTTTAGGTGGAAGCCTATGCATACGTTCAACGTCTGCTCGAGACAGTTCAGCAAGTTGCAGTGTTTCCGCCAAGTTGTTTACTTTGTCAAACAGTACTTCATTGTCACTATGCGGAAGTCCATGAATTTCCTAATTTTGGTGACTGGTAAACTGCTCAAGTTGCTTAATTTGCTGTCGCAGTTTTGGAATTTCTTCTTTGCCGTTGTTTGCCTCAGCTTCTTCGGCCTTTTTTTTCAAACAGCTATCTCTGAAGAATGTGTTTCCATTGTAGCCAGCACTTGATCATACACATCCGAGAAATGCCGCACAGTTTGCTCTAATTTGCTTACTGTGTGCTTCAGCAGCATGAGTTCTTCAACTTTATTCATAGTGGCAGGTAGTTGTGTCAACTGCGTGTTATTTTCAGACAGCATCCGTTCAACTCCTCAAGCTTGTTCGTGTTTCTCTTTTCGCATGCCAGCGGCCATTTGGGCCGCTAATACAACACACGTCTGACATGTCCAATTATTCTTCATTGCGCGATCTTGTGCCTTAAACGCGGTCTTAGTCACACCTGAGCATGCACCGAGGTGGTAACTAAAGCCGCAATTTGTGCGCATAGGGTACGAGCCTGATTCTGGAAGCGTGTCATTGCAGACTAGACAAAGTACAGACAGAGGCATTTATAAGAAAAAAAGTGCATCAAAGTAACATTAGAAGCAGCAGTGGTGGTGGCAGGGAGCAAGCAGGAATTCTAATAAAAGTTACATTTTGCATCAGCACCAACCTGCAAGTATCGAAGAACTTGGCTACACTTTCTGCGATGCCGCTCGCCACCACCGCCGCAGAGCAAATGCGCCGATGCAATGGGAGCCTTGTTCTTTTAGGGTAGCTCGATGACGTCACTGCGGGATGTAATCGTGGAAGGATTCCTCTGTCAGCGCCGGTGCCACGTGGGCGATGTTTCCAGGAACGGATAGCCGCAACTTCAAGAATCGAAGAACTTGGTTACACTTTCTGCGATGCCGCTCGCCACCACCACCGCAGAGCAAATGCACAGCTGCACATATGTACAGCTCTACACTTTTAATGGTGTGAGGTACGATGACATATGCTCCGCAGGTTTAGTTACACCATTTGCAACATATACAAGTAATCATGAAGCAGTGCGTCAGTTTGAAGCCAAAACTTTGGGTTATCAGTCATCCTTGTCGTCACGCGAAGCTTAGTGAAACACTGCATCTTTTCTGCGTGAGAGGGCGCTTACAGCCCGTGTTCTGACCTGCTGTGTATGAAAAGAAACACCGCTCCAAGGGGGACGGAGAAGAGCTGTGCATGGAACACCGTGGTATGCACTGCTCATAGATGAATGAATTATTATACTCGCAAGCTTAATCAAGGCAGTGCCTAAAGCTGCATCTCTGCATCATACAGCTCTAAACAGCCCGCCTATGGACTCACGTCTGATAATTCAAGGCAGACCTAACGAGAGTGATCAATAGCTGCACTTACTTAGCGTATGCTGTATGATGCAGATTTCAAACCTATGATGACAGATGCACACCTTACTGATTGCCTCCACGACCAAAAGTGGCTGTTCGCTCAGCAGTCCTGGTGACAAATTCTTTGATCACGTCTTCTAAGTTAAGCAGGGCGGTCCTTTCCTTGTGAACATGCAAAGTGAGTGGCAGTGTTAGCCTCCCCTCTGCATTGTGCAGTTCCACAAGTAAGTTTTAATTCGACATAAGTGCTGTTTGAGCATTCTCCCGAAGCTACAGCTGCAGGTAGAGAAAGAAGTTGCATGCATTTGAGTACTTGGTCTAACAGCTCACGGAATTATTCACATTTCGCTTGAAGAGTCTTTGAAATGCTTTCAGTTGATAGAGACTCGACATTGGAAGGAAAAAGTAAGAACTGCGCCGCGAGCTGGCTTAGATCAAAATTGGCAACGTGCACACCTTATGCCACGTTTAGGTCATCAGCCGAGTGTTGTGTTCCTCTGGCGGCGTCAATCAATGCTCCTTCTAATTTCATTAGCTGTTCCATACGAGGCTGATCAAAGCACCGCCGCATTTCGCTCGTAATATGATCGATCGCCTCAATGTATTCTTTGCGCAATGCAGCTTTGGGGTCAAGTGCAACTGGCGGGAGAGATAAGGTGAACATCTGAAACATCCTCGATGTCTTTGTAGGCCTTCTACTGCGACGCTTGTTTAGGCCTAGTTGAGCTCCACCAGCGGCCATGCAGTCCCACATCTCCTGAAACTCAATTTCAGATCGAAGGCAGGACAAAGCCTTGCACAGTCTCTCTACAGCTTCTTGCACACCTGCAGCGTGAATCGTTGAGCGTTGGAGGACCCCTTGCTAGTTCCTCGCACAGACCAAAGGGAGCTATAGAAATATTTATTCCCAACATTTCACACTTTCCCAGGAGTGTTTGGCATCCCTTCAAAACAGCTTTGCTGTTGCCTGCCATCAAGCGTGTTTCTTAAAGGATCTCACTCAGTGTTTCTTGGACCCTGGCGTAGTCCTCAGTGAGCCTTTTCATCGGCTTTACCCTGACTGTCTACCTCGTCGGGCACAGTGGCAGAATGCTGTCACTGGCATTGATCTGGCTCATCCGATGGATCCCCTACTGAGCGAACAACAATAGACAAATTACCAATTTTGAACTTTTTTGATTCAAGAATGACTTTGGAAGGATCTTTTACGGTTCTCAAAGCATCGTCAGTGATTTTACAGCTCTTACTAGTTTTCTGCAATACAGGATCATTATTACAACCTACATACAGAGATCTTGTCTCAGAATCACTAATCTTTTCCGGAACTACTGCAAAATGGCCGGACATGTTAGCTGCCCCATCACAGCAGTGGTCACGAATGTTGTGTTAATCAAGGCCAAGGTGCAAAATCATATTTTCACGTCCTAGTAAGAGACGAGAAACCCAGTGTAGAGCACGGATAACAGCACTTTATCTGAGCAGTCAACGCGACATCGTTTTCGCGTTGTCTGTTTTTCCACCCGCGTGCTACTTCAGCGTCGTCTTCGTGGCCTGGCACATGTGTTTCATTGTGTTGCATTGGTCACAATATTCAAGTGGCTGGTTAGGTGCGAGCCTGTTAGGCAAGAAAGAGTTCCTGTTTTCATTTCTGATGTTTCTGTAGTGAGTTTTCACATGGAGTCTACATTCTGTGAACTTTACAAAATTCACTAAAGGATTGAAAACCCTTAATCTTGCAACTGTACACTTTTTATGATTCTGAAGTAACAAGTTTTCAATGAATAAAATTTGTGCCAGAAAGGGTTAATATTACTGGGATACCAAAGAGGTTCTGCTTCTAATTTCGATAGTTTTCGCGCGAGGTAATGTACATGCACGGAAGGATACCCGATGATACTGCGCAGTCCTTGCATTTGAGAAAGCGCTTCAAACTTTCAACTGTATCTCTTGCCATCCGGTTAGAAACGTTAACGCACACTGGGAGAGTAATAACCGTCTTCGTTAACAGAATTGTGGCATGTGCCATGGATTCCACCGAAAAATAATTTCAAATATCTCTTCAGAGTAGGTAACGAGAGCATCATCTGGATTTCCTTATTTCTGGCGCTTTGAATGAAACAGCAGTGGCAACGAGACTGAAAGATCCTACCGATTCCATTGTTCTATTCCGCCTCAGGAATCACCAAAGTCCTCATGATAGAAACACAATTGCAACTTCACCATGTTTAAGTTGCATGAACCGTCCCGCTATTGCCTGATGGACTGGGCTATCTTCACTCTACATAGCCTCACCATATGATGATGATGATTGTTGGGGTTTAGTGGCGCAAGGGCCAGGTATGGCCAAAGAGCGCCATGACAGTATTAGTTCGCAGTAGCCTCACCATATGACATGTTTCTTTCACTTCCCATACACCTATGAAGGAAGTGGTACTTTCTGTTAAAGTTCAGTTTAACCGGTGTTCGCAGAAAGATGGGTTCCGTTAGCCAACTAAAGTTGACACCACTGTTCTGATTATGCTGCATTTCCGTTTAAGCAAGTTTTGTTTATTCGGAGTCCACTGCATTTGATACTTACTATATTTGTATTCAGTTAGTATTCGAAAACCTTTATCTTTCACCACTTCTACTAATAATTTAATTCATAGTGAAATTCCAAGTGTTCACCATCTATCTCCCTTGCTGATGTTTTCAACCACTAGGTTAAAGGGGAGCATCCTACAATCAGCTGGCGAAGCCTGTCAGATAGCAGCTTTTACAGCCCTCTCAAGCCATTTGAGCTCAAGTTCTCCTCGCCCGACTTTGAAAAGTACAAAAATCCATTCAAGGACTGCCCAGGGGGCTACAGATGTCCGGACATCTCGCAATATGGTAAGTGTTTTTAAAACATGGGTGACACCTGTAGTCTCAACCCTGTTGTGTAAACGCGTTGGGCCCATGCCAAATGTTGGTCATACTGGAACACAGGTCACAGGATGACCACCATATCTCATTGTAACTCATTACCTCCTAGATTGAAAGTGATACTGTATATTATGTACTATTGACATAATGTGCGAACACACAGGGCTAGCCTTTTGTTGTGCTTTTTTCTCCATACAGATAGTATGGTAGAAGCCCTCTAATATTAATGTTTACCTTGAGACTGCTAGAAGAAAATGTGACACCCGGTAAACGTATTGTGCGAACATGCTGCAAAATATTCAAACACGCTACGATCGGCTCAGCTTCTAATGCATTTTCCAACTGATAATGCGGATGTGGTCTTGATGGGTACTGCCTGAAATACAGTTAAACCTCGATATAACAAACTTCAATATAACCAAATTCTCAATATAACGAACTAAACTTTTCATAACCTCTTGTCCATAGAAGACATGATTTAGAACCTCAATATAACGAAGTGTGTTTATACGCGATTTTTTATAATGAAATTTCAATGCCGCCGCAAAACAATACCAAGAGAATAAAAGGAAACTTCCGCGGACGCAGACGGTCAGATGATTGAATAACAAGCGGCTCCCTGCGAACGCACTTCTCAAATCGCAGTGCGCGACATGAGCGACCGACGAAGTCCCGTATAAAGTCCAAGTGCGATAAGATACTACCACGCCCCGTGCACTGTGTGCTTCAGGTGTGAGTGAAAGCGTGTCAGGGTGCGACAGGAAAGGTAATGGGCGCGTTAAGTTAGCGCGCTCCGAACTCCAAAGGAGCACGCTCGAGTGCGCTCGAGGGCGACGCCTTCGGAGCTTAACTTAACGGCGATTTTCGCCAACTGCTTTCGGGTGCTCGAACGCGCCGTCTGGCGAATGTTATGTTGCTTCCGCGACCGCTATCGCATTGCGCGAGCTTTTCGAAGATGGCGCCGCCGATAAACACCCTCCTGCAGTTTTTGATAGAGGATGAAGAGCTAGAAGAACTTGACGCGCGGTGACGGACGCAGCAGCAGTGGCTTATGTATGCGATGCAAGCTGTTCGTGCTGTTCTCAGAGGTACCCTATCCGAGGATTTATTTCTGCTCCGCGGTATGCTGACTGATGACTCATTGCCGATCGCAAGAGGACAGAAAGCCTTATGATCCCAGGCATCCAGGATTATGTGATCAACCTTGCACCCAGATACACGGACACACAATTCAAAGAGCAGTGCCTCAACATCTTCCATGATACCATGAGGACCTGAAGAAGTCATACACATGAACGTAGCGACGAGAAGGCGCCAAACTGCGACTGTTCGGTTACGTACCTGAGCGTCTGGCAAGTAATGATCGGGCTGTCATTTTCGGTTAATGATAAGCTCAAACCGCGCCAACACGCGAAGTTCCCGATCATGCCTTAGAGCAGACGCCCGGCTTCGCAGCGGCGGCAGGAACGAGTGGGCAAGGAGCACGGACTTGCATAAGTGGAAAGAGTCGGAAATACGTCATTTTTCCGGAAGTCGTAGCAGGCGCGCGCTCTCGCGCACCGTCTCCAGGGTGGAGCGCGTAGAGCGCGCTCCGTAATGACGCACCGGAAGTCGCTTTTTAGCCATTAAGTGTAAAAAGAGCGCGCTCTGCTGGCTAGAGCGCGCTCGAGCGGCTTAACCTAACGCGCCCAATGGCGTCACGAGAGTGCCTTCCCGCACTCGCTCGCTTTGCTCTTGCGGCCTTGATTTCTGGCGCGGATCTCGGCTGTGGCTGCGCGTAGCTGTAAGTGCGGCTGAGGCTGAGCGCATACGCAGGCGCGCACTCCTCCTGCTTAGAGCCTTTCATGGAGCTTAGCAGGTTTCCCTGGGACCAATATGCCCTAGAACCCCTGCTCTAGTAGGTGCAATTTTCACCAACGTTGAAAAAACCTGGTGTGACTCCATCGCTGCTAGCTTAGTAAGCAAAATACCAAGGCTTCTTTGAATATAGATTTTTTGTTAGAAGAAAAATTTAAGCTAATAGTAATTACTGTCAAATAATGTCAAAGTGAATGGTTTGAATACTAGTTGCGGAATTACATAAAAGCTTGACACAAATGCCACATAATAACAAATTTGGATAAAATAAAAAATAAAGTGGTTCTTTGCTTGCACAGCATAGAATAGATTTCTCTCTTGAACCGGTTTATTATCAGTGCTGTTTGATATATTTTCCTGTGAAAACGCAAGTTGACCATTCTTTTCATTTTCGTTCATTTAGAGGCTTTTGTTGTGCCTCAGCCTATTTTGTAATTTTAACGTTATAGCGTTTAGGGCCAGCAGCAGAAAATCTGGCCTCAGCAACCGGCGTGTAATCGCGGGTGGCGGAGAAAATCATCCAACCACATCGACCGCACTGGCCCTCCACGTGATTCAAGGATTTGGTGAACAAAATTGAATTTCTCACAGTGAAATCCACGAAAAAATGGTAAAGTACAATTTTACCATTCAGCGTCGGATTCGCCGTCGGATTGTTTACCAATAGGCGTCGGATTGTAATTTGAATGTACGAGAAAACCGAATGCTCCTTCGAGAAAACTCAAAACGTTTCTACCAGGCCTGCGGGCGTCGGGCCAACAGCAAACAATTATTAAAATAATAAAAAAGGTGCTAGGGCCTTCACATTTTAATATAAGACCACTGATACTGCCCCTGGAAAAACGTCTTTCCAGCAATGCGTTTCGCTTTAAAAGGGAAGCCAACTTTAAGGGGATAGGTGTAAGCTTGGCATTTGTAAGCTGGCTTTCCCAAGTTCAGTGTTGCAGTGAATGAAGTCTACTTGCCGTATGCGAACGATTCGATGCGAACAGGTCACGATAACGCTATCGCGTTCAACTCTTAAAGGCGAAGCTTAAGCGTCCTCCAATTTTTTGATGGTCTAGCACACGAGAGCTTTTTGTGTTCAACGATTAATGTGATGCTGCAAAGTGTGATTTTGACTGTGTCATCTGGTAGCTTAGGCTGCGTTGCACAAGTTCATTTCGATGCTTTCTGTCTACATGCAAGCTTAACCTGTTCCATCTAGTAAGTGCGCAAACGGAACTTCATAGGCACGCTCTCTGCTTTTGCATCCCTCCACCTAGCTCGTGTGCACAACCTGACATGATCAGTCATGGGCATTAATTTTCTGCGTCGGTTTGCCGCCCGTTGCCATACCTACATTTGCCGTCAGGTCTTACCAGCCGTACAGCTCTCAGTTAGTTGAGAAGCCGTATCATGAGCAAAAGTGAGAGCACGGGGGACAACCTGAATGGCGGCTTCTTCACAGCTACCATTTTTAATGGCCTCGTGCGTGCAGAACCTGCACAAAAGTCGAACAGGGCACCCTAAATAAGCCGTTCAAAACTTTGGTAGTCGTTATACATTGGTTCTATAAAGAAGGTTGTGGTGCTCTTGGATCGATCTTCAAATAATCAATCAGGTGCACTAACCAAGTCAATGACTGTAAATCAATTGGTCTTTGGCTTTGCTTGTCAAGCTTTGCTGTGAACAATTTCATGGCAACAGGACTTGCTGAAACTGAAACTTGTAATTGATTATACATGTCTTTAATATATATGCACTTCAAAAATTTTGCACTCCTCTAAAACCTAAAACACTGATATATAACTGATGTTTGTTGGGAGCAAAACACAAAAGAAAACGCAACCTGCCTGTGCATATGCCGTTGACATCAAGAAATACATCAGCAAGCAGCTGCATCTCACAATCGAACAATGTGATAGAACCTTCAGGTTCACAATTATCATGACTGGTGTTATCTTCATATTACCATTGTTATCAGCTCTGATGTCAAGTATGTATGCGTTCAAACTACGTTTCTGTGTTTCTGACATTCGCATACAATTCTCAAAGATGAAGTACTGTGCACCAGTATGAAACATTTAAAGGTGACAAAAGCCATATTGCAAAACAACCAGGGCAGTCTGTGTCCAAAGCTGTTCATGGCTAGCGATGAGCTGCTCCCTAGTAGTTTTATTCATTTTTTCCTAATTCAGTGGACTCCTCGCCAAGTTTACACCCCCGCCTGTGACCTCGAGAACTGATGACGAAATAAATGTGGCGATCCGCTTGCCAGACTCGCCAGCACATAACAGTGAGTATCCCAACTTGGCTGCATGTATGTATGCATGTATCCAAGCCGACTGACATGTGACATGTTCTTGGTTTGTCAAATAAATGCTCTCATCTCACCCTGCCTTGGTTAGCAGTCCATGGCGTCTCAGTGGTGATGGTGTTTTGCTGCTGCAGCTACCAATGTCGAGGGTTCGATTCCAGGCCCCCTTCTCGACTTACCCTCGCACGTTTTCTCTCACACCCACTGAAAACGGTACTATAGGTGCAATCTTATCGCACATGGACTTTATGAACATGAGCCCACGCTTCTGCCAGCACATGTCATCATGCACTGACAGAGGAAAGATAAGAGTTTTGCAATGCAAATCCAGCGACGGTATTGGGTTTGTGTGTTGTACCACATAATTGATCCGGTGCTATAATTAAAGGGCTCTCCCTTGTTTGCACTTTGTTTTATTCAAATAAAATTCCAGTCCCCATGCAGTTCTAACTAACCAGATTCTTCTGTATATCGAGCAAAAGAAATGTATTGCTGTGTGGTAGTGCAGTAATCTTGAATCAGTTTTATGGCCACTCCGCGAACTCTGTAGTGTGACAGTTTATTAAATAGAATGGTGTGTTCAATGGAGTCGAAAGCTTTTCTAATATCCAGGAAAACACCAACCGTATATAGTTTGTTCTCAATGTTACTGAGGAGTTTTTCTTTGATCTTTGCAAGTGCTATTTCAGTAGATCTGTGTTCACGGAAGCCAAACTGTTGGTCCAAAAGGGCGTGATTTTTATCTAGCAATTTAGTTAGTCTGCACTTTAGGAGTCGTTCCAGCACTTTTGAGAAAAGAGGTAGTATGGATATCGGTCTGTAATTATTTAAATCAGCGACAGGGCCTCCCTTATGCAATACAATCACTTTGGCAATTTTCATAGAATCGGTAAAGATGCCATTTGCAAAAGCACTGTTACAGATATGGCATAATGGAGTCGAGACAGCATCAGCAACAGATATGATTGGTGCTGCCTTTATGTCATCAGTCCCTGCTGCAGTATCCTTTTTCAAAGCCTTAAGAATGGAAAACACTTCTATTTCGGGGCAAGGTGATAGGAAAATGGATGACTCGTAGTTTAGAAAACTTTCAGATGCCAGTAATGAAACACTAGAGTGGGATGACCCACCAGCAAGTAAAAAATGATCATTGAATTTATTGGTCAAGGAAGTTTCACTGTTCTCAGTATAATCGAACGTTAGAGTATTCGGGTTTGTGTTATACCGGGTTCCGTTTATCCTGCGAACTGCATTCCATACTTTCTTTTGATTGTTTGTTATCGTACAAAACATATGTTCATAATACCTGCTTATAGCTGTTTTGAGGTCTGAAGTCAAATTATTTCTACTTTTTCTTGTATTCACTTAGTATAGCAGGATCCCTGTCAAATTTGTCACGTTTCTGCATTCTTTTATGCATCTCTTGAGATACTCATGGCTTCCTAGCTTTCTTGTAGGTCCTTAATTGTTTATTGGGAAAGCATCATCATAACACGACTTTATTATCTGAATAAACGTATCATACGAAATATTCGGATCATTTTCACTATACACTTTAGACCAGTCTGTGTTCTCTATAACTGAGTGAAAAGCACTCATATTATCATTATTAAAGGGGGCGACAGAAAGAAAGCTGACATTAAAAACGCCTTCTTTTGTTTTCATGTCGTGATAAAAAACAAAATACGGGCAAATTATCGCTTAAATCGGAGGTGAGAATTCCCGAAAAAACATCATTTGAATCGTGGTTCGTTATGCATATATCAATGATTCAGAATTTGGCGTTATTCTGGTTGCGAAAAAATTGTGTAATGCAATTATAAGAATGCAGTACGTCAATAAATCGTTGAGTGTGAGCAAAAGGTGATAATAAGTTAATGTTCATATCGCCAATCAAGACAACTGGGAGGCTCAGATCACAACCATATTCCAATATTTTGATAATAAACTGAATGAATTCGTCAAGATCACCTGAAGGGGCATGGTGCACTGACGCAATTAGATATTTAAAACATTTTACAGCAACACATTCAGAGGAATGAGTAACGCACGAGAGTTCAGACAGCAGCTCGTAGGACAGATCGTTTTTCAAAGAAAATAAAGTACCTCCACCACGGTGGTGTTTACGATATACACCTTCACATTTATAACCATCAAAATGAATAATATCGTCTGCACTTGTGAGCCACGTCTCAGTAAACGCAACAACTAAAATTTCTGTTCTAAAGATTCTAAATAAGTTTCAGTTTCGACATATTTATTTTTCAGGGTCCTTGCAGAGAACTGAAAGATACATAGCTTGTTATCTTATTTACGGCAGAAGTAAATAAAGAACTGTTAAAGTAAGCTGATGCACTCGTACCTGCCATGAGAAAAGAAAGTTATCTATAATGCCCAGAAGGAACGAGAAAGGCAGCGTATCAGACTTAAATCAGCTTCGCACGCAATACGGATTGCACGCTTGGCCTGAGCCCTGTGCACGAACAATTTGCCATCCCTATGCCAAGCGAATTGGTAATGCTTTTCCTGACATCGTAGCTTAATTTCCCACAGAATATTCTTATTTTCTAGCGTCAGATTATCAAGGAAGTAAACATTTGATTTCCAAGCTTTCAAATCACTCTTTTTTGTCATCCATTCGTCCCGCGTGACACAGGATACAAAACGGACGAGCACTAAAGGTTCTTTGTCTGCTTTAGGTGGAAGCCTATGCATACGTTCAACGTCTGCTCGAGACAGTTCAGCAAGTTGCAGTGTTTCCGCCAAGTTGTTTACTTTGTCAAACAGTACTTCATTGTCACTATGCGGAAGTCCATGAATTTCCTAATTTTGGTGACTGGTAAACTGCTCAAGTTGCTTAATTTGCTGTCGCAGGTTTGGAATTTCTTCTTTGCCGTTGTTTGCCTCAGCTTCTTCGGCCTTTTTTTTCAAACAGCTATCTCTGAAGAATGTGTTTCCATTGTAGCCAGCACTTGATCATACACATCCGAGAAATGCCGCACAGTTTGCTCTAATTTGCTTACTGTGTGCTTCAGCAGCATGAGTTCTCCAACTTTATTCATAGTGGCAGGTAGTTGTGTCAACTGCGTGTTATTTTCAGACAGCATCCGTTCAACTCCTCAAGCTTGTTCGTGTTTCTCTTTTCGCATGCCAGCGGCCATTTGGGCCGCTAATACTACACACGTCTGACATGTCCAATTATTCTTCATTGCGCGATCTTGTGCCTTAAACGCGGTCTTAGTCACACCTGAGCATGCACCGAGGTGGTAACTAAAGCCGCAATTTGTGCGCATAGGGTACGAGCCTGATTCTGGAAGCGTGTCATTGCAGACTAGACAAAGTACAGACAGAGGCATTTATAAGAAAAAAAGTGCATCAAAGTAACATTAGAAGCAGCAGTGGTGGTGGCAGGGAGCAAGCAGGAATTCTAATAAAAGTTACATTTTGCATCAGCACCAACCTGCAAGTATCGAAGAACTTGGCTACACTTTCTGCGATGCCGCTCGCCACCACCGCCGCAGAGCAAATGCGCCGATGCAATGGGAGCCTTGTTCTTTTAGGGTAGCTCGATGACGTCACTGCGGGATGTAATCGTGGAAGGATTCCTCTGTCAGCGCCGGTGCCACGTGGGCGATGTTTCCAGGAACGGATAGCCGCAACTTCAAGAATCGAAGAACTTGGTTACACTTTCTGCGATGCCGCTCGCCACCACCACCGCAGAGCAAATGCACAGCTGCACATATGTACAGCTCTACACTTTTAATGGTGTGAGGTACGATGGCATATGCTCCGCACGTTTAGTTACACCATTTGCAACATATACAAGTAATCATGAAGCAGTGCGTCAGTTTGAGGCCAAAACTTTGGGTTATCAGTCATCCTTGTCGTCACGCGAAGCTTAGTGAAACACTGCATCTTTTCTGCGTGAGAGGGCGCTTACAGCCCGTGTTCTGACCTGCTGTGTATGAAAAGAAACACCGCTCCAAGGGGGACGGAGAAGAGCTGTGCATGGAACACCGTGGTATGCACTGCTCATAGATGAATGAATTATTATACTCGCAAGCTTAATCAAGGCAGTGCCTAAAGCTGCATCTCTGCATCATACAGCTCTAAACAGCCCGCCTATGGACTCACGTCTCATAATTCAAGGCAGACGTAACGAGAGTGATGAATAGCTGCACTTACTTAGCGTATGCTGTATGATGCAGATTTCAAACCTATGATGACAGATGCACACCTTACTGATTGCCTCCACGACCAAAAGTGGCTGTTCACTCAGCAGTCCTGGTGACAAATTCTTTGATCACGTCTTCTAAGTTAAGCAGGGCGGTCCTTTCCTTGTGAACATGCAAAGTGAGTGGCAGTGTTAGCCTCCCCTCTGCATTGTGCAGTTCCACAAGTAAGTTTTAATTCGGCATAAGTGCTGTATGAGCATTCTCCCGAAGCTACAGCTGCAGGTAGAGAAAGAAGTTGCATGCATTTGAGTACTTGGTCTAACAGCTCACGGAATTATTCACATTTCGCTTGAAGAGTCTTTGAAATGCTTTCAGTTGATAGAGACTCGACATTGGTTGGAAAAAGTAAGAACTGCGCCGCGAGCTGGCTTAGATCAAAATTGGCAACGTGCACACCTTATGCCACGTTTAGGTCATCAGCCGAGTGTTGTGTTCCTCTGGCGGCGTCAATCAATGCTCCTTCTAAATTCATTAGCTGTTCCATACGAGGCTGATCAAAGCACCGCCGCATTTCGCTCGTAATATGATCGATCGCCTCAACGTATTCTTTGCGCAATGCAGCTTTGGGGTCAAGTGCAACTGGCGGCAGAGATAAGGTGAACATCTGAAACATCCTCGATGTCTTTGTAGGCCTTCTACTGCGACGCTTGTTTAGGCCTAGTTGAGCTCCACCAGCGGCCATGCAGTCCCACATCTCCTGAAACTCAATTTCAGACCGAAGGCAGGACAAAGCCTTGCACAGTCTCTCTACAGCTTCTTGCACACCTGCAGCGTGAATCGTTGAGCGTTGGAGGACCCCTTGCTAGTTCCTCGCACAGACCAAAGGGAGCTATAGAAATATTTATTCCCAACATTTCACACTTTCCCAGGAGTGTTTGGCATCCCTTCAAAACAGCTTTGCTGTTGCCTGCCATCAAGCGTGTTTCTTAAAGCATCTCACTCAGTGTTTCTTGGACTCTGGCGTAGTCCTCAGTGAGCCTTTTCATCGGCTTTACCCTGACTGTCTACCTCGTCGGGCACAGTGGCAGAATGCTGTCACTGGCATTGATCTGGCTCATCCGATGGATCCCCTATTGAGCGAACAACAATAGACAAATTACCAATTTTCCACTTTTTTGATTCAAGAATGACTTTGGAAGGATCTTTTACGGTTCTCAAAGCATCGTCAGTGATTCTACAGCTCTTACTAGTTTTCTGCAATACAGGATCATTATTACAACCTACATACAGAGATCTTGTCTCAGAATCACTAATCTTTTCCGGAACTACTGCAAAATGGCCGGACATGTTAGCTGCCCCATCACAGCAGTGGTCACGAATGTTGTGTTAATCAAATCCAAGGTGCAAAATCATATTTTCACATCCTAGTAAGAGACGAGAAACCCGGTGTAGAGCACGGATAACAGCACTTTAAATGAGCAGTCAACGCGACATAGTTTTCGCGTTGTCTTTTTTTCCACCCGCGTGCTACTTCAGCGTCGTCTTCGTGGCCTGGCACATACCCGTGGCAGCGATAAAGGATGTGGTATTTGCCCCTACTTTAAAAAAAAAGGCATCGTCCCGATTCACCGAGGTCGGGAGGCAGTGCAGAGAAGTTGCAAAGTTTATGTCCGGAGAAAAAGTATGTCTTCATACGAAGCACGTGCACAACCTCGGGCAGATGCTACCGGCGTTTGGAGCTGTAAGAACTGTCGGAAACAACTTCATAATTCACATCACTGATGTAGCGCAGAACTATGTATGGTCCAAAGTATCTCCGCAGATGCTTCTCAGATAGCCCCCGCAGACAAATAGGAGTCCAGACCCACACCTGGTTGCCGACGTAGTACGCGACGAGTCTGTGGCGAAGATTGTAGTGTCTGGCATCGTAGTCCTGCTGCCCTCAGATTCACAAACGCGCAGGCGGCCTGGCTTCTTCTGCGCGTTGCGTAGAATCCCCGGCCCCAGTCTCATCGTCGTGAAACTCCTGTGGTATCATCGTGTCCAACATTGTTGTAACTTCTCGGCCTTAAACGGTGCTGAGAGGTGTCACGCGTGTTTTCTCTTGGCGAGCCGTGTTATACGCAAATGTAACGTAATGTGAGATCTCATCCCAGTTCTTGTCGTCAATGTCGATGTACATACTCATCATGTCTGCCAGTCTTATTCAAACGTTCTGTTAGCCCATTGGTTTGGGGGTGATAAGCGGTTGTCTTTGGGTGACTGGTACCACTCACTCGCAAAACAGTACCCAGAAGCGCGGCCAAGAACGAAGTGCCTCCGTCTGTTATCGCCGATGCGGGCGCGCCATGCCTTAGGATGACAGCTTCGATGAAAAATAGTTTTACTTCGGCTGCTGTTCCTAGTTGGAGAGCACCTGTTTTGGCATATTGAGTAAGATGATCAGTGGTGACGATTATCCATCTATTTCCGGCAGTAGACATTGAAAATTGACCTTAAAGGTCCATTCAAATTTGTGCAAAGGGCACATTCGGTATCTGACAGGATACAGCAGTCAAGCTGGCTTGTCAGGTGGAGTTTTGCGGCACTGGCAATCCAATTATGTCTCAACATAACGTTTCACGACCGGTGCAAGTACCGGCCAGCAGTACTTTAGCCTGATTTTGACAATGTGCGGGTGTAGCCCAAGTGACCAGCAGTCGGCTCGTTGTGATAGGCAAGTAGGACTTCGTCCCGAAGAGATGCGGGAATGACGAGTAGGTAGCTGCTGCCACTAGGTGAAAAGTTCATTTTATAGAGGACGTCGTGGCGCAAGCAAAACGAAGGCAGCCCTCTGGTGAACAACCTCTGCATGCTGCTTTCTCTTCCTTCTAAGTAATCTATGAGGCTCCAGTTCCGCGTCCTCGCGTTGCTGGCGTGCAAGAGCGACAGTATCGACCATGCCTACAAAAGCAGCGTCGTCGTCGTCGTGCACTGCAGTTTGAACAGGAGACCAAGAAAGGCAGTCGGTGTCGGCGTGCCACTTCGGCGTGTCAGGCAGCAAAGTGTGTGATGATCATTTATAACGGTAAAACAGCGACCATACAAATATGGGCGAAATTTCAGGACGGCCCATACCATTGCGATGGATTCTTATTCTGTAGTGCGAGTAGTTGGCCTGAGTTCTTGGTAGCGTCCTCCTGGCGTAAGCCATAACTCATTCGGTGCTGTCCTGCTGCTCCAACAAGAACTCCGGCAAGGCCGACATTACTAGCATCAGTACGAAGAATCGTTGGGGCGTCTTCTTCAAAGTGGGCGAGCACAGGAGGTGTCTACAGCCGTTGCTGGAGCTCGTGAAATGCCCTTTGCCGGTCTTCGCCCCACATGAAGGGGACATCTTCTCGGGTGAGTTGTGTTAATGGCCACGCGATGCGCGAAAATTCTACAATGAACCATCGGCAGTAAGCGCAAAAGCACAGAAAACGTCGCACGGCCTTTTTATCAAACGGTGTCGGGAAATTAGCGACGGTAGCTATTTTATCAGGCTCAGGTCGGACACCTTGATGACTAAAGACGTGACCTAGGAGTTGAAGTTCTTCAAAACCAAAATGGCACTTTTCAGGTGTCAGCGTTATACCAGCTGCGCGTATTGTTTCAAAGACCGTCTTCGGTCTCCGTAAGTGTTCCTTGAACGTGGCGAAAGAAAACAATCACATCGTTGAGGTACACGAGGCAGGTCTGCCGTTTGATGCCTTAGAGTACCGTGTCCATTAGTCGCTGAAATGTTGCTGGCGCGGAACACAACCCGAAGGGAAGCACCTGAAACTCGTAAAGTCCGTCGAGCGGCACAAAAGTGGTCTTCCCACGGTCTCTTTAATCAACTTTGATTTGCCAGTAGCTGCTTTTCAAGTCCATCAACGGAAAGTCACCTGTGCTTCGTAGCCTGTCCAGGGAATCATCGATACGCGGTAGCAGATAAACGTCTTGCTTTGTGACCTGGTTGAGTTTTCTATAATCGACGCAGAAGTGCAGGCTACCGTCCTTCCTTTTCACCAATACGACAGGCGATGCCTAAGGACCCCGTCCTCCAGCATCATCTTCAATTGTTTTTGTATTGCCTCACGCTCTTTTGGTGCTACGCGGTAAGGATTATGCCGAATGGGTCTTGCGTCCGTGATAATACGGTGCTTGGTGAGTTGTGGCGTCTCACTAACGCTTGACGCAGATGAGAACCAGCTGTGAAACTGGCTAATTAGCTCAAGAAGGCTGCTGCATTCAACGGGCGATAAAGTTAGACTGACGTCAACCACAGGAGCCGACATAGGCACGGTGGACGCCCCATGCTGCACTGTGAGGCAGTCTTGTGCAGGAGTAAATTCGTCGAAGTAAGCAACAGCAGTGATTTTAACTGTGTGTCGACGTTCCCTGCTAAAATTGGTCAGTCGGAGTTCAGTATGTCCGCCAAGTACATTAATTAAGGCCCTGGAGATGGAAACGCCGTGACTCAGGACCAGTGCGTTGATGTGTTCTGCAACTCTAGTCCCGCTGTATAAGGCACGAGGAATCATCTTCACGGCGGAAGCGTGACGTCGTCGTCTGCGATGCGTAAGCACGGTCGCTGGTATTCCACGGGGTCGATGTCGTCTGAGCTCGTAGAAAATGTAACCATGTCGTAACTGCGAAATGTGGTATATCTAACTGCACATTACTCTCTCAACCAATCCATTGCCCAATTAAGTTCCTTACAGAATTCGAAGAGAATGACGAGGTTGGCGACGAAGACTGAGCCGGCCATAACAATTCCGGCTGTGCAATTTCCAACCGGCGTCATCAACTGGCCCCTGGCACTTCTGATGTTGGGCCCGATCCAAGACGTTTTAACTTTTCTGAGTCTGTCGGGTAGCTTTAGACTCATTATCGAAAAATGGGAACGTGTATCAACTAGAGCTGCCACATTGTGGCCGTCAATGCGAACTACAACATTAGCGCTGACGTCGTCGGTTACATGGAGTGCGGCAGGAGTCGTTTGAGTCTTAGAGTCGTCGATCGACAGTGATGGGGGCTCTTGGGAAGCTAGACGGTTTGCGACGTCAGCCCCGGAGGTCGCTGCCGCTAGTTTCCCCGGCGAGGGTTATCGAACCTGCCCCTAGAGACGTCAGGAAAAGCACGACGAGTTGGTGAAGTGAACCAAGCCAGAGATGCAGTACGCGATCGAGGCGTCGTTGAACCTTCCGGCCAGAAGTTTGTAGCATTGTCATCGTTGGTATGTCGAGCAGCTTCCAAAGGAGGTTAATGGTAGTTGGAAGGGAATCTCGGAAACCCAGCTGCAAGCTCGGTAAACATGCGCTGCTTTGTCCGCAATGAAAGCATAGCGGCCTGTGGTCATCGGTGCGCCACAAATCGGTTTTCCGAAGCGGGTAGCCAGTAGGAATTCTCCGTAAGGCCGAGGTGCAGCGATCGGCTGTCGACGATACGGCGTTGCTGGTGGCGGCGGTGATTGTCGACGATAGGGCGTCGCTGGTGGCGACGGCGATTGTCGAAGATAGGGTGTTGGGGGTGGCGGCGGAGTGGTCGATGGTGTCAGTTGCATTGAAGTGGCGGGAGGTGGTCTACGAACAGCCTCCACGTAAGTAAATCATCGCGGCACCGCCTGCCAGTCGGGCGAAGAAAAAACCTATCGAACTTCCTTTCAGATGACATCAGCGACATAAACGACCGCTGGTGCCATGGGAGCCATTCAGAGCCGCCGGATTTCCTCTCGCACAATCTCTCGAATGCCTTCACGCAGAGATGTGCCACAATTCTCAAGGAGAATTGAAGCATTCTATGTCGTCAAACTCCTATATCGCCACATCCTATATCGCCACCCTGGGTACCTGCCAGGGAATGAAGACGACGCTTAAGTAGCGCGCGGGTAGATAAATAGAGACAACGACGTCACGCTGCCTGCTCAGATAAAGTGCTGTTATCCGTGTTGTACACTGGATCTCTATATCTTTGATGGCAATATACAGCGTGTCAGCCTGCTATCTTGCGCGTTGTACACGTCAGTGTAGTTTTCGTGGATGTTGAGTGCCCTGTCAGCCGAACGCGTGTTGCTGGCAAACTGCTCTTCACCTGACAAATCAGTTGTTCTGTTAGCTATTATGCCGCAGAACGGGCTACAAACCGCGATCTGCCGCTGTATATGGTGGGCTATAATCTCAGCTAACTCGTTCTGCGTGCGACTGTTTATGCCTTTGTGCCGTTTTGTGATACATTTCCTTAGTGCTGGAATAACCCCTGACCTTTCATCAAGCAAATAAAGTAGGATTTCTATCGTATTTAGTGCGCCCAATCAGAGCTTCCAATGACACGTAGTGCCGTCCTAGATTCCTCCTCCTGCTTGCTACACTGCTGTGTTAGGAGCTGAGTTACACGAATACCCGTCCTCCTCGACAGGTTTTGGTTCAGAGAATCCAAGTGGAACTGGCTTTTTTCATGCCATCAGAAGCTCTCTGTAGCTTTTTCCCAATTAAAACCAGTCTTCAAAAAACCACCTTCTGCTGCTCCAGGCCTGCAACTCTTTCCCTTGGACAATGAAACGCACTGGCGAGAAAGAGCTACATTGCTTTTGCTGTCGTAGGATAGCCACCCAAATTTTTCAAACCAATCTCGCTGGCAGGACCTGTTACTCTCGTTTATTACAAATGTGTAGCGTTGGGAAGGAAGCGGGCAAATGGCGGATGTAACTGACTCGTCCTCACTCGATTTCCTGCACGGTGAACTACCGCCACCAAGCAAGTGTGTGCTGCCTGCCTTGCTCACGTACACTCTTCCCGTTTGGTTAACTGGCCCCGAAGACGCAGGCGTTTCTACGAAGAGCAGAAATTACGTTTTTTACTTTGGCCTGTGTGGTGATCTCGGCAGATTTGTAATGGCTTTATGCACATACTGAGAGTCTACCCGCCTTTTAAAGTTGTGGGGCACGCGTTATAGCCTCAGCACTGGAGACAATTTACCATTGAAACGATAGCAGTGACTGGGAAGACTGTATGCAATCAGGCTGTACTGATCCGTCGGCGATATCTGCGGCGATCACAAGTTCCGACAGGGTTCCTGCGAAAGTCGCGAGATTTAAGTTGCTTCAATTGGCTGCTATTTAAAGTGCGCTTTTTTTCACAAGCGTTACTGTCAGAGCATGTTTATTGCATATTATGGCTGCACTGGTGGGACGGAGACTAGGAGAAGTCAACGAATGCGTCTATGACGGGGTGTTGTTTCCTGTTTTGCACCGCATTGACGGGAAAAGAACAGTGGTGTTTCCATCTTCGACACAAGTCAGCGCGGAGAAAGAAATGGAAACGCCAAGTGAAGCGTGACCACTGGAGCGCTGCGGCCTCTTCAAAGATTTGCCATTTTCTTCCATTTGTGGAAGTTTTGCGCATGCACTTTCTTTCTGTTTTTTAGGCGTTTCCACTCTCTCATTCATTTTCATTCTTTTATTGCGCTGTTGCTGTACGTTTTAACTGCCCAATCACAGTATGTATAGTTGTCTGCACCTTGGAAATGAAGTACGGTGTAGATCGGCTGCCTTTTTCCTACGTGACCTCTTTATCACAGAGTTTATGTGGGATTGGCCCTCAAGTTGTTTTGGCTGTGTTCTCTGCTATGACAGCTGGGGAAAACGGTGTGAGTGCGCTCTTTCTTTTTTTGTGTGTATTGCAATCTCAGAATGAATGACTGCTGCGGTGCTTATTTAACGTTTCTTTCGTGTTCTTAACCCTTTTGTGTTCGCAGATTTAAATACACATGCATTGCATTTGTTCTCCTGTTGCATTTCTTGCTCTGTTATGTGCTTTTTTTTCTCTCTTCTTCCTACCACAGCATCTTATGGTTTTATGTACTAAATGCTGTTTAAGTCATAATGCAAGCGAAGCGCTGGCTGTCGTCATGTCTGACTTTTTTTGTCTCACCGTGTAGCAGTTCAATGTTGTCTAATGGTACATAGGACGACCGGGCTTTGTTAAGTTGTTCCTAAGCAGCTTTTACCCCACTCTCTCTCTTGTGTTGATTTTGCTTGCCCGTCTGCACCCCCTCTACCCCCCCCCCCCCCTTAAGTGCGGCATCTCCTCCTGTACCCTGGCCGTGTATGCGCATAGCCGTCTGCATAGTTTAGCGCAAACGCAGGCCATGCACCCATGACAAAATTCAGTTGTCAAACATTCTCTAACGCTGTAGCAAAACTGGTGCCAGCTGGAGAGTTCTATGCATTTGTAGGCTATGTTAACTTATGTTGTTTCAGAGGGCTTAACCAAAAGACTTTTGGGAACTCTGTTTGTGTCATGATTTCAGCGCTCCAGAAATGGACTGTGAAAGAATGCAAATATGTAAAAGAACATATGAATATGAATTGATACACTATTTGTTGGTGGGGGCAGCTGTTCCCTGCGCTACAGTTAACGGCATGGTGCCCGGTACGATTACAGAGGAAACACCTTAACTGGGGTGGGCGCACGCTTCCCCGAGTCTCGTATTTTGCCACGTCTAATTTCCCTCTGGCTAGGTCCTCTTTCACTGTGCTTCCAAAAAGGGATCAGCGTGTTCGGCTAGATCGTTGAGTGGATTCACCTTTCTCTCTTTTAGGAAGACACCCAGATTATGGCTAGAGCAAGCTAACAATTGCTCCCTGGCCATGCAATCATGAACCCCCTCGTAAGTCTTCGCGATATCGGCCATTTCCACCCACCGGTCAAAATAATTTGACAGGCGGCACACAAATTGCTATCCCGTTTCTGCGTCTTCCGGCTTGCAGTTTCGGAATTGCTCGCGAAAACCTTCTGCTGCAAGTCAGAGTCTTTCTAGTAGTGCCTTCCTAACCTTGTCATAGTCTAGGAAGTCGGAGGCGGTCATCCTCTCAAAGACGCTCAGTGCCTCGCCTACCAGGCAAAGACTTAGGTGTGTGGCCCATTCGCTCCGGTCTCAGCCTTGTCCGAGGGCTATCCTTTCGAACCGGTGCAAGTATGCATCCAAGTCGTCAGGCTTTTCATCGAAAGGTGCCATTAGTTAACGCGGAGAGATTTTGTTAGCGTTTGGAGACTGCGAGCCGGAGGACACTGACGCCATACTCTCGTCATCGCGGTGACAATCCATTGCTTGTGCCGATACAGTTTCAGTCTTAAATTTCCTTCTCCCTAGCATGCACTTCCCGCGCTTCCGCACGTTCGGCCTCGTGTTCCTTTTGGAGAATCTCTCTCTGTTTCTCAATAAATTTCAGAGCTTCGTCCTTCGAAAAATCCAACTCTTTCACTGAGGCTAGAGTCTTGGCCCAATCCATTACCGTACCACAAGAACTCGTCAAGGGGCAGAAAAAATCAATCCTGGCAGGCTCGCCAATTTTCACGAATTTCAGCGCTCCAGAAAGGGGCACAGACAGAATCGAAGTATGTAAAAGAACATTTCTCTCAAAAAGAAAAATTGTAATGAAAAAAAGAGCAAACTACCCTAACGCATTATAAACACTATACACACACGACACACTCCAAAAACTAGCTATGCACATAAAAACAAAGAAGCCTTCAACTACATATTGTTCCTCCACTCGACTAACCAACGCGATGTCTCGAACAAACGAACGTTCTGAACGTCGCCAGTCATGTTGGACTCTGGCCAAGCGTGGCAAAGGATGTTGGCCTGCGTGGTTCTGACGCAGCGTTCCGCAGAGACCCGCGTGGCACGGGACGCGGTCTGGGCCCGTCGGCCGTTGTGCCGCTGACGTGGCCTTGACGAGAAGGCGTTGTTTGACGAGAAGGCGTTGTTTGAAAAGAGTGTTTGAGAAAAAGGTGACTTGGTGCTCTGCTTGTAAGTTCCACGTTCTCCGCACAATTGCAAAGTTTGGCTGATATGTTCACAGCAGCGTATGCTATCTGTGGAATGTGTTTTTTCATCAGGGTTTAACTAAGAATCTTATAGCTGCTCCGCTTTTAAGGAAATACCGCTTAGAATGAAGTCAAGTTTCTGTTCTGACCACTTTGTTACAGCGAGGGTTTACTCTATGGTAATTCTCCTGAGCACTTTGCCTTTCTGTGTCTAAAGGTGAGACGAACTGCGTAATTGGTTTTTTATTCTTGCAAGTAAATTTTAGAGATAGTCGTTTATGCTTATTAAGTGTACCTCGGAACAGACAATTTTTACTGACGCCCCTGTGCTTGTCACTCGTAACGTAAACTGAAGAGCAGCACAATTGGTGCTGAGGCATTGCTCAATCCGTCTGTGCCCGGGGTTCATCCATGCATTACTCGTGAAAATGGCCAAGAACAAGCTCAGTTTTCCAACGGTACTTGTTTTATTGCAATGCAATGGACAAGCTGATTTTGTGCAAGTGTTTTGTTGCACACACTACATGGGGCAGCTTAGACTACAGCTAGTATACTGCATATACTACTACCAGGGGCAGAAGTGCTGTTTGTTTCCATTCGCCAAGAATGGTAACGCGGTTCAAGAAGCAACCACGAAGTTTGGTCAGGGACGGACGTGCTGCCGCCATTGCACCATGTTGCGCCAAACTGTCGGGCTGTGCCAAAGCACTAACTTTGAATGAAGTCGTCAAATATAGCAGGATGCGCGTGTTCAGTGGCAACCACACACCCATAAAAGTGCGTTGGCTAGCGTTTAACCCGGCAATCCAAGCCCAAGCAATCCGTTTCTGCATCAGTGTCTTTGGAGTGTGGGTTTGTTTGGTGGCGTAATTGTAACTAGGCCACAAGAAAATTAATACCGTTTTGTTCTATACAATGCATTACGAATTTTTTATATAAGTGTTGCGCATTTTGCGTATACGCAAGCCAGCTAAAGATGATTTGAACTGGTGCTCGTTCCACGGGGCAGTCCGGAAGGAACGCCGCCCAAAATGGAGAAAGTCGTGCAGTCTGCTGAGCGTGTAGCTCAACAGTTTCGTTATATATTTTAGCACTAGCTTTTGGGCCCTTATTGGTAGTTCTGTGTCGACTAAGGCGCGAATGCGCAAACACCATGTGTGTGATGTACTAAATCTATTTTGTGCATGCACCACGTCCGGCTACTCTGATAATAAAGCAACGCCGACAAGCGACCTTTCATTAAACTTCTTGGCCACAACTATCCAAAGCGGCACTCTTATCGGGAGAGAGAGATAAAACTTTATTTTGTCCATGATGGGGTCTGGGGGCGGCGGGGGTTGGGAGACTAACCCCCAGGCCTCCCCTTCCTCAGACGGCGGCCAGCCCTTGTTTTCTGGCGGCGTCTTCGGCCATCCGGACGGCCCAGAGCTGCTCTTCTGGGTCCATGCTGAGCAGCAAAGTCTCCCACTGCTCGGCCGTAGTTATGATGTGTGTAGTGTTAGTGCGGTGAGTGTTGGTGGGTGTAGCTTTCGGGCATGCCCAGATGATGTGATCGAGGTCAGCGCGGGCCTCGCAGGCTTTGCAGAGTGGGGAGTATGCATCGGGGTAAATTCGGTGGTATAGCACGGGGTTTGGGAAAGTTCGCGTCTGAAGTAGTCGCCAAGTGGTGGATTGTGATTTATTCAGTGTTTTGTGTGCTGGTGGGTAGCGTAATCGCTCTCTGCAGTAGTGGAGGAGGATTTCTCTGAATGTTACCATGCGGTCGCGCGCGTGTCCGCGGTGCAGAACTAAGGGCTCATCAGGACTGGAAGATGCAGGAGACGGATGATGCGCCTGGTGTGCGAGAGCTCGGGCGGCATCGTGGGCGGCTTCGTTTCCAGCCAGACCCGAATGACCAGGGGCCCAGATGATCTGTACGCGGCGTTGCCTTGAGGCGGGAGTGTCGGAGAGTATTTTCTGCGCTTGGGGTGCTATGAGTCCTCTTGTGTAGTTGCGAATGGCCGTTTTTGAATCGCTGATGATGTAGTGTGCATTGGTAGAGGCATAAGCCAAGGCGATGGCCGTTTCCTCTCCTTCTTCGGGTTGAGTGGCGAGTATTGATACGGCCGCGGCGAGGCGGTACTGCGAGCCCGCGACTACGGCGACCGCCATGGCGTTCTGGTGGGGGTATTCCGCGGTGTCCACGTAGGCTACATCTGCGGCGTGGTCGTAGCGCTTTTGTAGATGTTTAGCTCTGTCTGCACGTCGCTCCTGATTGTGTTCTGGGTGCATATTACGAGGTATGGGCGATATAACTAACTGAGCGCGAATGTTTGGAGGGACGGGTACTTTTGGTCCGAATTGGGTGGTGTAGGTTATGCCTAGGGTGCGCAGAATGTGTCTGCCCGTGGTGGAGTTGGCGAGTCGTTCATATTGGCTTATACGCTGAGCTTCAATAAGCTCGTCTATGGCATTGTGAAGACCGAGGGCATCCAGTTTCTCGTTAGATGTGGAAATTGGAAGCTGTAGGGCTTGCTTATAGGCCCTCTTAATCATGGTGTTGAGTTTGAGCTTGTCAGTCGCATTGAGGTGAAGGTACGGGGCGACGTAGGTGATCCTGCTAAGGGCGTAGGTGGTTACCAGACGAATGAGAATCAAACCTAGCAAGCTAAGCCAGAACTAGATGCGAAAGGGAAGGACGAGTGACGCCCCGCCTTGAAGTTCCCGCATCAGCTCGTGGTGGTGATGTCAAGGATTTTGACGGCATCTGCTGCGGCCAAGTTAATTGTTTATTGGTAAAGAGGGACTGCACTGTGTTCTAAAGTAGCCAAAGATTGAACATCACAAGTTTCAACAAGTTTTACTCAGCCAACAACGCAGCAACTACATGAAAATACCTTTAAATTTGTTACGTCACGCTTGGGTTCTGGCGCGAAACTAAAAAAAAATGAAACCTTGACCTGCATTTTCTCTTTCAGTCATCAACCTTTCATTGCGAAATTAACGAATATAGAGTTTTCAGAAACAATTACAAGTTTAAATTGATGTAGTGTTTCTCTTAGTGCCCCTGAACATAAGGTAAAGCTTTTTACAGATTTTATTATACACAATATCGAAAACTAATTAGGCCCACATCCTGAGGCTGTGATTAGGGGTCTGAAGTTATAATGCACAAAATGAGTTTGATATGATCTGCCCCGGGTTCGTGAAGGTGGGGGGGGGTCGAGGCAACCTTCGACCCAGAGACGACATGCAGCGTGCTGGTGGTGAATAATGACTGACCCCGAGCACCTGTGTGGTGAACCAATGTGGTGAACCAATGTGTGGTGAACCAATGTTGCCCACCGAGCTTGGCGGGCCACTGAGCCTAACGGGCCAATGAAGAATATGGTCGGGGTGACCTCACATGATCGTCACACCCCCTTACCCCCAGTTTGTTTGCTCACGCAAACACAAGCTTCTTGTGTTTGCGTGAAAAGCTTCTGGTATCCAGGGGAGTAACGGTCTGGCGGCTTTCGCTGTCCAGTGCTCCGCCACGGCACAGGTGTCGAGGATCCGGGTGTGGCACGCCGGGTGCTGCCTGAGCCAGTCTCACTCTGTCCGGAGGGTTTGCAGCGACCGGCCTTGAGGATGACGCCGAACTTGAATGTGGCCCAACGAACGCCGCACAACTGGCAATGCCTGCCGCCTCTGGTGCTTCGCTGGCAGCGACCGGTGTTGTCGTTGGTCCCCCTGCGGGGTAGACTTCTGAATTGGCGCCTGAGGTTTCAGGCAGGGTCACGAGGAGAGGCCGAACATGGTCGGCGTGCCGGTGCCACGTCTTTCCGCCCAGCATGCGGACGAGCAGTGATGAGGCGCTGGCAGGAGATAGCACCTGTCCGGCGAACCAGGGTGGACCTCGACGGAAGTTGCTGGTGAAGACCGAAGCTCCTGACTCCGGCAATGGCCCGGTCAGCAGCCAGCTTCAGCTTCTGCTGTTTCAGGAGTGCTGTGGACCGAAGGTCCGGATTTAAGACATCCAAGGGTGTCTTGACCATCCGACCCAATGGGAGCTCACAGGTGGAATGGCCAGTGACATCGTGGGACGTGGTCCTGTAGTGAAACAGTACCCGGGCAACCTGTGTGTGTCCGGAAATCTGCAGCCTTGCTCTTCTTCAGCTTTCCTTGGTTGTCTGCACCACCCGCTTGGCTCCACCGTTTGAAGCACGACCTCCTTTATAAACTTCCGACCTGCTCACTGACGCCACCCCTACGGCGGCGCGCGGGCCTAAAAACTTTTGCGTACAGACCCAAAGTGCCGCCAGGTGCCGCCTGAACTAACCCCCACAGCAGACGATGCGACGTAGCGCACGATGGTCCTGGCGCACTGCTGTGCACGTTATTCTGTTTGTTTTTCGTGTTTCTAACGAGTAGATTGACGGATTCACGGAGTTTAACGTCTCAAAGCAACTGTCTGGCCATGAGAAGGACCGTAGTAGAGGGCTCCGAAATAATGTTGACTACCTGACTCAATTGCACGAGCGATTTTGCAGCCGGATCGAACGCGTAGGTAACAACAACAAAGAAACAAACAAAAATAGTATACAGCGCATGGCATGGCGAATGCAATCCTTATATTCATTTCCTTGCTTCATTTCGTGCAACGCCGCCTCGTTGGCTGCTGCCAACATCCATTGACTAGTTGATACAACTAGCCCATGGGGTAATTCGTGCCTGGACTAGTTGGTACATTGATATAGAAACCCTAGTTTCTGCAGCACGAATGAACAGAACATATATATAAACGACGTACACGGTCATTCGCCTAAGTCGTTTACCTTTATGACCTATTAATTCCCTCTGCATAAGCTCGTGTTTCAAGATTACCTTTATAATGCTGTCCACACGGGAAAATAAAAGCGAGCGGAAGGAACGGTCGTGCTTTACGCGTCGGGGCCTATAGTAATAGCGACCTTTAGAGGATGAAAGTGTGCAACATAACTCTCCGCGTACCGCTACGTTGCTACATCGACTATTCGCGCCTACAATATTTTTGAAATGATCCCTAACATGGTTAGTTCTCACCGTTACGGCCACCGCTCGAGCTTCGCTGTCATTGCCGCGATATCGCATCGGCACTGCTCCCACGCGTTCATCATTGCTTCTGCTGCATCGTCTTAAGAATATGCTTCAAATAAAAGCGTGAGGAGAGAAAGTGAACTCAATTCAGCAGCTCTTGCGAGCACTATACTGATCCATGGGAATGTTGTGTATACGAACAGCCAAGCTTAAATGATTTAGTACGACTAATTTTGATACTCTACCCATAAAAACCTTGCGCAGAGAAACGTTTCCTTTTCATCAGATTTCCATTTTGAAAAGCACATGCATTTTGGCTGCCTGTCCGCCACATTATACCATCATCCTTTTTTTTTCACTAATTTTTAGATGTCACAGGGAAACTCGCGGAACGATATCCCAGTCGCGATTCTTGACCGCCGCCGGCTCGACTTGCAGATAGCGACGCAACAGTACACCATTTCCGGGAAACTGTGTTACTGCTACCGTACCATAATGCTGTTGTTGGCTGTGCAGTCGCTAAGTGACACATGATCAACTCCGAATGTCACAAAGGCAAGCGCCTACCACACCAACCGAAGAAGCTGACCACGCGGAGCACATGCGGCCACAGCACTGATTGCGAAGTGATAGGGGTAAGTGGTGGCGCCACGGCATGCGGCGGCAGTTTGGCGAAATAAAAAAACAAGACAAGCAAAAGCAAATCTGGCGTCAGGGAGAGCGTCGGCATGAGCAGGTCGGAAGTTTATAGAGGAGGTCGTGGTTTGAAGCAGGGTGGTACGGCGGAACCATCATCCTCCGGATGCCGTTCTTCGTCAGCCAGGCGAGGTATCCTGTGCTGGCGAAAGCGGGGTCATTGTCAGACACGATGACGTCCGGCAACCCCTGGGCAGCAAAGACCTGTTGCAGCGCTGCAATGGTCGCGCCTGCTGATGTAGTGGGGACAGGTAGGACCTCCACCCACTTCGAAAAGGCCTCCACAACTGCCAGGAAGTAGTGGCCCTTGAAGGGAATCCACATGCAAGCGGGAGCAGGGTCTCTGGGAATGGCCAAGGGGTGATCTCCACATGACGTGAGGCCCGCTGGTGCTCCTGGCAGACTTGACAGCTCGGCACAATGTGAGCGATGTCTTGATCCAGGCCAGGCCACCAAACTTGGGACCGGGTCACCATCTTTGTCTTTTGCCCATCAGGATAACCCGTGTGCAGCAGTTGCAGGACCCTGCACTGGAGACTTTGTGGGATCACCACCCTGGAAGCCACAGTAGGCAGCCGTGCTTCAGGCTTAGCTCGGCAGCCTTGTGGCTGTAAGCCTGCTGCACCAACTCCTCCCCTCGGGACACCGCCTTGACCACCTGGGACAGGACTGGGTCCTGCCTGGTCGCCTGCGACACCGAAGATCTGGAGAGTACCTGCGGGTATGCGTGCTCCAGCATGAACAGTTAAGCAGGCTCTGGAACAGTAGCTGGCATCTCCCACAGGGGCAGGTGGCTCAGGGCATCAGCAGGTCCCAGGTCCTATCCCGGATGGTAGAGCAGCCGGTAGCTGTAGGCCGCAAGCCTCAAGGCCCAGCGTACCACTCGAGGTGATGCCTACACGGGAACTGCCTTGTCCTGCCCCATCAGCCCCAGCGGCGGTTTGTGGTCCGTGACCGCATGAAATTTCCTTCCCTACATGTACTGGTGAAAGCGCTCGAGCCAGAACATGAGGGCCAGGCCTTCCTTGTCCAACTGGCTGCAATGTTTGCTCTGCAGCGTGAAGCCGACAGGAAGCAAACGACACAATGCGTTCCTGGCCATCCTTGTCCCGGTGCGCCAGGATGGCTTCCACGCCGTACGGCGACGCATCTGCTGTAAGGACGATAGGCTTGTCCGGATCGAAGTGTGCCAACACTGGAGCCTTAGTGATGAGCTCCTTGCTGCGCTGGAATGCCACGTCCTGCTCCTTCAGGTCCACTGCTGACCATGTCAAAGCAGAAGTTGGAGGGTATGTAAATGTGCCGACAGGTTCGACAGGAAACTCCTGTATAAGTTGGTGAGGCCGAGGTAGCTCTGAAGCTCTTTCTTGTTGTGTGGCTTTGGCGCCTTGAGCACAGCATCAACTTTTCGGGGGGCCGGGGACAGGCCGGTCTGGGAAACGACGTGTCCCAGGTACTCATTCAAAACTCATTAGTCCCACATCCTAAGGCTATGATTGGGGGTCTGAAATTTGAATGCACAAAATGAGTTCTTAGAAAGAAAGATGTCGAATGTTTCTTGCAAAGGTTACACCACTACAATAAAAAATATAACGTTAGCTTTAGGAACATACCCGCAAGAGGACCAAATAGTAAGCTGAAAAATAATGACTGTCTCTTCTAGGGTTGAAAGCCGGACGTTTCCTCTTCCTTGCACGCATCGTGACAGCAGCCGGTCCCCGAGACCGGGAGTGTCTAGTGTTGGGGAGCCGATTGAGGCCAGTCAAGCAGGTCCGAGCGAGCCACCAGCCGGAGCCGAGCTGGAACGGAGGATGGCGGAGGACGAGTTGGAGGAGGCTATGCCCACCGTTTCCGAGATCTGATTGCACCTTATCTAGTTGTATTGATTTGAGGCTCAATTTTCTTGAAATAATAAATACTCACATTAGGTCGGGTGAATACCGTAATCTGACATTGTGTGCTACAGTTATTGCTTGAAAATCTTCGTAAGATTTGCTTAAAATAGGCGTTTTCAACGAGCGATGACGTGTGTTGAACACATTCACTGTGCCCTATGCTCCGCTGAGACAGACGCTGCCAGTAAACGGGTTACTGTAGGGGTTATCATGCTGACCGCTCAAGTTCTACTTATCCGGCAAAGGCCAATTTTATGATCGCAATAACAAACCTTTGGGCCCATAAAAATGCATTAACCGGAGCCCGATTAATGGAAGTCTGCTGTATGTTTTTTATCATCGGCAAGCACTTTTACCAAACCAAATACTGGTCCAGCCGTAGGTGTGTTTGTTAATGGCCCAAAGCTTAAGATTATTTTTACAATGTGTAATGGTGGTTACCTAGACATCACGTGCATGTTGTCCATGCCGAGTTGTTGACATATGCCTAATAATTGCAAGTGACGTTTTCTTTATGCATAAAGGTTCACCATAGCTATACTGGGATTTCAAAACTGAAAGCTTATTGCAATTCAAGACTAGACACTAATCAACTACCTGTTGCCCATACTAATCAAAGATCCTGGTTTGCTTTTCGAGAGAATCAGCACATTGTAATGGAAATTAGGGTAAAACATGTAAGTTGCATGTTTACTGAAAATAAAGTCCGCTGACTGCCCTTGCAATGCGTCAAAGCGTGAAACAAATAAATTTTGTTTGTACTGTAGTCGGGCTTCAGTAATATGAACGACATATTTTTCCTTTTTTTGTTTCCTTCACTAGGTCAACGGACGCTGTGAGTGCCTAAAACCCTCAAATCTTGGCCCTCTCTAATCAGATCACGAAAAGGTCATATACAGAATGCTTATTTCAGATAAAAGAGCATGCTGAACTGCGGTAATCAGTGGAAAAAAACAAAAAACGTCGGAGTGATGGAAAAATTCACCGTCACCTTTTCCACTTTTGTTGCTGTTACAGCTTCCAGTTGATGAGTTTAGCCACAGCTAACATCAAGATCCATTTATTACTGAGGTCCCTTACAAGTGCAGCGATACTACCGCTGTGCCAATTGCGCTGAACCTAAGCGAACCCTGGTACATCCTTCAACATTTCAGCAAAATAAGAAATCTGCGCCCACGCTGTGGCGAAAGGGTTGCTCGGGCTTTCCAAAACGGGACAAAAAGGTCCTCAAGTGCCGTTTCTTCGCACCATTGATCGAAGGACACATGGCGGGGACCATACTGCTTCGTTAGCTCCATGGTGGATCGAGTAATACCTAAGTCAGACAGGAAAATTTAAGGACACTTCGAGCGAGTACACTTGGCCTCCCTGAGTGCCATTTTGAAAACGACACTGAGAACACAACAGGTGCCTCTAGTATATTGGGAAGAATAAATCGCCTCGGTAATTGGGTGTGATGTCAGTGGCTAGACTGGTGGCCAGAAGCCGAGATTAGATCTGCGGGCCACATACGGGCAACTACCGCGAACGCTTCCACGACGTTTGTTTTGGTGCTTTCTGGACAAAATGGCGAAAGCTCGCTTGTAGGCTGAGATTTCCGCCCTGAATTCGCGCATCGCAGCCTAATCTGACAGCACTGCACAGTCAAAGGCAGCGCGCATATATCTGCACTTGCCAACGCGCCCACCAAGCGGCGGGACGAGCGAAAGTGGACCGCCCCCGATGTGTCAACTGTCACGGTATTTCAAGTACATGGTATATCACTGAACCACAGCATTGGGCAAAACTAAATTCGTTTTTAACACGAAAGTGTTTTATGCCGGGGTCCACCAAGACTTCACTGACGTATTTCCGTCACGGATATGACGTTCTTAAAATGTACACGAACATAATACAAAGAAAGAAACCAGAAGAAAAAGTTCCACAAACATGCAAAATTTTGAAATCGAACCCACGACCTCTCGGTCCGCGACGATAGATCGCCGAGCGTTTAACCCATTGCGCCACACACGCATTTGCAGAGAGCTACACAGACGCGCCTTATATATCTAACACTCCTCCGTGTACCCGCGCTCTTGCTCGGGGCGGTGCCGCCGCCTACGAGCAGAAAAGAGAAGTACTGCATTATGACACTAACGCGCACCGACAGTGAACGCTTCGGTGGTCTCAGCACTACGACGCCTCGATGCCAGCATTCGAAGGGACGCTGGCATCAAGAAGCACTACCAACGCCACCTAGGTGGCGTTCACCGTACTCAGCACAGCGGAGCGTGGCCTCCGCAATTAGCTCTGAAAATGTTTCTGAAGTTGATCGCGGAGGCTGCAATTACGACGCGCTGTACGCGCTGATTTGACTCGGTGACGATTCAGTTACGTGCTTTGTCTTGCGCGTTGTATTAGTGTGTCAGTTACGTGCTTCGTCTTTCGCGTTGTGCTAGCGTGTGCAGCGTAGTGCAGCTTCCATATGCACCGACGGTGTTTCTCCGCTGTCTACTGATACGAGTGTGATGGCACCGACTACGAAAACTGCGGCATTAAGCGCCGTCGAAAGACAACGTGCCACCAGGCGTCAGCGTGGGTGCATCAACGCCTAAGGGCGCTTTAGCCACAAAACACCAATAGACATTATATATCAATGTGCAATAAACATTACACTACTTCTGTGAAGACACGTTTCACTTTCGTGTTCTATACCGATTCCTATATAAGAGGGATCAACCACATTTTTTTATACCACTGGCGTTGTTGTATAAAAAGCAACGAAATTAATTTCACTGTTGAAGTTCGCTTTTTTGGATTGCCTTCGTGATTATTCGGACGTTCTTGCAAGACATTGGAAAAATGGGTTGGCGACTGTTTCATCATCAATATTAACATTCGTGCAGTATGGGAATTTTTCATTCAGAGGCATAAGTCCCGATACAAATGCGGACCCGCCATGTGGCATAACCGATTATGTGGCATGCCAGCCCGTTGGAGCTTATGGCAGCTGCACTACTTTCCTCTCTCGGCTGACATTTCCCCCCAATAAGCTACATTGATGTTGGGCAGGGTGAGGAAGGTCTGTATTTAGCTCCTGCCTACAAATGAGTAGTTATCCTACCCGCATTCAATTTCAATGATGATTATCTCATAACGGAAGCGTACTTGAAGAATAAATCAAAATGAACCCTTAAAATTGATTACTATAGAAATTTTGAAATAAAAAACATTTTTTAATATTATCTTTAATGTGCACCGGCTCACCGGTTATAATATTATCTTTAAGTGCACCGGCTCATCCAGGCTGGGTACCCCATGGCCCTGCTGATGAGTGTTTCGGAAAGGCTTTTGCTGTTCCTCACCAGAGGGAGGGCAGGACGTGACGCCCAGGACAAGGGACCTCATGTGAGCACCACCGCCATGCCCTATGTCCATGGGGTCTCGCATAGGTTAAAAAAGGTCGCCGGAAAAATAGGCACATCCGTTTTGTTCAGCGCAAGGGACAAGCTGTCGGCGCTATGCCGCAAGTTAAACAAGGAAAGCCCCAAAAAAGCAACCTATGAGAAGAAACACAGAAAAGCTTATGTTCAGTGCACATGTGCTGTTGTGTATAAGATCCCACTGAAGTGCAAACGCTGCTACATTGGCCAAACAGGCCGATGTTTGAATGACCTGCTGAGGGCGCATGCGTACGCAATGAAAGGGTCTGTACCGAGCCATTTAGCCCAGCACTGCAAAGAATGCGGCTGCAAACCTCTAGACTGCACAATAATAGGTAGGTGTAAAGATCAAAGAGCACGCGAGATTTGGGCAGCGTTTTGCATTCAATCGTACGGAAACTCTTGCGTCAGCGTACCCTCTGTTTCTCTACATAGCCGCGAGATTAACTTCTTGTTAAAGACATGATAACCTGCCATGACGACGCGCGTGATTAACTACTTGTTAAAACATGATAACATGCCTTGACGACACGCGTGATATTGTTACGCGAACGAAGGATTGAGTACTGGAGACTATTTACAAAATATATTTACACAGGATAGCTGCAGCGCTGGCCAGTTCAGCCGACAGCTCGAGAGCAAAGCGCAATTCGTCTTCTTCGTCTGGGCGCCCGCGCGCATCGTCCATAAGAAACACGCAATATGCATGTATCATTATCCCCGGCGGCAGAAGCACCGGCCCGGTGCATCTAAATGTCAGTGGGTACAGGAGGGTAATATGGTTTTAGGCGTGCGACATGCACAACGTCAGTGGAAGTCGGGGCAGATGGGGCACTGGTACTGACTGGGGCGATTTCATACGTAACTGGAGTCACGGCACGCAGCACTCGATATGGGCCTGTGTACCGAGACAGGAGTTTTTCAGACAGGCCAACGTGACGAGTCGGTGACCACAGGAGTACCAGAGATCCAGGCGAAAAGTGAACGTCTCTGTGATGTCGATCGTACAAACGCCGCTGGTTCGCTTGGGAGGTCAGGAGGCGAGCGCGGGCAATTTCGCGAGCTTGGGCAGCCCTGGTGATGGCGTCAAGTGCATATTCGCTGGTCTCTGCTGCGGCGGTTGGAAGGGATGTGTCCAGTGGCAATGTGGGTTCTCGGCCAAACAACAGAAAGAACGGGGAATAGCCGGCAGTGTCGTGGCGCGAAGAGTTATATGCAAATGTGACATACGGGAGGACGAGGTCCCAATCAGTATGGTCAGACGAGACATACTTTGCAAGCATGTCTGTCAGGGTTCGATTGAGACGCTCCGTGAGACCATTGGTCTGTGGATGGTAAGACGTAGTCAGCTTGTGCCTGGTTGAGCAGGACTGCAGTATGTCGGCGATGACTTTTGAAAGGAATGTCCGACCACGGTCAGTGAGCAGTTGGTGTGGAGCTCCATGCTGCAGAATCACGTCGCGTAAAAGAAAATCGGCGACATCTGTGGCACAGCTTGTTGGAAGCGCTCTGGTGATGGCGTAGCGCGTGGCGTAATCTGTCGCCACAGCGACCCACTTGTTGCCAGACGTTGATAGAGGGAAAGGGCCAAGTAAGTCCAAGCCAACGCGAAAGAACGGCTCCAAAGGAATGTCGAGCGTTGAAGGCACCCGGCAGGGAGCGTCGATGGTGTTTTCCGCCGCTGGCATTTATCACACGCCGCAACGTATTTCCGTACGGAGCGGGCGAGGCCTGGCCAAAAGAAGCGTCGGCGAATCCGGTCGTAGGTGCGGGAGACGCCGAGGTGACCTGCCGTTGGAAAGTCATGAAGTTCTTGGAGAACAGCTGACCGGAGGTGCCGAGGAATGACGAGGAGTAGGGCAGGACCGTCGGGGCGGACGTTGTGGCGGTATAATACACCATCCCGGAGAACAAACAAATGAAGGGACGAATCAGAAGGCGAAGATTCCAAACGATCAATGATGGCGCGCAAGGTGGCATCACGGCGTTGCTCGTCGGCGACTTGTGGCAGCCGAGAAACCGAGAAAACGCAAGCGTCGGCATCGGTGTCAGGGTCGGCGGGTGGTTCGTCCCACTGGATAGCGGGATAAGCAGTCTGCGTCTTGATGTAGGCGGCCCGACTTGTAGATTACCGCATAGGAAAATTCTTGTAGCCGCAGAGCCCAGCGACCAAGCCGGCCGTAGGATCCTTGAGTGAGGAAAGCCAGCAGAGCGCGTGGTGGTCCGTGATTACAGAGAAATGCGTGCCATACAAGTACGGGCGGAATTTAGAAACCGCCCAGATGAGGGCCAGGCATTCACGCTCTGTAATCGAATAGTTGCGCTCCGCTGCTGTGAGGAGGGCGGCTAGCGTAGGCGATAACACGATCGCGTCCCTGTTGGCGTTGGGCTAAGACGGCTCCGATACCGTGACCACTGGCATCGGTACGGACCTCTGTAGGGCAGGACGGGTCAAAGTGGGCCAAATAGGCGGCGTGGTGAGAATGTTGGTCAGGGTGGGAAAAACGCGGCAGTTTGAGCGGGACCCCAGGTAAACGCACGTCCTTCTTCAGAAGATCCGTAAGTGGTCGGTCAATCGCTGCGAAGTCTTTAATGAACCGTCGGAAGTAGGAGCAGAGTCCTACAAAACTTCGGACGTCTTTGACAGACTGAGGGTACAGGAAAAGACGTGACAGCACGAATTTCTCCGGTTCTGGTTGAATACCGGAAGCGTCGACGAGGTGGCCCAGCACTGTAATCTGCCGACGACCAAAGTGACACTTCGAGGAATTTAGTTGGAGCCCAGCCTCGCGAAAGACTTGAAGAACAGCTGATAAGCGCTCGAGGTGTGTCGCAAACGTAGGTGAAAATACGAGAACGTCGTCTAGGTAGCAAAGGCATGTTGTCCATTTGAACCCTTGAAGCAAGAGTCCATCATACGCTCGAATGTGGCTGGGGCGTTGCACAGACCGAATGGCATAACTTTGAATTGATAAAGACCATCAGGGGTGACAAATGCGGTCTTCTCTCGGTCCCTTTCATCCACAGAAATTTGCCAATAACCCAGACCGAAGGTCTATTGATGAGAAGTAGTTGGCACCGTGGAGACAATCGAGGGCATCGTCAATGCGAGGCAAGGGATAGACGTCTTTCTTAGTAATTCGGTTTAGATGACGATAATCTACGCAGAAGCGCCACGTGCCATCTTTCTTTTTAACAAGCACAACGGGCGACGCCCAAGGGCTCGACGAGGGTTCAACAATGCCTTTGGCAAGCATCTGTGCACTTCATCTTGAATAACCTTACGCTCTGAAAGAGAAACTCGATATGGCCGGCGATGAATAGGACTGGCATCACCAGTATTTATGTGGTGCTTAACATTTGAAGTCTGGCCCAACTGTCGATTGTTGAGGTCGAAGATGTCTTGGTACGAACCAAAAGGCGACACAGAGCTGCTGCTTGTTCAGGCAATAGGTCCGCAGCAATCATGGGACTAAAGGTTTCGTCACGGCAAATAGCATCCTGTGGACATGGTGAAGACTCGGAGCAGCCGTCTACGGAAAACGCCGTGACGTGGTCATCTCCTATAGCGCGCAGCGTTGCAACCGATATGCCTTGGGGTAGAACTTGCTTTGTTAGTCCAAAATTGACGACGGGAAGGCATGTCCGGTTATCGGCGACGGTTACGACGGAGTGGGGCACAGTGATATCGCGCATCAAAAGGACATCAGGAACAGGAGTAGCGACGTAATCACCATCGGGCAGAGGGAAAGATGATAGCAATTCGACGAAAGTCAAGGTTTTAGGCGGCAGGCGGACGAAGGCGGTCGGACTAAAGTTGTTCGGCAGTTCAGCACGAATATGCGCGAGTAGAGGAAGTTCGAGGCAAAGGGTACCGGTAGAACAGTCGATCAAAGCTGAATGCGCCGTAAGGAAGTCTTGTCCGAAGATTAGGTCATGGGGACAATTGGTCAGCACTGTAAAAAGAACTGGAATGTGGCGGTCGGCGATACTGATCCGGGAAGTACACATTCCAGTGCGGCAACAGTGCTGCCATCGGCGACGCGTACGGCTCGTGTAGTAGCAGGCGTGAGAACCTTTTTCAATCGACGACGGAGGTTATTACTCATGATGGACACCTGGGCTCCAGTATCTATTAACGCCGTCAAGGGACACCGTCGACGTGGACATCAAGTAAGTTCTGGTTCGTTGGGAGCGTCAATGGGGATTTTGACACGACGAAGATAATGCAGCGCTACCCCCAGGAGCTGCATGGTCTAGTTTTCCGTCCGGGAAGACCCATAATTGGTCGGCGACGAATAGCGGCGTGGCTGGGGCGACGGGGACCGACGGCGCAGAGGTGGCGGTGAGCGAGCGGGACGACTGTCATCGATGGATACGTCAGAGGTAGAAGGCATACGGCGAGGCGAGTAGCGGCGAGGGTCGGCATATGGGCGCGGAGACGGGGAGAAGTAGCTCGAATACGGCGATATCCAGGAGGTGCGGCAGTGGCGAGCGACGTGGCCAACGCGGTGACAACGGAAGCAAATGGGCTTGTCATCCGTAGTTCTCCACTCTGTAGGGTTGCGGTATCTGGGAGGGAATACAGATTGGTGCTAGGCGCAGCTGTCGGCACCAGTCGGGCGTCAGGTCGCGAGACGGAGCAGGCAGCAGGAAAACCGAGGTTGGCAAATTCCTGCCGCACAACATCCTGAATGAGGGAGATCGCCGGGGCTGGTTGGTCAATGGTGGGGTCAACTGGGCGTGGATGGAACGGGGCTGGACTTACAGCCTCGAGCTCGCGGCGAACAATACGTGTGGCGGTCTCATTGGACGGGGGTGAAGCGGTAATGGCGACGCAGGAGGACGTCGCAGCCCGTGTTAGGGAGCCGGGAGAACTGCGGAATGACGCGGCGGCTTTTGGCGAGCTCAAAGCGGCGGCATTCCTTGATAATGACGTCGATGGTGGACACATTGTTGAATATCAACAAGTTGAACGCATCGTCCGCGATCCCTTTGAGAACGTGGCCTACCTTGTCAACTTCGACCATGTTCGCGTCGACTTTTCGGCAAAGAGCGAGCACGTCCTGTATGTACGAGACATACGATTCAGTAGAAGACTGCACTCGAGTAGCAAGCTCTTTCTTTGCAGCCAGCTGCCGACCGGTCGGATTTCCAAAAAGGTCGCGGAGCTTCTCCTTGAAAGCATCCCAGCTAGAGATCTCCTCCTCGTGTGTCCGGAACCAGACACGAGGTGTTCCGTCCAAGTAGAAGAGGACGTTCGCGAGCATTATGGTAGGGTCCCAGTGGTTGTTGCGGCTAACAAGCTCATACATGCCGAGCCAGTCATCAACGTCGACATTATCTTGGCCGGAGAATATGCCAGGATCGCGGGGAGTGGCAACCGTGACGTACGTTGTGGTTGGAGTCGGAGTAGTAGGAGCAGACGAGGTCTCGTCAGCGGGAGCCATGGTGGAAAGCTGGACGGTGCGGCCGCTGCGGAGCTCCGTGGCGAGGACGGGGAACGGCACGCTCCACCAAAAATGTTACGCGAACGAAGGATTGAGTACGGGAAGACTATCTACAAAATATATTTACACAGGATAGCTGCAGCGCTGGCCAGTTCAGCCGACAGCTCGAGAGCAAGCGCAATTCGTCTTCTTCGTCTGGGCGCCCGCGCGCATCGTCCATAAGAAACACGCAATATGCATGTATCAATATGATGATTTTTTCCCTTACCGGCGCAGAAACTGTGTTTTTCTGGCCTTCTGCGCTGAACCTGTGCTTTGCATATATTTCCTTCACAGCAATGAACCAGTGGTTTTTAGTTCAGCGCCTTGTCTGTCTACTCCGTCCCGTCCTAGCGCTGTTTGTTCCCTTACTAATGATGTACGAACCAGCCCAGACCAGCACACTCCTTCAGCTAGCATTAGTTTTTTTCAAGATTACCGATACTTTAACTTTAGAGGACGTGTCATATCTGGAGGTAACGGCACTGCGAGAACATTTGTGCGAGCACTGAACAACTGCGAGCACTGCCACTTCGTTTTAGGGAGGCTCTGCTGTATTGTCAACATACCTTTTTTATCACTGACTGCTTTGTTTTAAAGGACACATTTATTACAGCAAGATCATGCTGAAGGTTCTCAAAATTCCTCCGAAGTTTGCACGTAGCATGTCCAAGTGCTTCCGTGCTTTTTTAAGGCACTGAATATTGTTTTAAAGCACATCTTTGGACACCACCGCTTCGTCACCGCCCATAGTAAGGACTACGCTGAAGGGGGAGAGGGGGTCATTTTTAGTGTTTAGATTGAGTTTACGAAGCAGCGACCACTTACAGCTTTCACATGGCTTGCCCGCTGTAATGGCTCCATATAATAAAGTTTGCAAACGCTTTCATAAGTATTCACCGAAAGTCCATTTTACTGCTCCAAAATACATTTCTGGCTGCTTCAAAATGGCACGGGTCAGTAAATCACTGCAAGTGGATTTTCACAAGCATATGAGCTCGAAAAGCTTCCTGCCGGTGCGCTTCAAAACTTCAGACCTCAGACTTATCACACATGATACCTGACTCCTCTGCACTGAAGAAATATGAATTGCGTCTTCCTCATTTAGCCTCACATTGTCACTGTCACCCTCCTTGACCTCACAACATCTGCCCTCCCTCACCTATTTTCACTGCACATTGCTATGGAGTAAAATGCGAGCTCATGAGTTGGCTCATAACCTCGTATTCAGCCCAGTGGTATATCATCTTGCTAGTAGTAGTAGTAAACAACTCCATTGAGGTCCTAAGAAGCTAGGCAGGGGGGCCTGCTAGATAGGTCCCTACCCAGCCGTTGGCTAGTCCCATGTTGGAAAGGAGAGGCCGTGCCTCTCTGCTCGTTCACGGGCCCTCTGGACAGCCAGGAGCTGGACGTCTTGTCTGGGGTCTGTGATGGCCTTCGTCCAGTCTGTTTCTTGGTTATAATCCTGTCACACAGGGGCCAGAGCATGTGATTTATTGTGCGAAATTCAATGCCACAATCTGGGCAGAATGGATCGATGTCTGGATGGAGCATGTTTAGAAAGCCCCTAGAGGGGTAGGACCCCGTCTGGAGCATGCGGAGCGTACTAGATTGTGATCTGTTGAGCTTATGATGGGGGAAGGGAAAACTCTGCCTATCCCCTCTGTAATGGGATTTCGTGAAAAGTAACTAGAGGATCACTGTGGACAAGCTCTCCCGAACTCACCCGAGACACCCTCCCGTCACGACATATGAAACCTATCTGATTTGGGTTTAGGTGACCCGGTAATACGTCTGGTCCCATGTGAGCTGGCATCCAGACTATGTGATGAATAATGTCTGAGGGAGATTTGCCGTTGAGAATGCTGGTTGACTGTTTAGGCTATCAATCCCGCTGCGAACGCTGTAATTTGTGCTCGAGAGTCCGTGTACACCATATATAAAGCGTTTTGTGTCAAGTAATGCGAGAGCTATAGCATCCTGTTCCACCACGTTGACCAAGGAGGACTTCAGCAAAGCTACCCAGAGGAGTTCTCCCCTGTCATTGACTATTGCAACGGAAAACTTGTTGGCGCTGGCGTGTCGTGCCACGTCAACAAAGGTCTCCGTTCCGGATATGTTCTTTACTATCTTTATTTTGTTGTGGGTGGGCGTTTCTTGGAAAAAGGTCTACAATAAAGGCATTCTTTGTTTGATTAACAAGTTGCGTGGTCGCTCCCTGATTGAAGCCACAGCAGAGGCCTGCCGCATCCAGCAGTCTTCTGCCTGCTTTGGAGTTCGATAATCCAAACATTTTTGCTAATCTTTGTGTTTAAATTGCTTCCGAAGTAGTGTTGTGTACTCGCAAGTTCATCAGTTTCTCAGTGCTAGCCGTGTTTGGGACGCGAAGCACCTTTCTGACACTTTTGCGCATGAGCGTGTCAAATTTATCTCTCTCCGTTTTCGACCAATTGATGGCTGCAGCTGTAAATGACATAGCTCATAAGCAAAGCATGGTGAGCCCTAAGGAGTATATCCTTTCCTTGCCGCCTTTCTTGTTGGACACGCTCATAATTAATCTCAGAATGTTCTCCGTTTTCCTGTTGAAATGGGCTATAGTCTTAGCGTGGCAGAACTTTGTCTAATAAAAGCCCTAGGATTTTGATAGTCTACTCTAATATACCCAATCCTCCCTGTCAAAAAAGCAATTGACTCGAATTGGGACCAATTGGAAAATATACAATCGTAAATTAGTACATAACTGTACCAATTGAACCAACAGGGACGTGACCAATTGGCTTTTGTTGGAGTGACCAATTGTACCCAATGGGTGCCAATTGGTTTAAACCAATTGGTTGGAAGGACCATTTGTACCAATGGGCAATACCAATACACATATATACCCACAAAGCAAAAATAAATAGGATTCCAGCTGTCAGAAACAGGTTTGCTTTAGTACTGCATGCATATATAGCTATAACTCATTCCAGTTTTCTTGAATGGGTTCGTAAACTGAAAGTATGATTTCCCATTTGGTTATGTTCTGGCTAGTTTATTCCTATTGGTAGTCCAATTAGGCTCAGTTGGGAATGTTAGGTGGGCTTAGCTGGTTCAAACTGGCAAGTCCAATTGGACTCAATTGGTGGCATCCCTGACTCAATCGTAACCAATTGGAGGTAAGGATTTCCTAAATGGGCCCAATTGATTCTCAATTGGACTCAATTGGTTTCACTTTGGCTCTACCGTAACCAGTTGGAACTAAGGATTTTCCAATCAGTTCCAAATGGGTCCAGTTCATTTCAATTGGCAACTCCAATTGGTTTCTCCTCTGGCCAAATCATAACCGGCAGGAAGCAAGGATTTTCCAATTGGTTCCTATTCGTCTTAGTTTGTTCCTATTAGAAAACATCATTGGAGTAAATTATTTTACTGGACTGCTACAAACGCTAATGGGCACCTGATTGAGTGCAGTGAGCCCCTAGCAACTCGTCTAGCCTGTCTGTACAGCAGGAGTTCTGACTTTCAAGGCGAGAGTGCCAGTCCCGTACCATCCAGGAAAGACTGTCACGTCCAGAGCCTCCTGTAGAGCTTGTTCGACCGCCGCCTCCGATCCTCCGGAACAGCAGATTGTAATGTCGTTAGTATATAATGCATGACCTACATAAGGAATTGCTGCAAGGCTTTCCACATATTTGTGCATTGTTATGTTCAACAGAAGTGAGATAACTGTCCCTTCGGGAGTACCCCTTCTTCTGAGTGGGAAAGACTTCACGACTGATTGCCTCAACTTTATGACTGCCGTCCTTCTCTCGAGGAAGTATTCAACGAAGAAGAATTTAACTCCTACGTTCAAGGCAGATATCTCGTTAAGGATATAGTCATGTGTTATTGTATCGAAGGCCTTGTATAGATCCAGTGCGAGGGCCCTTTTCACATCTTTGCTTTGAGAGTCGATGATCTGCATTTTGAGCAGGAGCATGACATCCTGCGTGGAAAGGGAGGGCCTGAAACCCACCATATTGTACGGGAATAGCGAATTCCGCTCGATATGTCTTGATTTCCTGTTATGCAATGCTTGTTCCGCTACTTTGCTAAAGCAAGAAGTCCGAGAGATGAGGTGGAGGTTCTCCAAGCTGGGTGATTTACTGGCTTGTGTATTAGAATCACTGTGGCCTTCTTCCGACTGTCCGGTGCGACGCCCTCCTCCCAGACCCTGTTTATCTTTTTCACTATGGCTTCAATCGCTGTGTCATCCAAATTTCTTAAGAGCCGGGTTGTGACTCCGTCGGGGCCTGTGGCAGACCTTTCGTTTAGATTAGGTAGCACTTCCCTGATCTCAGCTTCCGAGAAGAGAGCATCCAGCTCTGAGGAAGGCGCGCCCTCATACCGAGGGGGCGGGGGGAGGTGGGAACTTGAGCCTTAGCCAAGTGGAAGGTATTTGTTGGCTAGTTTCCTAAATAGGGGGCTTCTGAGATGCCCTCCATTTTCTCCTTATTAATAAGTCGGTCTATGGGTAATCTCTGATTACCGTTGGATTGTCTATCTTTTAGGAGATGTTTGAAGCAGCTCCATTTCCATCCTTTGCGCATTTTCCCGTGCTCTGCCGACCAATCGTCCCTCCATTGCTGTTTATTTAATTCGAAGCAATGCTCCTCAATGTGACTAATGAGTTCTGCAATCTTTTTTCGTAGCCTCCAACTGAGTTTTATGTTTTCCTTCTCTCGAGGAGATAGTGTTTGGCATCCAGGAGGACCGATAACGTTGCATCCATCCATGGGGTATCAAAATCTGTGACTATTTCCTCGGTGGCCTTCTCGACATTCTTCTGGATCGGTACAAAAAGTTCACTGAAGGTGTCGTATACTACCTCATGTTCACCTCTTATTTTCCGTAAGAGGTCCCAGTCTTTGTATTTGTAGGTTTGGGGGGGGGTGCTATTAGTTCCATCCTGAGTTCTATTATGTAGTGGTCACTCCCCAAGTTCTGTAAGTTGAACAATTTGTCCCCCGCATTTCTAGTGAAGCTGAGACCAGGCGTCATGTCTCTGGCGACTGACTTTCCCAGCGTCGATGGAAAACGTTGGTCTGAGACCAGCGTTATGTTTAGGTCTGTACTTGCTGCAACTACATTGCCTGCTTTCTTTGTTTGTGTCACATAACCCTAAGCCGGGTGAGGAGTGTTGAAATCTACGGCCACTATTAAGGGCTGCAATCTCGCTGTGGTAGCGACCCTAATTAGGAGTGGGCGGAGATTATATTTATAAGCCGAAGGAGAGCTGTACAAGTTGAGAATGAAAATGTTACATCGGATTTTAACATTGGGGATGATTTGAATTAACTGTCATACAACATTAGTTTGACTGCATTGTTACACATGGTATGAAATGCTTCATTACATAGCAAATGTATTACCATCCCTATTACCAAACGCAAAATTATTTAGTGATGTGCACAGCAGGAAAAATGTACACAACACATGTTCCAAACACAAGCTTGTTCCTTGCTTTCTGCACACCGGACATTGTTCTTTGGATTCCTTCATTTCAGGATGGTTTTCTGTTCACCTCATTCTTATTCCTGAAAACAACCAGTCTGTTTTGTTATAGTAATAGCAGCAATGGACATGCCCTCATCATATCATTTCCTCAGTATTTTTCAGTGTACATTTCGAATCTACATGTATCTCATGCAAGTGATTCGAAACCTGAAGTGCCTTGGGTGGCTTGATGTCTTTCATTATGATATCAAACCCTGTGTTCTATTTTTTAGCTGCTTTCTGAACTAACAATCAACAATTACCTATATAACAGCAGATAACTTACTGGCTTGGGATCACTTTCAAAGTCACACGCTTTCTGTGCAAATCTAGTATATCAGCGGATTCCTGGTGCATTGCTTGCAAGTTCTAAATTATGCAGATGGACACATTCGCAAAATGCTTTTCGTGTATTTATACCCTGCTTGTTCTTAAGGCAGTCTCTTTTTTACCTGTTGCCACAAATATAGTGCTTTTATAATAAGACAACAATATTTTGGGCCCTTCTTTGGACACTATGTGCCTGGTAGAAAAATTTCAATCCTCATACAAATGGACCTCCGTGTATTTCTTTACATTAGGTTCTTTTAGGTCTTGCTGCTGGCATTCTTTCTTGGTCTTATTTTACAGTTTCCATTTCTGTCATGATTGCATAAGTGCAGATTAATCCAGTTAGGAACAGATTTGGATTTGTTCAAAAGTTATGGGGATTCACCTATCTTCCCCCTCAAAACAACGGTAATAACTATGAATTGAACACTCAGAACCATAAAAGCCATTCACAGCAAGCTGCAGTGATGTAACAACAACCTCTTTATTTTAGGTTTATATGTACCACGTTTGCCCATGTCATAGATAACAGACAAAGGCGCGCGGAAACTGCCTGATGCTCTCTAAGCAGTTTCTCGGGTGTAATATTAAAATTCTAGACTAAATGGTAAATTGTTATGTGTTCATTTGCCTACTTACATTTAAGCTTGTATTGACGCCAGCACATTCCTTGTGCCAAGTCTGTTTTTACGTGCGAGCATTTACCACTGTGTTGTATGAAAGAGTATCTGAAGGCTTTTGTCAAGTTTCCTTGAGGTGCTTTAAACTGCCTTGTTGTTATTCGCATTGTTAATAATTTTTTTAAAGTTCTCTGCTTGCTTATTCTTTATCTGACTTGTGATAGCTACCTGTATAAGGCACACTTGTGGTAATCATGTGCACTTGCCTCAACATAGACCCACCTATGATATTGTTGCAGGAATAAAGCAGGCCCACGAATGCAGAAGAATGTATATTTACAAGCGAGGTATATGGCGTTCAGGCAAAGGCCAGATTCTTCGTCTTCCTCTCGTTAGTGTTCCTGTCTTCTTTCCCTTCACCATAACATCAACCTCCCGGTGGGGTTAGCTCCATCCCGGTGCAGGTTATAGAGCGTCGCCTAATGGGGAGACATAATGGGGAATGGGGCTTGAGCCTGGCGACGTGAACAACATCGCTGGTGACGTTGGGAGGCACTGAAGGCTGACCGACTGGGACGATCTCGTATGTCACGTCGGACAGTTGTAAGATCTGGTATGGACCAGAATAACGGGAAAGTAGTTTTTCCGACAAGCCGACGCGACGTGAAGGCATCCAAAGAAGGACAAGGGAACCAGGCGAAAAATGGTGGTCTCGGTGCCGAAGGTCGTAGCGTCGCTTTTGAGAAGCTTGAGAGACGGTGAGCCGATGACGGGCGACCTCTCGGGCCTGGGTGGCTAAGGCAATAGCATCGCTAGCGTAACCAGTGCAGGGTGATTGTACTGCGGAAGGTAGCAACGTGTCGAAGGGCAAGGTGGGGTCGCGGCCATACAAAAGTTGGAATGATGAGAAGCGGCAGTATCGTGACCGGACGAGTTGTATGAGAAAGTGATGTATAGTAAAGCGACGTCCCAATCGCGGTGATCGTCGGAAACGTACATGGCCAGCATTTCAGTTAGTGTGGAGTTGAATCGTTTGGTGAGGCTGTTCATTTGAGTTTGGTATGCGGTAGCAAGCTGGTGTTCTGTAGAACAGGAGCGGTGCAGATCATCGACGACCTTTGAGGGAAAGTAAGAGCCGCGATCCGTGAGTAACTGGCGAGGGGCGCCATGGTGCAGGATGACGTCGTATAGTAAAAAGTTGGTGACATCTGTAGCGCAGCTGGTTGGCATCGCTCGTGTGACATAACAGGGCACAGAGCAATAAATGCCGGGCCAGAAGAAGCGGCGCCGCAGGCGGTCGTAAGTACGCGTGATGCTCAGATGTCCAGCTCTAGGAGCGTCGTGAAGTTGCTGGAGAACGGCCAGTCGAAGGTGCTTTGGAACGACAAGGAGGAGCTCCGGGCCATCAGGACGAACACTACGACGGTATAAGTTCCATCGCGCAAGGAGAACATCCGCAGAGACGGGTCATTATGTGAGGAGCTTAGGCGCTTCATAAGTGTTCAAAGAACATGATCTTGGCGTGGAGAAAATATGGAGAAAGTTGGAGAGGGACAGAATACTGATGTCCGAGTCTGCATCGGTATCGTCCGGTTGATCCACGGGATTGCAGGACGGGCAGTCAGCGTCTATATGCAGGCGCCCTGACTTATACATAATAGAAAATGTATAATCTTGTAGACGCAATGCCCAACGTGCAAGTCGTCCAGTTGGGTCCTTCAAAGAGGAGAGCCAGCAGAGGGCGTGATGTTCGGTTACGACGCAGAAGCTCCGACCGAAAAAGTACAGCCGAAATTTCGTGACTGCGCATACGAGCGCGAGACATTCCCTCTCAGTGATGGAGTAATTTCGCTCGGGCGTGGAAAGAAGGCGGCTGGCGTAATTGATGACACGGTCGTGGCCCTGTTGACGTTGAGCGATGACAGCGCCGATGCCATAACCACTCGCGTCAATTCGTACTTCAGTGGGCACAGAAGGGTCAAAGTGTGACAGAATCGGGAAGTTGTAAGCCGCTCGATCAGGGTAGAGAAGGCTTGCTCCTGCAGTGGTCGCCAAGAGAAAGAAACATCTTTCTTAAGAAGGTCAGTAAAAAGGCGAGCAAGGTCGGCAAATTTTTTCACAAATCGCCGGAAATAAGAGCATAAGAGAACAAAACTACGGACATCTTTTGTTGAACAAGGTGCAGGAAAATTCGCACGGCATGGACTTTCTGTGGGTTGGGTTGGATTCCGGCGGCGTTTACGAGATGGCCGAGCATGGTAATTTCACTGCCACGGAAATGACACGTGGAGGAGTTTAGCTGAAGGCCAGCCCTGCGAAACACGAGTAGTATGGTCGTGAGGCGCCTCAGGTGGCTCTTAAAGTTCGACGAAAACACAATTACCTCGTCGAGGTAACAGAGGCATGTAGACCACTTCAAGCCGCGAAGGAGAGAGTCCATTATGCGCTCGAATGTAGCTAGCGCATTGCATAATCCAAAGGGCATGACTCTCATTGGTACAGACCGTCCCGTGTGACGAAGGCGGTCTTCTCGCGGTCCATCTCGTCGACGCTAATCTACCAATAGCTGGAGCGGAGGTCCATTTATGAAAAGTATTGGGATCCGTGAAGTCAGTCAAGAGCGTCGTTAATGTGAGGCAAGGGATAAATTCTTCTTTCTTTTCTTGTTGAGGTGACAGTAGTCACGCAGAAGTGCCACGAATTGTCTTTTTTCTTTACTAAGACAACCGGTGATGCCCACGGGCTACTGGAAGGTTCAATGATGTCCTTGTCCATCATCTTGTCGACCTCTTTCTAGATAATGGCCCTTTCTGTTGCGGAGACACGATATGGCCAGGCGCGGATCCAGGGGGATGTCCGGATGTCCTGACCCCCCCCCCCCCTCAGATTATCATCCCTAGCTGACAGGGTGATGACTCCGTCGCAAAAAATCTGGCTGCCAGCATTCTTTAAAAATATTTTTTTGCAAGTACCAGTGGTAGCAGCCATATAGAAGTACACCTAACTCGCTCACAAGCTTAGCTGTTTTTGTAAGAGTGTGGGGTCGCGAAGTCGCCGTAATTATTTTTTCTCATAAACACCTTGCGCCGGCCATGCCTTACTCGTCCCGTCAGCGGCAGCGAGCGAACGAGGGGACGTCCCTTTTGTCAAGCATGCCCTGCCCGCGCGAGCGCCTTCACGCCTGATCTCCCTTGGGGTGTCATCGATTGCCTCTTACCGTTACCTGGAACAGACAGGGGTGCGGCTTAGCGCGTTCACGCCAGAGAAAGAAAGCCAACAAAGCGGAGAGGCGTCGTCAGCAGCAATGTGAATACAGATAGTGTGAACACACAGAAAGCGCGACTGTGAAAAAGTGGAGCACATGTGCGTCTCAGGACCATGAGTCCGAGGAAGAACGTCACTGTCTGCTGAAACATCCAACCGAATCATGATTGCGGCAACGCTTGTTCTTGTTGTATGTATATTTTCTTGTGCTCGAAACGAATGGAAACATGCTTTCGAAGTGTCAAGTCTCAATAATCAGCACTCGTCTACCGCCGATGTTGTTTACATTACGCGTAGGGCCTAGCGCGTCCGTCGAGTTCGACCGGCGGTGAACGAGCCCAGCTGAGAAACTCTGCCGAAGGAAGTGAAATTTTAGTTACGTTTTGCGCTGCTGTGATTTGATATATGGCACTCCTGACTTTGAGTGGCGTGTGGTGTGGTGTAAATGAACGGTGTGGAACTTCAGGTGGTGAACCGCGGCGTGTTTCGTGTGTGAATTATGTGGCCTCGGGTGTAACGGGCGAGCTCTGCGCTGTTTCCAGCGGCAAAGATAACTTGCGAAAGCGAAATACATTAGCAGCCGAACAATCGGACGTACGCGTAGATCTTCAGCCATGCCGTTCGTTAAGCTGACAGTGCACTCTACGATTCGGCATGTGAAATATAGTTCAGTACAAGCTCACAGTACTCCTTCACTCACTTCTTTCAAGTTTAGGTGTCTTATGGGCTAGTTGGGGATAAACCGCTCGTGCAGCGCTCAAGAACGCTGACACACTGAAGGAAACGTGACACAGCACTGTCATGTTTGAGACTTTGTGTTCTTGTACTTGAGCACCTAAAGAAGAAATGATCTGTTTGCAATATGTGCATCGCGTGCAATGCATAGGAGGACCGGCATCATACAAGACTTATGCATGCTGCTGCGTACACCAGGATTGCTTCGATGCCTGCTTGACAAGCAGCACGTACTGAGTCAGTGAAACTATAATTGGCTTTTAATATTTTTTTTGTTTATGGAACGAGCAGATGGTGTGAGTGCATTGCAGGGAAGGGGTAAAGGTGTCATCAGTGCTTTGCGCAGTTGGTATGCTTTAGCTGGCCAAATCTCTTCAGCTTGCACTAAAATGCATCTCTATGTGATGCTATAGACTGTAGTCAGGAAAAAGATTAACTCAAAACCAAGTTCCTAATGCATCTTCGCAGAATGTTTTATTCAACTAGTTAACACATGCACTGCAACATTATGCCAATACGCAGCGCAGCATATGAGCTTGAAATAAATACATTTTGTAAAGGTGCACGACTGGGCCTACAATAACAAACTTTGTGTTAGCACTGAAAAAAGTGCTGCCATGCATATCAGCCACACCAAAACCGCTGTGCACCCAAGCTCCTTCAACGGTGGCACCCCCATGAAGACCGTTCGGACCCTTCCCGTGTGCACCCTCGGTGTAATCTTCAGCCCTTCTCTCGACTTTTCCGCACAAGTCACTAGGCTCGTCGCATTCTGGGATTTGTGACCTGTCTCTCCCTTCCCTGGGGACCCGAGGTTTTCAGAGCACTCTACACTTCTCTCACACCGCCACAGCTTGAGTACTGCTCATCAGTATAATCCCCGTACCAAACTCACCTCGCTGACAAACTGGAGCTTGTTCAGCGCCGGGGAACGTGCACCCTCTACTCCCATCTTTTCGATCGTCGTAAGCTCATGCCAGCCTACAAGGATCACCTCAAAGCCCTTAAGTGGCGCACCCTGCAATACCAGCGCAACATTTCACTTGTCCGTCTATTCTGCAGGGTGCTGTGTGGCTCTCTGGAAACACTTATATTATTCTTCTGTCCGTCTGAACAAGCCATCAGGGCAGCCTGAGCCCCATCACAACTGTACGGTCCAACACCACAACTCCATGCTTATACAGAGCTTTCTCTCCACGCCCCTGGCCATTATGACTCCCATTCCTTGTGACCGTACTGAACCGGCACTCCTGTGCATTGTGCACCGTCGACTTCCCAGTTGTTGCCATGTATGTGCTTGCGACGTGCTCTGCAAGTGAGCAAGCGTGTTTGTGTGGGCCTGTGTGTGAGCGAGCGCGTCATCTAGAACAAATTCCTACTCTAGATGGACTAGCAGACGCTCTAGCGTACAGGCATGAGCCTTATTTTTTTCGCCTTGCGAGCTGTCTATAGTGCCATGTTACTGCTAAGATTATTATTATTATTATTATTATTATTATTATTATTATTATTATTATTATTATTATTATTATCCCCTACAACCACATTGATGGTGTTGAAGCCAGCATGACATATAATTCAAAATATTTCTGGAGCTTCGTGCGCTGTCATTCATCTAAAGAGAGTGCCAAAGAGGTGTCTTCTTGATGAAAATGGTGATGATGTCTTGAACACTGTTGATGCCTTTGCAGAACATTTTTGTAGTGTATACGGTGTAAAGGATGCTTCAAGTAACCTTCCTTATCAGCCTGGCACAGTGTTTATGCTATCAGTAAATGAAGACCTCATTTTCAAGTGTATGAAGTGCCTCAAACCTTCCCTTTCTTGTGGTGTTGATGGTATTCCTCCGAAACGTTTTTACTCAAAGTTGGTCTCTTTTTGGCATAGTTCTTTTTACTGTCCCTTTATGAATTTTGCCATGAACCTACCTTGTGTGCAATTCTTTCCAAGAGCAGTCAAGAATTTTACATGGAAACACATGTGGTGGAGAGAATCTGGTTAATTTCAAGCACTTGTCCGAAAGTTTTCATTCTGGGGTTTTAGGAGCCAAAACCATGATTTGATTATGAGCCACAGTATAGTGAGGGACTCCGAATAATTTGGAGCACCTGGGGTTCTTTAACGTGCGCCCAACGCATGGTACAAGAGCGTTTTTGCATTTCACCCTCAGCGAAGCGTGGGCGCCGGGGCCGGGAATAATATAAATGCTGTTGGTTGTGGTGGAGAGAACAAACCATTATTACTTAATGCTTGGAATATGGTGTTGCAATACTGGCTTTGATTACATTGCTACAGGGCATCTAAATGTCGTGCTTTTTGAGGTTAGCTATCACATACCCACCCATATGCTTGCATTTTTTAAGCAAGCTTATAAGTGGGATGCCAAATTCTCTTAGAAGTTGCCACTTCACAGCTGGCTAACTTTTTGGAAAGGATATGAAACATCAGTCAATCACAACACTGCAGTGACCTCTTTTCTAGCACAATAGTTACGCCTTAAATATGACACTAACTAAAGCATTGGAATGTCGGTAATCCATACCGAACTAATTTGGCCGGCCGAGGATGAGGATGGATGAAGCTGACTTCTAAAAGAATTCAAACAAAGTATGAATACATATAGATATATACATACATATACACCATTGCAGCTTGAGCACCTGTGCTGGTCAGCCATTTCAAAACACACAGCAAATGAAAACATATTCACACCTTTTTTCGATAAAACCTTTTTAGAAGTCAGCATTTCATTGTCTCGCCAACCATCCTGTCCAACTGGCCAACTGACCCAAGTCTAGGCTGTTCAATTCAGCACGAAGTCTCTGCATTATTTTACTCTAAGGATTTGTACCAATTTTCAATTTCAATTCAATTTGTACCAATTTTTCTATCAATTATGACAAACACGTGCAGAGGCAGACCACAATGCATACGTCAGCGTATTTGCAGTTGGTAGAGATTTAAAATAATTGCATAGACATGGCTCTCCTACTAAACCAATGCATCAAAACACAGGTCAAGTAATTTCAGTGTATCTGAACCTGGCACTGAAAGATTTGACTGCGGAACTTTAACTGACATGATGTTAATTTTCTTGTAACAAAGCAGATGAAGCCTGTCCTAGAAGAATAATAAATAGCACCTTATGCAAGATAAAGATCTTGTTTAAAATCTGTTTATTGCAATATAGATAAAACAGAAGAGACGTTCTGTCGACACTTGCAGAAGGTCAACTGCTGACAAAAGTTGACGCTGCAGCACCATATGACGTGCGCCTGCAAAAAAAAAAATAGCAATCTATATTCATCTGAATTGCTACCACAAAGAAACCCACAGCTCTTCCGTTGCGCCAACACAGTCTACAACTCAGCCCATGTATGCTATGCATGATTGGCAAAAGAATAGGGATCCTGAGCATGCTAAGAAAGTGTTAGCAATGGTGCAGTGAGCTACTTCAAGAACGGATTACAAGTTTGAGTCATAGAAATAAGTACACCTTTGCAAAATGTGCTCTTTCTGCAACACAATGTAAAAGAACTGCTGTGACAAATTTGCAGTAGCGAAACATCACACCACATTCTGTCACTAAATTGATGGCACAAATGGCACATCTGCTCACTACACAGTTGCGAAAGGTAGCATTATATTAATATTCTAAAAGTTGATGATAAAACATTCACAGAGCTGAAAATAAATGAATGTCAGCATGTTCCTGCTCTACTAGGAAGCAAGTTCGGGCTATGAAGGGTAGAGACTTGGGCACGCTCGTAGTTCATGTTTAAAGTAATAACAGCGCAAGAAACAGGTTGGAAGTCAGTGCTGAGTGTTTTTCATCATTTGTCCCCATTTCTCGTGCTGTTCTTATTGGTGGTAGTGCAGGCCTACCGACACATCCGAAGTAGAGGTGTTCAAATCGAAATTTATTTTGCAAGAGTAGAGGAAACTGCTTTTAAAAAAGAAAGGTTTGTACAGGAGCTATATTTTTTTAAATACATTTCATCTTTCATTTTCTTCACCCTTCACTGGCTCAGCCACTGGCACATTACCGCTGCTACTGTTACCTGCTGCTGAACACAACAAATGACAAGAAAGGTTCGGTAAAGGTTATACCGCCAAGTTTAAATTGTCTGCTATTGGCCCACGTAGTCAAGAATGATAACTGTGCACCAGGATGGCGACTCCACCAGTCGGCGAAAGAATTATTTGCGACTCGCGGATAACTTCAGAAAATATCAGGTCCACCAAGAGCACAAAGGTCGTGGACCAAGGTAAAAAGGCAGAATGGCCAGAAAGGAAGCTTATCATGAACCAGTGGGTCAATGATAATTGACCAGCACAATGGGCTGAAGGCAGGGGACTCAACAGTGCAGCTGTGTCTGAAAGGGACATTGGTGAAACTATATGGATGCTCTGGGTTTTGTCAGCAGACCATCAGTGGTTCATGTCTTTCACATTCATGAGGCATGACTTGGTAATTCGAGCTTGCACAACCGTGTACCAGATGCTGCCAGTCAATTAAGCTCGAGAACTTTACTTCAAGAATGAATTGACGATTATAATGCCTTCCCTGGTCATGTTATAAACATGGACGAAGTCCCTTTACAAGACCCCACTACACTACCATCAATGTCTATTATGTGGACAGAATGAAACTGCCACTAATGACCATATATTAAACATTTGGCACCTTGTGCTCAGAGACACCTAAGCCTACTTCACCACTCCTACCCTGAACAATAGAGCAAAGAATGCCCATTCTGTGCGAATTATGCCAATCTGTACTACACTGTATGGGAATGCCAACGAAACCCCACAATACCTCCTATGCCTCACACATCCAAATAAGAGGCTGTGCTGCTCAGCTCCAGCCTGGAAGGCCAGCGCCAGCTGGTCGTCTGTGACCACTCCCCTTGCAGAAAGTTGGTTCAATAAAGCTTATTCTCTATCTCCCTATCCGTCTTAAAAAGTGCCTTCTATTAGGAGATAGTATAAGGACGCTTCACAGCTGCAACTCTGAAAACAAATAAGGCAACAAACTTTACTCGTGCTACTATGGTTATTCCCTGTGGAAGGACAAAAATGCTGCAGCCACTTGATACTGCTGCCAGCCACAGCACCACTGGGAGTTACGTAATGACAGACACTGAGCACCGCTACAGCTTCTCTTGGCGCATGAGGCCTGCTGCATTTGACAAAGTAGCCAACTGGGTCCACAAAGCCTGAGCCAGAGTGCCCCTGTATACCATAACTACAGGCTTCAGGAAAATTGCCCTAATTGCATGTCCACCCGAGTGCAACACAGAAGTGGAACCCAGCTACAATTCAGAGGCCAATAACTAGGACACTGCTGGCTGAAATTTCTGACATTGCATCAGAGAACGAGAACTTTGAAGGAAGTGCAATAATGTTACGAGTAGCTGCTTGTTGGGCGAGTTCGAATTGAATTCTGTGGCGAGGTACACTTTTAGGACAAGGACAGAGTAAGGCACACAGATAAATGTCTGCTCTTGTTTGTTTATGTGCGCCTTACTCTGTTCCTGTCCTAAAAGCACACCCCACCATAGTATGCAATAATGTTGCCTTCCTGTACCAAGCGGTGCGCTGGCTGAACATTTTAATGCTTTGTTGTCCACCACCCTGTGGTTTGGCCTGGGTTGATCGATAGCTGGCTGGGTTCTCGCCTAGTGTACACTTCCTAAAAACTTAAGCACATCCAAGACACATGCTGTGGACTATGTAAAGCGAAGCTTTGGTGATACCTATTTGATGCTGATACAAGAATTGGTTTGGTTCGATGACAGCTATGTAGGAATTGTATTGGGACATGTCCATTCCGCAGAATAGGCCTGGAATGGGTGCACTACTCAGTGCCGCACACTGAGTGGCTAAATAAAAGAAATTAAGGTAAATTAAAGAATCTGTTAAACATATTCACTATTCCATTAAGGGATTAGCTGTTCTTCAGAGGTGCCTGTGAGCCGACAATATATGTTCAGTTTTATGAAGGAAAATTATTTTTTGGGTATGCACAACAAATGTGGGCGTACTTGGTGAGCATACAAAGATTATATAAGCCACTATGCAGGCACTGTTAATATAACTTTTGCATTTAAATCCAGAAATATATCCGGCGAAATGGCAAACGACCCACCAGCCAGGCAGCCACAACAGACCAGAGAAAATAGGCAAAGGAAGCTTCACTTTAAAAGAAATGCACCTGCCTGTAAATTTCAAACAATGGTTTTTAAGTAGCAGCCCGATCGTCTGCCCATTTGGCCACAGCCGCAAGTGCAAAAAGCACACATTGTGCATAGTGGCAGGCTCGTCAGTTCAGCAAAAGTCCAACGTGTATGGAAGGGTGGCATCACCTAGCAGTATACTTAGGAGCTTACTGATGATGATGATGATGATAATTTATTGGCATCCATCCCCTTTGAAATGGGGTGGTGACAAATAGTCACCTAGCCTGCTTGACCTAATCAGATATGCTGTGCATGTTTTTCATTCTAACATTTTTGTATAGATCTCCTTAATCTTATTCTCTCTTCCTCAAAACTTCTCTATCTACCTTGTACGGCTACCTATGCTTATGACGAATCTGGTTTTATTAATCTCTTCCCTGATTTTTTCCACCAATACTCTAAATGTCCCTTGCTTACTTTAGCCTGCCGTCGGGTTCGTGCTTCTGTCCACTTTAAATTCAAGCGCATCTCAAATATGTACGTTACGTATGAGTCTCACTGGGTGAATCCCTTCGCATTCTATTAGGACGTCCCAAGCTGTCTCCTAATTTTTGCTGCAGCATACAAAATCTTGTTGCGAATATTTGCTCCGCTATGTTTTTATCCTTAGACAACCGTCTCGAGCCTCAAATAGCAAGGCACTGCCCTTTGTGCTATCATACAAAATTTTCCCCTCTACCTTCTTTCTTCGAACTCTTGTAAATCACCGTGGTCTTTTTTCCCCAATCTTTGCATCCAATTCGCTGTCTCTGCTTCTCTCACTTTCTTTCTGATGACTCCTGGCTATCTACTTAGACTTTCAATTACCCCTGTACTTGGTTGCTAACTTTCTTAACCTCTTCCTACATTCTGTGTCCACACTTTTCAGGTAGATAGTTGTGCACTTTCACTGGCCATTTTTATATCAATGTTCCGGAGTCTCCCTTCAAAACTAATTTTGCTCTGTGATTCTCTGACTTAAGAGAGGCCAAACCCATGTCACCCAGCACTGCCTCATTCGTGGTATTAGTGTGGGCTCCCAAAGCCAACCAGCCTAGCAATCTTTGGTTAACTTCCGGACCCGACAAGAACAATTGCCTGGCTGGAGTCACCTAGTGGCAGCCGCAAAATACATGTGCAAAAGATGCGAGTTGTACATGATGGCATCTTGACCCATTACAAAAACCCAATGCACACAAGCTGGCAGTGGAGCTGGGTGGCTTCTGCATTACCTGGCTGGTGTCGCCTGGCACTGGACAAAAAACGGTTGTGTGAATAGTGCGTAAAAGTCACCCGAATGCCTGTTCAGTGAAGCTTTCAGCTCCTTTGGTTGATGAAGGTGATGCGTTTTGTTTCTGCAAGGTCTGCCATCGTGTCCGATGATATGAAATGCATTCGTTGATGAAATCCACTGCTCATTTCTTATGAAGATGTACAGTTATTCTTAGCGGCGTATGCTGATTCTCACAGTGCTTAGGATCCACATAATTTTTTTCTGCTACCATTTCCAGCTCGTAAAATGTTTTTACGGAAATTCAATGCACTGAAATAGGAAAGTATGCCCTACTTCCGTATTTCACGATGACTGTACAAGTGTGCATAATCATGCTCCATCACACCAAGTGAGTTAAAATAGGTGCATCTTATCACAGACGGGACGTACATACAATTTTTTTATTATACATTTATTATACATCACCCACAAAGCGTTGATTATAACAACGTTTACCATGTTTTTACAATAGTGATACAAAACTAGAGAAAAGTAGGAGGTGCGACTTTACAGGAAGATCGCTGTTCCCTTTCAAATTTAGAATATGCGAAAGCCCCTCATGTAAATGTAAATAAGTGAGACTGACTCCATGACTGCTAAGAATAATATAACTTCGAATAAGTTGTCTGCTGGACATCGCTGTTTTTTTATTATTTTAAGCAGAAGCTAAATTAATTTACTATCTGCTCACGAAATCAAACGGGTTATGAAACTCTGCCAGGCTGCTTTGCTCAGTGACATACGCAGAACTGCCTTTATTGCTCCTGCTTTATTGCCACATAAAGCTGTCCACAAGCATTATATGCCTTACTAATACATAACTTGGAACATAAGCATGAAGATTTTTATTGTGCCAAACTTTATATAGCACTGTTCGAGAAATTTTAATCATGCAAAGTTAGCACTCAGCATACTTACCACTTAATATCATTTTGATTTCACTTGTTTTTCTGCACACAGTACTGTCGCGAAGAAAGTATGCCACGGGTCACTTTTTTTCTTCTTTTTGTGAATGTTGGGTCTTCCTCGATGCAGGGGTGTCGGGCAGAGAGGGGTGTCCGGGAACCCGAAAACGAGCGGCGCAGGTGACTGATAACGCAACGCCTTGGCGTGGGAATGACCGCGACAGCGCTATGGGCTATCGCCCTGCCGACCCAGTCGTACCTGCCGTTTAAAGAACTCTTCTGCACACAGCCGACCTTGAAGTGATGTGCGTCGGAGTGGTGCGTGACGTCGGCCGACAGACCGTTCCAGTCCCTTGCGGTTTTCACAAAAATTGATCGCAGACGGGATGTAGTCTGCGCCAGGGGAGGATACACGGCTTTTCTGTGGTTAATGCGACTGGAGTGACGAAGAGCTGCTAATATAGATGAAATCTGGAGTGATGAATGATAGAATTTGTGAAAAAGACACAGTCTAGAAATATGACGTCGTGACTCAAAATTAGTAAGACCGGCACAGGTTTTTAGTTCAGACACGCTTGAATGATAAGAATATTCAGAGTAAATTAACTGGGCTACACGGTTTTGAACTGATTTAAGTGTATTAGATAGGTTATGTTGATGAGGATCCCAGACAGGGCATGCATATTCTAACTTAGGGCGGACATACTCAACATAAGCTAATAATTTTACTGATGAAGGAGCAAGTCTTAAGTTCGCTGAGAAATGCTGGGGAACGCTGGGGTGAAATCGCCACAAGCATCTCTGCACATACTTCTCATTGGCTTGCATGAGAAAACCCCATGTCCGTCAGCCTTGCTTGCCTTACGCGAAGCTTGCCGACATCCTTCTCCATGGCGTCCAGGTACTCCACGTAGTGAAGCGAAAGGTCCCTCGCGAAAACAAAGCCCCGGAGGGACTGAATCAACTGCAGGGCCTCCTGCGAGGACAACGTTCAGGCAGCCTGCCCTACTTGCGTCATCGATGCCGTCGTCGCCGTCAATGTCGTCGTCACTGTTCGATTCAAGCATGTTCGCGACAATCGCCTCATCGGTGACAAGTTCTGATGTCACTAATGCGTCGTCCGCATGCAGAAACTCTTCGAGTCATAAAGTATCCTCCTCAACTGCGGACCAATGTTCTGGCATCACTTGGTCTGTGGAAATTTCGCAGGCTTCGTCTAAGTCACTGCTGCCTCGGACAAAGCACGCTTTCCTAAAGCAGTTCCGCACCATGGAAGCGCCAACTTTGGGCCACGCCCCAAATATAAACTGTATGGCTATCAGCACATTGATTTTCAAGTCTGGTTGCTCCCTGCTTGTCCGCGCGGCCCTGTCCATCAACAAGACTAACGTGCTCAGAACATGGCAAAGATTCATCACCTTAAAATTGGCGATCACGCCAGCGTCCATGGGCTGCAAGCCTGCCGTCGTGTTCGGAGGCAGGAAAAAAACTTCCACGTTTGAGAGCTTGGGCATGGAGTGGTGGGCACTAAAATTATCCAGGACGAGCGCCACCTTCCTTTTCGATTGCTCGATGCGCTGATCAAACGCCAACAGCCACTTGCGAAAAAGCTTTCGCGTCATATATGCCTTGCGATTGTTACGGTAGCGTACTTGTAGCCTGTATGACAGCACCGCGAAAGCAACGGTGATTTTCTTAATGCCCTATGACAAATGCGGAGCACTTGTCGCTCCCGTCCATGTTGGCGCACAAAAACACAGTGAGGCGCAGCTTGCTGTTTTTGCCGCCCTTGCACGTGTCTACTTTCAGTGCATGCGTCTTGGATGGCAACATCTGGAAAAACAGCCCCGTTTCATCGCCATTGTATACGTCGGCCTCAATGTAGTTGTCGAGGATGTGAGGGAGCATTTTCTGCACCCACTTCTGCTTTGCATACTACTCTTTGTAAGTTAGATTAATGACCTTCCTACTGAGATCTCTTCTAATACTCGATTGTTCGTTGATGATTGTGTAGTTTACCGATGCATAAGGAACACATCAAACAATTATTTGCTTCAAAATGACCTACAACGCATAGAATTATGGTGTAACTTATGGTGATGTCTTTAAATACTAAAAAAAAACCCACTAGTTTCTTTCCATTGCAGACAGCATCACCAATCAGGGAAATACACCATATACGGCTTCGAAATATCATCCGTCGACTCATATAAGTACCTCGGCATAACCTTTTCAACTACCCTAATTTGGTCACATCATGTCTTTAACATAGCCAGTGCCGCGAATCGAACCCTCGGTTTTTTCCGCATGAACCTAAGACTTGCTCCTCCGTCAGAAAATTATTAGGTTATGTTTTCGCGAGGGACCTTTCGCTTCACTACGTGGAGTACCTGGACGCCATGGAGAAGGATGTCGACAAGCTTCGCGTAAGGCAAGCAAGGCTGACGGACATGGGGTTTTCTCATGCAAGCCAATGAGAAGTATGTGCAGAGATGCCTGTGGCGATTTCACCCCAGCGTTCCCCAGCATTTCTCAGCGAACTTAAGACTTGCTCCTTCATCAGTAAAATTATTAGCTTATGTTGAGTATGTCCGCCCTAAGTTAGAATATGCAGGCTCTGTCTGGGATCCTCATCAACGTTACCTATCTAATACACTTCAATCAGTTCAAAACCGTGCAGCCCGGTTTATTTACTCTGAATATTCATAGCATGCAAGCGTGTCTGAACAAAAAATCCGTGCCGGTCCTACTAATCCAGAATCACGACATCATATTTCTAGACTGTGTCTTTTTCACAAATTCTATCGTTCACCACTCCAGATTTCATCTATATTACGAGCTCATCGTCAGTCCAGCCACCTTAACCACAGAAAAGCCGTGTATCCTCCCCCGGCACAGAATACATCCCGTCTACGATTATTTTTTTGTGAAAACCGCAAGGGACTTGGAACGGTCTGTCTGCCGACGTTACGCACCACTCCGACGCACATATCTTCAAGGCTGCTCTGGAATCACTGTCTTGTTAAACTAAGCACATCCCTCATGTAATCTCTGGGGCCTTTGAGGTATAAAAAGTAAATAAATATTGACAATGGCTCGCAATCGCGATTGCAGCAACGACCATATCGCGTCTCTGCCCCAGAACGTCGTGTCATTAATGAACAAGTGCACGAAATGCTTCGCCGCCAAGTGTTTCGACCCTCAAACAGTGTATGGGCATCTGCTGTCGTCCTTGTTACGAAAAAAGACGTACCTGTACGATTATGTGTAGACTATCGGCGCCGCGACAACAATCACTCGCAAAGATTTATACCCACCACCACGAATCGATGACACTATCGATAGCCTACAAGGAGCTGAATTCTTTTCATCTCTAGTACTCTCTGGTGCGCGGGAGGCAGTCACAGACAAGTCGAAGCCGATCTCCAGGAAGCGATCGACACTACAGACCACTTTCTAACGAACACAGGACTCTGGTGCTCCCCAAACATTTCGGAACTCATTCTCTACAGCCCAACTAGAAAGGGCCACAAGCCACAGAACTGGAACCCCCCCCCCCCCCCACCGAAATCGACATTCATCTCTACATCAAGTGCGGAGATCAGATTCACAAAGTCGCGTCCATTGGAGTCTTGGGAATGACACTCCAAGGGGCAGGCACAAATTGCATTGCCATTCACAAACTAGCAAAGCAGACGGATAGCGTCATCAGTCTATTAAAGCGGGTAGCTAACAGAAGGAGAGGCCTGAGCGAAGAGAAACTGATAAGGCTAGTTCACGCTTTCTTGTTATGCCATTTCACGTACGTAGCGACCATGGACGTCTGGAAGAGGGCCGAGCGAGACAAGCTAAATGCCATGATAAGGAGGGGGGTCAAGAGCGCGCTCGCACTACCAAACTACACACGCACCGACCGACTTCTGCAGTTGTGTATTCATAATACAGGGGAATAAATTGCAGAACCAGAAGAAAGGGCACATATTCTCAGACTCTCCGGCACCACGGCGGCCAGACGACTTCTAACGGAGATGGGCGTCCCCCCGGCTAAGGTCGAAGACACCTACCAGGGCCTTCCGAAAGAGCAGAAAGACCGCATCATCATATCCCCCGCACCGCGCAATATACATCTCGAGCGCAACGTGGAAGGAAGGAAGACTAGGGCCGTGGCACTCCTACGCCGGGCGACAGAACTCCCTGGCGGCAGCTGCTTTGTTGACGCGGCCGAATATGGCCACAGCAAAAATTTCACAGTAGTGTCGATCAACCACAGCGGTTCGTCCGTTAACGCAGCTTCGGTACGAAGCACGTCGTCATGTGCGGCCGAGCAAGTGGCCGCACATGCCTTGGCCCTCCTGGACGACAAACATGCCAATATCTTCAGCGACTCCAGGGCAGACATCCGCGCTTTCAGCGTTGGCGCCGTGTGTGAGGAAGCCTGTCGCATCCTCGACAGCAAAAGCATCGCCACCCACACTCTAACGTGGTTCCCCGCTCACATGGGATCCGTCATGGGAGGCCCCACAAACCTCAACGAGCTGGCCCACTGCAAGGCGCGAGGTCTCGTTTTCCGCGACCATGGAAAACTCCCCGGCCGACCCGCAGTGGTGGAGAACAGAGATCAATTGACCACATATAACGAAATTACGCAGCACTTTTATCTCGGGAATAGACATTTTCCCCTTCCTCACAAGAAATTAAATAGAGTGCAGGCATTGACCCTCTGATTATTGCAAACAGGCTCGTATCCCAGCCCGTATTTAATACACAAGCTTTATCCCGCCACTTATGCCAGTAGTTCTTGCAGGCACTGGAATGACTTCGCTAGCCTCGACCATATGCTCTGGCGTTTCCCCTCGTTGCGAGGAACGGAACAAATTAATGAGGACAAGTGGCTCTCCGCTATCAAGAGCCCCGATGCCGGGACGCAACTATGGACAGTCTAGAGGGCCCACGATGCGGCGGTCGGGCATGGCCTGGCTGTCCCAACGTGGGAGCGGCCCGCTGCGCGCAGAGTCGCGTACCTCAGGACTTTCATTAAAGTTTTACATCCATCCATCTATCTAGATTTACGCTCCGACTATTGGCAAGTACCCATACATCACGTCGATAGGCTGAAGAGAGCCTTTGTCACAGCCGACGATTTCCACGAATTTAACATCATGGCGTTTGGGCTTGGTAATGCGCAAGCAACCTTTGAACGCATGATGGCCACAGTTATGTGTGCTTTGAAGCGGCACACGTGCTTATGTCACCTAGACGACGTTGTTGTTTTTGCCCCTGACTTCACCACGCACCTTCAACGCCTCCGGTGTATTTTGACGTGCCTAACAAACGCTGGCCTACAACTAAACCTAAAGAAGTGCCGATTGGCAGCGAGGCAGCTCACGATACTAGATTACGTCGTCTCGAAGGATGGAATCCTCCCCGATCCTGCCAAACTCCGTGCCGTCACCGAATTCCCTAAACCGACGTCTGTCAAAGAACGGCGCAGTTTCGTAGGCTTGTGCTCCTACTTCAAGCGCTTGATTCGTAATTTCGCGGCCACCCTATCTCCCCAGACTAAGCTCCTTGGAGGCAACAGACCCCTCGATTCGTGATCGTCTGAGTGCGACGAAGCGTTCGCAAAGCTCCGTCGTTTTCTGACGTCTCCTTCCATATTGCGCCACTACGACCCAACGGCACCTATTGAGACACAGACAGATGCCAGCAGTGTTAGCCTAGGCGCTGTCCTAGCGCAGCGCAAACAAGGATTTCCTGAATTTCTTGTGGCATATGCAAGTCGTACGCTTACTGAAGCCGAGACCAATTACACCGTCACGGAAAAAGAATGCTTGGCAATCGTCTGGGCACTTACTATGTTCCGGCCTTATTTGTATGGTCACCAATTTCATGTCACGCACCACCATGCAAGATGCTACCTGTCGTCATTGAAGCATCCCTCAGGCCGTCTCACCCGCTAGGCATTTCGCTTGCAGGACTACGATATCCGCGTACTCTACCGCAACGGACGCCAGCACGCTATCGCTGACGAGCTCTCATGTTCTCCCTTGCCAGATGACAATGTATGCTGCTTGACAATGCATGCTACTGGACAGGCAATCCCAGCTTGATGTTTCTTCCATCGACGCTAGGATCAACGCTTCCGAGTACCGCAAGGACCCCTGGATTGCCTCCATCATAGACTTCCTTACTGATCCGTCATCGCAGCCAGCCACTTGTGCGTGGCGCCGTCATTTCGCTGTCGTCGCCATTTCGCTATTCGCGACGACCTGCTTCCCCTCCGCAATTACACCACTGCCGGCCGCCACTGGTTATTAGTAGTACCTCGAAGCCTGCGTTCTGAAATCTGCGCATCGTTCCACTCTCATTCACGGTGTGCACACTCGGCACTTTTCAAAACCTACCAGAGCCTCCGACAACGCTACTACTAGCGAGGAATGTGCAACCACGTTCAAAAGTTCGTTGGCTCATGCCCCGGCTGCCAGCGCCGAAAATCTTCACCCCAGCTATCGCCAGCTGGTCTGCAACCTCTACCCATCCTTTGGACCACTTTCTTTGACATCAGCTCGTAACCGCTGGGCCATTGTTGCAGTCGATCATCTCAGACGATATGCCGAAACGGCCGCCCTCCCGGCACCTACAGTGTGCGACGTTCCATATTCCTGTTTCGCTGATTCATTCTTCGGCATGGTCCACCTCAAGAACTGCTCAGCGATCGCGGACCCGCCTTCCTGTCGGAAATAGTTGAAACCATTCTCAAAGTGTGCCACGTTATTCATCGCACAACTACGATGCAGCACCCTCAAATGAATGGCCTCACAGAACGCTTCAACCGTACGCTCAGCGACGTGCTTTCCATGTACGTCGCCTCTTACCACACTAACTGGGACGTCATCCTACCCTTCGTTACCTACGCGTATAACGACACTACGCATACCACCACCAGATTTTCAACCTATTATTTACTGTATGGGCGGCACCCTTCGCACACCATCGACACAATTCTGCCGTACCGGCCAGATGCATCCGAGTGCGTGCCTATTTTCTGCCACGGTCACACATGCAGAAGAATGCCGCGACGTCGCTCGGGCCTTTACTTCTGATGACCAAGAGCGCCAGAGGAGCACTCACGGTGACGCCACTTTCACGGTCACCTTCGATCCGGGAGCGCTCGTGTGGTTCTCAGTCCCTTTCACTGCCCCTTACTTCCTTCAAAACTGGTTCCGAAAATGATGGCCCTTATCGTGTCGTCGAACGCGCATCTCCTGTGCACTATGTAATAGAACCAGTTGAGTCATCTTCAGACATGCGCCGTCGTGGACGAGACATTGTCCGTGTCCGAAAGTTTAAAATCTTACTACGACGCACACATCCTGACGAGCTGTTAGGTCGCCGGACGGCTCCCTTATCGCTCCCGTGGTGATTGTAGAGAAGTAGAGAGAGGCTAGTGGGTTCAGCTCTACGGGATCAAAACGCTAGTGGGTCGAGCACTCTTGCTTGGCAATGGCTCTCGCTCTTGGAAGCTGTCACTGCCCTGACCGTTGACGTTGAGCTGCTTCGAGCTCTGCCAAATAAACACCTTTAGAATAGGCCACGGCGGCCGCATTTGGATGGCGGCGAAATGCGAAAACACTCGTGTACTTAGATTTAGGTGCACGTTAAAGAACCCCAGGTGGTCTAAATTCCCGGAGTCCCCCACTACGGCGTGCCTCATAATCAGATCGTGGTTTTGGCACGTAAAACCCCATAATTTAATATATTTTAACCTTTAGAATATTACCGTCCGTTTCATTCTTCCATATTTCTCATGCAAACTTTAGTTTTATTTCAACACATTAATTCAATCCTACACGATTACTCTATGATTTGTATTTTTAACACTTATATTGCCATTTATTTCTTCATATTATATTGTATTACTTTAATTGTACCGCCCGCATCTTGGCCCACCCCTAGTGATGGGTATGTGCCATATTGAGGAATTCATCATCACCATTGCATGATGATTGCATGCTCCCCGGAGGATTTCTGGGAGCATGCAATTTGCGGGTATTCCAAGCAGTGAAATGCTGTGCCACGAATGTTTGAAGGTGTTAATGAAAATTTTTTAAAAATCTTCAGTGATTCAGGCAACAAACTTGCAGTGGATTGATGTATGTTTGAAGTGCTTAACCTGAATGCATGCTGCCATGTTAAATGTAATCTTAAACGTAAAAACTTTTTTTTGTTGTTGGCCGTGTGAGGCACGATTAGCTCGTGGTCACGAGCACGACTACCGCGAGACGAACGCGCTCGTTTTTCAAGGCCTCTAGCCCGTTGTTCTGACCTGCTGTCTCTTGCGCCCTTGGAGAAACTCATGCACGGGCCCGTGGTCTAGGTGTGGTGCGACGACATGGCGCGCGTCGTCGTGGACCTGCTCCAGGAGAGTCTCATCGAGCCGTGCGTGGACACCGACCTGAGAGCATTCCATCTGTCAATCGAACATCGCAACTGTAGTGTACGGCAGTACCAGGAGATGGCAGCACTGCATCCTCGGCTATATAAGCGTTCAATAAACGCGGTCGGGCACTTGCCCGCCCGGAGAGTTACCTGCTGTGTCACTCGCCCGCTCGGCATGGTGTCAGAAGTGGGATCGCGTCTCGGCTGATCCCCTACTTGCGGCTTCGACACACACGCTCTGGCCCCGCCACTCTCCGTCGAGGAAGTCAACTTTCCTTCACCATGGCTACCGGTACAGACTCTACCGGAACGCTCGCTGCTTCGTCGGCCGCTGCGTCTCTACATGGCATGGCCCAGCTGCGTCCACCACCGGCGTTTGACTTTGACAGCCCCAGCTCCTCGCCAACATGGCTGCTGCAGTACGAGGACTACTCGTTCGCCACTGCACTTTACGCCGCTCCGACGGAGTTGCAGGTGCGCTCTATGCTCTACTGCATGGGCCCACAAGACAGGGTGGTCCTCGCGTCCACCACGCTGGGAGACGCGGACCTGAAGGACGTCGTCGCCGTAAATAAGACGTTCAACGACCACTTCGTCCACCCGCCGAATGAGCTGTACGAGTCTGCTCGCTTTCACCACCGTACGCAGCAGCCGGGTGAGTCTGCCGACGTATTCTACACTGCGCTTCGGACGATGGTCAAGCGTTGCAACTATTCCTCGCCCGACATCGAAGAGCGCCTGTTCCGAGACCGTTTCCTCGTGGGCTTGCTTGACCGCAAGCTCTCGGACCAGCTTTGTCGGAATCCGAGATTGACGTTGCATGAAGCGCTCACGCACGTTCGCCAGCACGAAAATGCCGATAACGAACTCAAGGCTCGTGACTCGGCTGATTCATCGACGCTCGCCATCGACGCCGCTCGCGTTCGCACCAACGTCGCTCGCGTTCGCAAGGAAAAACCAGCGTCAGCGTCTCCTGATAGGACAACGCAGCAGCTGTGCCCATTCTGCGGACGCACATCGCATCCTCGCGCCGACTGTGCGGCTCGCAGAGCGTCCTGCAATTTTTGCCGCAAAAGTGGCCACTTCGAGAACGTGTGCCTTAAGAAGAAACGCGGCAGCAGGAAGCGCACACCGAAGCCTTCTGCCAGCTCCATCGAGCTACATGCAGTTGCGGGAGAGCGTCCGAACGCGAAGTTCGTCGAAGTACTCGCCGATGGGTGTCCACTTTCTTCAAGGTGGACTCTGGCGCCGAAGATTCTATCGTAGCCAGTAGGTTCCCTGGCGTCCCCTTGAAGCTTCAGGACCCGAATAGCGAATTGAAAGGCCCTGGAAACAACGTTCTACCGGTCTTAGGCACTTACGTTGCTACCTTGTCATGGCACGGCAAGTTCACCAAGCAGCTACTCTACGTCCTGGCAACCAAGACGGTCCCGCTGCTGGGCTTCCAGGCAATCCAGGCCTTGGGCGTCTGCACGTTTGTCGGCCAAGTCTCGGCTACTCTACAGCCCTCGGGCGACTTGCGTCTCGATCCCAGCGTCTTCCGAGGACTTGGGACACTCCCCGAAGTCTACACTATAAGGCTGCAACCCAACGCTACCCCTTTCTCCTTGAGCGTACCCCGGCGCCTTCCACTTCCTCTCCGCGACGTCGTCAAGACTGAGCTTGACAAGCTAGAAGCAGAGGGCGTGATTCGTCGTGTGGACACACCCACTGACTGGTGTGCTGGACTGGTTGTCGTCCCCAAGATCTCGGGCGGTTATCGGCTTTGCGTGGACTTGACGCGCCTCAACAAGGTGATTCTCCGAGAGCGTCACGTGCGTCCAACTGTGGAACAATGCCTAGGATTGCTCGGAGAAGCCACAGTTTTCTCCAAGCCAGACGTCGAGCTTCCACGTAGTGAAGCTGTCCCCGGAGTCCCAAGAATACACCACGTTCATAACCCCGTTTGGCCGCTAGTGCTTCCTCCGACTGCCGTTTGGGATCGCGTCTGCACCGGAGTACTTCCACCGGCACATGTCCCGGATCCTCGAAGGCCAAGCGGGTGTGGTAAACATGATCGACGACATCCTCGTCTTTGGGAAGACACGCTCCGAACACGACCTTCTTCTCCGGCAAGTCATGGATCGGCCAGCGAAGGCAGGAATCACGCTCAACCGGGTGAAGTGCTCGTTCGCCACTTCCAGCGTCAAGTTTCTTGGCGTCGTAGTCAGCGCTCAAGGCATCTCTCCAGAGCCAGACAAGGTTGCGGTGATCCAAGCCATGCATGCACCCGAAGATGTCTCAGGGGTCCGTCGTCTGCTGGGCCTCGTGAACCACATCGGGCGCTTATTACCCCACGTTTCGGAGGTAACCGCGCCGATTCAAGCCTTGCTGCTCAAGAACTCTGTCTGGACTTGGGGTCATGCGCAGCAGTCCGCCTTCTCCCAACTGAAGAAGATGCTGTGCTCGGACATCTGTGTAGCTCGCTACAACACCGCATACAGGACCACGGTCTCGGCCGACGCCAGTTCCTATGGCCTCGGGGCAGTACTTATTCAGGAGCAGCCGTACGGTGAGCGTCGGGCCGTCGCTTTCGCATCGCGGTTCCTCACACCCACAGAACGCCGGTACAGCCAAAGGGAGAGAGCAGCTTTGTTGGCATGCTGGGCGGTGCAAAGGTTCGCGGAATCCGTCCGGGGACTTCAGTTCTTCCTCGAGACAGACCATCAACCTCTGGTGGTGCTCTTGGGTTTCATGGACGTTGACCTGCTGCCACCACGGATCCAGCGGTTTCGCTTAAAGCTCATGCGATTTCAGTACCAAGTACTCTACGTACCGGGGAAGTTGTTGGCAACCGCCGATACGCTTTCACGCGCACCGCTGGATTCCTCTCCCTCCAACCGGGTGAATCAAGTAGAGCTCTTCGTCCAAGAGGTCGTCCGCTCCTTCCCAGACATCGTCTCGTCGCAGCTCGAGCACCTGCGCCAGGCCCAAGCCAACGATGGCGTGTGCAGTCTGCTGCTGCAATACTGCGCCAACGGCTGGCCCCGGTAGTCCCACTTGCCTCTCCACGTGAAGAGGTACTGGCAGCACCAAGGGGACCTCAGCGTCTGTGAGGGGCTGCTTCTGAAGGGGTCCCGCATCGTCGTGCCGTCCGCCCTTCAGAGCCGCACGCTCGAGCTCCTTCATGATGGGCATCAAGGCATCAACCGGTGCAAAGCTTTGGCTTGGGAATCAGTCTGGTGGCGGGGCATCAACAACCAGACAGAGACACTGGTGTCAAACTGCCCCACGTGCGCAGAAACCAGGGTGCAGTGCTCGGAACCTATGCTGCCGTCAGCCACTCCAACTCGGCCCTGGGAAGAGGTGGGCGTCGATCTGTTGCATTTGAACGGCCAGGACTTCGTCCTTCTGGTGGATTACCGGTCACGCTTCCCAGAGGTCATCAGCCTGCGCTCGACGTCTGCACCTGCGGTGATCAACGTCATCAAGAGCGTCTTCGCGCGCCACGGGATCCCAAGACTGGTGCGCAGCGATAATGGTCCTCAGTTTGCTGCAAGAGAGTTCTCCGCCTTCGCCGATTCCTATGGTTTCCGCCACGTCACTAGCAGCCCCCATTTTCCACAGTCCAACGGGGAGATGGAACGGATGGTGAGGACGGTTAAGGACCTGCTGCGGAAGGCGGATGATCCATACCTTGCGCTCCTGGCATACCGCGACACTCCTGGGGTAAACGGAGTGAGCCCTGCTCAGCTGCTCATGGGCAGACGCCTACAGACCCGGGTACCGAAGGCGTCGCATCAGCTGGAGCCTACCTGGCCGCCGTCGGTCCCATTCACTCGGCGTGATCAAGATAACCGCAGGCGCCAAGCATCCGACTTCGACAGAAGACACGCGGCTCATGAACTGTGGCCTCTTCAGGCAGGCGAGCAGGTCTGGGTACGGGACATCAACTCCCCCGCGATCGTCATGGGGCCAGGACAACGCCCTCGCTCCTATGTGGTGGAGACTCCCGATGATGATGATTATGATGATTTATTGGCATCCCCTTTGAAACGGGGCGGCGACAAATAGTCACCTAGCCTGCTTGATTTAATCAGGTATACTATACATGTTCTTTATCTAGCATTTTTGTATACCTCTCATTATTTTTCTTTTTCAAAAATTTACCTTGTACCGCTGCCTATGATTTTAAGAGATCAGGTCGTATCCATCTTTTCCCTGCTTTTTTTCCACCAGTACTCTAATCGTCTCTTGCTGATCTCTACGGCTCATCTGTTTATGTTTCCTTCCACTTTAAACCCAAGCGCTTCTGGGAGTTGCACGTTACCTACGGTTCTCGCTGGGTGGATCCCGTCGCATTCCATTAGGATGTGCTGAGTGGTCTCTGGATCTTTATCGCAGCATACACATGTCTCATCTAGTTCCGAATATTTGTTCCGATATGTTTTCGTCCTTAGGCAACCGGCTCGAGCCTCGAATAGCAAGGCACTTCCCTTTGTGTTATCGTACAGATTTTCCCTTCTAATTTCTTTCTTCTCATTCTTGTAAATCTCCATTGTCCTTTTCGTTTCCATTCTTTGCATCCAATTCACGGTCTCTATTTCTCTCACTTTCTTTCTGATGACCCCTGGTTGTCTATTTACAGTTTCGGTTATCCTGTACTTGGTTGCCAACTTCCTTGACCTCTTCCTCCATTCTGTGTCCACGCTTTCCATGTAGAGATACTTGTGCACTTTAGCCGCCCATTTATTTTCATCCATGTTCCTGAGCCTTTCTTCAAAACTAATTTTGCTTTGTGCTTCTCTGACCTCAAAAGAGGCCCAACCCATGTCACCTTGCACTGCCTCATTTGTCGTATTACGTACCGTGTGCTCCCAAAGCCAACCGGCCTACTGATCTTTGGTTAACTTCCAAACCCGCCAATATATCCGATTTTAAGCATATAATGGCATTTGCGAATGTTAGCGCTGGCACCATTACTCCTTTCCAGATTCCACGCACCACCTCATACTTATTGTGGCCCCACAGTGCTCTGTGTTTCATTATTGCTGCATTCCGCTTCCCCTTTATTTTCAGATTATCTTGGCGGTTGCTTGAGTAATTCTTTCCTTCATTTATGTGTACGCCGAGGTACTTATATTGCTTCACTGCGGGTATTACTTGCTGTTGAATTGACACCACGATGTTACCGAGTGTTCATTAACGATCATAATCCCTGACTTCTCTGTGCTACACTTAAGGCCTAGATTTGTCGCTGCGTTCCCACAGATATTCGCAAGTATCTGTAAATCTTTTTTATTGTCCACTAGTAGCACAATGTCGTCTGCGTACATCAGTCCAGGGACCTTCTGTTGCACCATTTGTCCATTACGCATGTAGGATAACTGAAAACCTAATTCGCTGTTTTCCAGTCGTCTTTCTATGCCCTTGACGTAAAGCGTGAACAACAATGGTGACAGAGGGCATCCTTGCTGCAATCCTTGGTGAACTCCCACCATTTCATTTCCTTTTCGGCCTTCCCATGCCACTTGTACTTGGTTGTCTCGATATATCTCCCTCAGCAGCTCCACGAAATCGTCATCTATGCCTTCGTATTGAAGAATATCCCACAACAATTCCCTGTCTACGTTGTCATAAGCTCCTTTAATATCTAGAAATGCTATCCAGAAAGGTCTTTTCTGAGCTACTGAAATCTCTATGCACTGAATTAGTACAAACATATTGTCTTGTAAGCGTCTACCTGGCCTGAACCCATTCTGTAGTTCCCCCAATACACCGTTTTCCTCCACCCACTTCGACATTTCTAATTTTATGGCTTGCATTGCCATTCTATATATCACCGACGTTACTGTAACTGGCCTGTACGAGCTCGTCTTATCCTTATCTCCTTTGCCTTTGTAGATGAGATTCATCTTGCTTTCACGCCATCCAACGGGAATATTCTTTGTTCTAATCAATTGCTCTATGGCATTAGTCAGCAGTGCCTTGCTTTTTGGAACGAAGTTTTTGATTAGCTGTATTGGGGTTTCATCGGGTCCTGCTGCCGTGTTGTTAGGGACATTTTCTGCTGCCTTTTTCCAATAAAAGCTTTCTATGCTAAATTTTGATCTCTCCGGCCTCTCTGTTGTTGCTGGATCTGTTGTCTGAACTACGCTTTTTCTCGTGCCGAAGTTATGCCCGATAACGTCTGTGATGTACTGCAGCGCATCATCGCCTTCATAGATGTTACCGTCTTCATCCCTTATAGCCGTTTGCGAGTTCCCAGTTGGAGCTCCGAGTGCTTTTATATGGTTGCAGAATCTTTTTGGGGCGCCTTTGTCTCTTTTGTGAATGTTATGCACCCAACGTTCACTTGCGCATTTAATTTTCTCTTGCACGAGCTCACTCGCAGCCCTTTTCTTTTCTCGGTATATATTCCATCTAAGGAGCACCTCTTCTTCTTGTAATCCCAACTTTTTGGCTTCTCGATGAACCCTAGATGCCTCTTTACGCTCTTCTATAGCTTGTTTAATTTGCTTGTTCCACCACTTACGTGGTTGCCTCTGTCCAATCCAACAATTGTTTTGCCGTGTCCGCCTTATTTCATGCTGCATAACCTCCACCAGTTCCTTATATTCCCACAGGTGTACTCCAGCGCAACCGGATGCACCTAGTACAAACGACGGCACGTCCTGCGGAAGACACTACCAGTACGCCTGGAACTCCCGCGGCGGCGCAGACTGCCATGTCCACAACAACGCCTGGAGCTGATCAAGCAGCCCAAGGCCAGGAAACCGCATCGCCTCGGGAAAGCACCTCACTTGCAGATGCTCCCTGCGGTTCTACTTCAACGCCACGCTTCTCAAGGTTCGGCAGAAAGATACGCAGGCCGAGAAGGCTCGACCTATGAACGTTTTGTGCCGGACCAAGAGTTCCTCTGTTTTGTGGTTCTTATATTAACAGAAGGAAGGATGTAGTGTACGGCAGTAACACGAGATGGCAGCACTGCATCCTCGGCTATATAAGCGTTCAATAAACGCGGTAGGGCACTTGCCCGCCCGGAGAGTTACCTGCTTTGTCACTTGCCCACTCGACTCATGCACGGGCCCGTGGTCTAAGTGTGGGGCGACGACAAGGCGCGCGTCGTCGGGGACCTGCTCCAAGACAGTCTCATCGAGCCGTGCGTGGACACCGACCTGAGAGCGTTCCATCTGTCAATCGAACATCGCAACCAGACCAACGACACTGTTACCCTGGAGGCCACCCAGGCGCTCAAGTTACATAACGTGGGCGTCAAGTGCGCCACCATCACGGCTGAGAAGGACGTTCTCGAGAAGTACCAATTGAAGCGCACGTGGATGTTGCCCAACGCCGCCATTCGCAACGCCCTTGGCAGTGACATGTTCCGGAAGCCCATCGCCTGCCGCAACATCCCTCCGCTCATGAATCAGTGGCGCAGGTCCATCATCATCGCGCGCTACGCGTTCGGCGACCAGTACAACAGCCAGAACTTCGTAGTCCCCGGACCCGGCACGCTCCAGATCAAGTACTCGCCCTCCATCGGAGCTCCCTACAACCATGAAGTAAGTGCCGGCAAAATTAATACGTAGCAGATGTACGGGCACTTAAAGGGCACCTCACCGGGTTTGGGCATTGCAAACGAACAAGCGTGGCCAGGGCGTAAATCACGCACCGGCTGTTGTCTGAAAAGTATCAACTGCTGCACTGCGCCACAACTGTGCAAAAACAGATTAAATTTCAAAGGAAAGCCCGTGCGCGAGCACTTGCACTCGAAGGAGCTCCCCTTTCCTGTTGGAGAATCCAGTTAACATGCATAATCATCTGTGCTTCAATCTCAATGCGTGAAATACGACCGAATATGGCACGTGACTTCGGTAAATAATCCAATTAAGAGTGGGAAAAACCACCCCTGGAGGATTGCAGCGCGGCAAACTTACAAAAAAAAACATTCACCGACCATTACGATACTCCCTAAGGCGAATTTTAAGCGCTGCTCTTTGAATTTTGAGTGTTTTGAAGTGGCGATATGTTGTGGGAACGAATTTGATACTGACCAACAGGGTCCTCTTGGCGGCGGCTCTAAGCCTCTGCTAGGGCAGCTCGTTTGGCAGCTGTGGCAAATGCGCTTCTACCGGCTCCGTCGCTCATTGTTGAGAAAGACCTGGCTGAGACTATTTAGTATTGTGATTATATTGTAAGGTGGCGGTAAAAGTGCAGAACGACAGTGTCGAAACTGTGAGGTACAAATGTAACTCTTTATTAAGCCAACTTGTCCCCAGCAAAACAAGTAACACTCACACGCAACGATAGCGGCAAGTAGAGTCGGCGATCGTCGGAAATCTGCGGTTTATGCGCGTCGGCTTTTATGCATGACTCATCGAATGTTCCAGTGTAATCGCTGGTGCCACGTGGCTTCCAGAAAGTATTACAAAATTCGAGTCGCACATAAAATCAGATTACGAAAAGCGTTGATGACAACAGCGAACGCATATAACCATCGATAACATTCGAGAAACTTCAGATAAATGCAGGCTCGTCGTGCATCGAGGGATGATGTTTATAATTTGTTAGCCGTTAAAAGCAGTGGCCGAAGCAAGACAAAGTGAACAGAAAAACGCGTGGTACTCTTGCGCCATCTCGTAGCCATTGTCGCAGAACAAGTCCTGCGCAGCGCTACGCTTTTCTTCTCACGCTTCCGCCATACCCTCCTCCTGGCGCTCTCTTGCTATTGCCGCCTTTCGATCGTTCCCCGCTGCACTCCACGTTGCATTTTTAGTCATTCGCTGTTGTGCTCGTTCACACATTTACGTGGACGCTCGCTGAGGGAGCGGGAGCCTAGCAGCTGCACTCTAAAGGTAAAAAAATGCTAAGCAGCCCTAAATTCCCTGTGTGCACTGTTTCCTACAAATAATCATTTGCGACGCTGTGCACTGAACGGGTAACAAATGCTGTCTTTCGTGCCTTAACCTACAATTATCTTAGGTTTATTTACCCAACAGTTTCGGCCGTTGGACCGACCTTTTTCACGGGATACAGGAAATTCAATTTTCACCGAGCCACCCCGAGTTGTCTATCGCCGGGGAAGGAATCTAAGAGATATCCTCGTCAGAGCTAGAACAACCACGGTTAAAAACATAGAATCAGGCTGCAGACCTTGCGGTAAACCACGCTGCAATGTCTGTAAACACATGACTTCAACCTGTCTTACTAAGGCTACTTCCTCTGATTTCACATTCAAAATTAAGGAAACTCTAAATTGTGATAGTAGCAATGTGATGTACATGCTCCATTGTATATACCAACAGTATATAGGCCAGACTGGAACCGCGTTCAGACTTCGTCTAAATAACCACAGAGCTCACACCCGCGCACTGCGACATCTCCTATTTTTAAAACATATCACTCCGCCTGAGCATTCATTTAATAAAATACGTGTCACTCTTCTCGAGTCAGGCTTCCGCTCTTCTCGTGAACGAGAACAAACACCGGCATATTTTATCCACAAATTTAGAACAATCACGCATGGCATAAATGAACACATGGGAAAGCTCTCGTTTCGTTATCCATAAGTTAAATTAGCTAAATCAGAACTGGATCCCCGCATAGGCAAGCCGAACACGTGTGTGATGTCGAACGAATGCCCACTACCCCACTGGGGGAGCGGACCAAACCACCCACATTATTGCGCCTTGCTTTTTAATTTCATGCTTATTTCGCCACGCTGTTACTAATATATTTGCAGGTTATTTGGTTAGTGCCTTGCTTTTTAATTTCATGCTTATTTCGCCATGCTGTTAATATTATATTTGCAGGTAATTTCTTCTTCTTTCGTGTTTATCGTGTTTTGCCCTTTCTCGTGTTTTTCCCTTGCTTTTTAATTTCATGCTTATTTCGCCACGCTGTTACTCTTATATTTGCAGGTTATTTCTTCTTCTTTCGTGTTTCTGGTGTTTCGCCCTTGCTTTTTAATTTCCTGCTTATTTCGCCACGCTGTTAGTATTATATTTGCAGGTGATTTCTTCTTCTTTCGTGTTTCTCGTGTTTTGCCCTTCTCTTTGTCAGGCACGACCAGGTTGTTGTTGTTGTTGTTGTTGTCCTGAGTGGGTTGTGGCGCATACCCACAGTGGGGGATTGGCCATGAATCGGGTGGTTATGTTCGGTGCATAAAAACAAGAGAATTAACGAATAGAATGCTGGAGTTTAGACAGGAAAATTTTGTGAGAGGAAAAGAAAAAAAAACACTAATTAAAAATAGGTTAAAAAGAAATATATGAATAAAAAAAACTATGGTGGCAAAGGTGACAATAAGTTTATCATGGTAATCGATTTGATTCAATGAGATAATTTTGGATTGCCAAGCAAGCATTTCTGTGGCTGAACCCAATAATGGAGGCTCCAAAAGATAGAATTACAGGTTCCGATAAATATAGGCCAATATTGCGAAGCGGAATTTCCAGTAGTCTTTTCCTTATTACAGAAAAACGCCTACAAGACAACAAGAAATGGTCTATTGTCTCCGCTTCGCCACAGAATGAGCATAATGGTGAGGGGACCAGACCAGACCTGTGTAAGTAAAAGTTTAACGTAGGGATACGGCAGCGCAGCCTCGTGATGGCCACTTCAATTTTCCGGCTTTGGCAAAAGTCTCTGTGCCAAGGGTATAGGAGATGTCTGTATTCCAAAGAATTAGTTAGAGCAGAGCCTGACACTGCCTGCATAATGACACTCCTGCGAAATCTAGCAGCAGTGACATGAGCAGTCAAAGGACAATACGGAAAAATTGGTCCGGTTATCGATGCCTTGGCTAGTGAATCTGCTATTTCATTTATAAAAAGTCCTTTATGGCCAGGCACCCAAATTAAACGCAAACTTTTCAAATAAACAGGTATCAATGAATTAAACGTCCTCAATACGCGAGAGTCACAAGAAGCAGTGAGGGATGAGCATAATGACAATGAATCAGTGACTATCACGGCAGACGTAATTGATAGGTCTAATTTGCGTAGAGCCAGCACCACCGCCATAAATTCAGCTAAAAATATGGGTATAAAATCTGGCAACCGAAGAGAAAATGTCCAATCGAGAATAGGGGAAAATATACCAACACCTGATTTTTCCTCACATTGTGAGGCATCTGTCGCAATAACGATGTTTGTTTGCAGGCTCTGCAGATGATCTTGTAATATACCATCTAGAATACTATGTGGAAGTAATTTTGAATTATTAGGAAATATGTCATCGAATTGAATATCAGTGGTAACAGATCTGTCGGGAATCGGAAGTACATCACAGATGCGCACATCCAAAGGGTCAAGTAAATGTTGCGTGAATGTAATTTGGGGAGTATGTGAACGCGGCCAGTTTACACGAAAAAACCAATCAGGGTGGGAAATGAATATTGTTTGAGAGCGTCGCACCGGTGATTCGTAAATTCTCAAAAACGTCTGTACTGTCAAAAGATGGAACCTACACGAAAGAGGAGGAACACGGGATTCTAGATAAAGAACAGAATTTGCAACAAATTTAGGAAGCCCTAGGCACAAACGTAATGCTTCCCTTTCTAAGAGGATCAAAGGGCGGTAAGTGTAAGCGGGAGCTCCAGAGAAGAGTGCGCAACCAAATTCCAATACAGGGCGAACGTACATGCGATATATCATTAGAAGTGTATCTCTTCTCAATCCTATTCGACGATTGCTCAGCCTGCGCAAAATGCCAATTGCACGGGTACCTTTTCCAGTCACATGATCTATATGTGGCCGCCAGTTGAGAGAGGAGTTATAAATTATTCCAAGGTACTTAACCGATTCTACCTGTGGTATGTCTTGTAGGTGGTATGAGAGAGAGATATGCACTGGGTCATTTATCGGGAAAACGAGAATGGAACATTTGCTGGTATTGAGTAAAAACTGGTTAACATCTAACCAGCTCTCCAGGGCACAAAGGTAAGTTTGCAGTCGTTGATATAACGTATGAATGTCATTTGCAGATGCGAAAAACGCAATATCATCTGCATAAACATAAGTTGTGACTTCTTCATGATGGGGAATTGAGCTCATGAGAATATTAAAAAGCGCCGGGGAAAGGACTGAACCTTGTGGTACTCCTCTCGTTTGTTTGCACCTAGAAGACGAAAAGCCGCTTTTGTAGCAGTAGAATTCTCTCTCACTTAAAAATGAATGAATCCACGCTATTATATAAGCAGGAACACCACAAGATGTTAGCCGATTTATCAAAACTGTGTGTTCCACGGTATCATATGCTTTAGCGATATCAAGCGTCACTAAGGCAGCATATTGCTTATGACGTCGAGCAAGTTGTATCCGGCTTTCCAAGTCGACATGGGCATGCCAGATAGAGCAGCCAGCCCTGAAACCAATCTGACATGGACTAAGAATTGAATTATCGTTTACAAATTTGATGATACGAAGGTGAATAAGCCTCTCAATTAATTTTACTACATTCGACGTAAGCGCTATAGGCCTGATGTTCTCCAATGTGTACCCTCCCCCTTGTTTTTTAAGTATCATTATTACTTTGGCAAGCTTCCACTGCAAAGGAATCCAAGCATTTTTAATCGAATAATTTACCACGTCTAAAAGAATGTTCGGCGATTCCTTTAACAATATTTTTAGCATTGCATTTGTGACTCCGTCAGGGCCAGGTGCTGTATTTGGCAAGCATGCTGCAGTCTGATTGAGCTCCGATAATGAAATTGAGGTGAAGCCATCCGAAGAGTCTAAAGCATAATGAATAGTTGGAAGCCGGGCTGCAAATCGATTTTCTAAACCTTTGGCAATCGCTTCTAAAGAAGAGCTCATTTCTTGCGGGGTCAAAACGATGGAGTCTAGTGTTAACGGCGTTGGTAGCCCCTTTCTAGCGCGAAGAAATGCGAACAGAGCTCGCTTGTTTTTTGATTTTGATAGATAATCCTAATGCCTAATATTATATTCATCTTTGGCTCGGTTAACGGTACGTTTAAATACACCAGCGTGAAACTGATAATTTTTCCAATTTGTCGGGCATTGATTATGGAGAAGTGTTTTCCAGGCTGCTTTTCTTTTCCTGTAATCACGCGTACACTCATCATTCCACCAACGACAAGCGCTGCGTTTAGCCGAAGGGATGACAAATTGAGCTTGCTTCCGGGAACCCTCAAGAACCGAACAAATCTTTGAAGCGATTTCCTCGTCATTGGCATTGGCAAGTTTCGAAACGGATGCAAGTAAGACAGTCTTAAATTTATTGTGGTTGACAAATGTGCACACCTGGTATTCTAAAGATGTTATTGGACACATGATTTCGAATGACACAGGAAGATGATCACTGTTGGTTGCTGAGTCAACCGTTAACCACGAAGAAACATTGAGGCCAGCACTACAAAATGTTAAGTCTAACACTGACCGAAAGTGGCCTCTAACAAATGTCACATGTCCTGTGTTCTGACATGAAAGGTTACTATCAATAGCCCATTCCCATAGTCGCTTACCACACAAATCTGTTTTTAGACCCCAGGACACGTGATGCGAATTAAAATCTCCTGCGAACAAAATTTCTTTTCTACAAGCAGCTACAGCCCTATCAAGTTGACGCGTACTTTGCACACCGTTGGGGAAATAGGTATTAATAATGGAAAATGGTTGATATCCTGGGAGACATAAGTCTATCGCCAAAATTTCGCAGTCGGAGTCCATGAATTTAAAAGAAAGGTTTGCCTTATGACAAATTTTATTTGAAACAAGTATCAATAGTCCTCCGCCTCGCGGGTTACGATCTAATCGGAACGAACGAAAACCTTTCAAATGAAAATTTTTCTCTGGTGATAGCCAAGTTTCCTGAAGAAGTATAACATCTGGATTAAGCTGATGAGATAGGTAAAACAAATCTGTTAAAGCTGAGAAGATAGAGCGACAGTTCCACTGCAGTACTTTCAACTGTCCAATGGTGTTGATCGCACAGCAGCGGCAACTGCCGCCTTAAGAAAGCTTTCTTTATTCATAGGCGATGGTTGACTCTTTTTTGGTTTCGGTTTCATAATCTTAGAAATTGGAGATCCCATGCGTTTGGGAGCTCGAGCGTCAAGTTCCATATCTGTGACAGTAAGGGAGTCTGAGGAAGAGGACTCACCCTCGCCTGGTTGAATTGGCGGAGTAGTGTCCGTCGAGTGATCTGTAAATGTAGAAGGCGCTTCTACGTCGTTGCTAGGCATTCGAGGTGTGGCGTTAAGTACTGAGGACTGTAGCTTAGTGGCTTGCAACATTTGAATCATCTGACTGGAAATGATTTGGGCTAAGCATTCTGATAGGCTGGATACCAATTTATCCATAGCCTTAGTCATGGCCTTTTCAACAGCAGCGTCAATTGCTTCCGATAGATTAATATTCATACTTGGAGTGTTGCGGGCTGTAACACCAGAGTATCCGAAGGCCCTGTCTTTAACGACTGCAATTGCATCTCTTCGGGAGCAACGACGGCGGTCGATTACTTCAAGAATTTGAGTTTCTTGGGCGCGAGCTGAGCAATTAGAATAGTCTGCTGGGTGTGTTCCCCCGCAGAGGCAGCAGTTTTCAGATTGCGCAGAGCACTCGCTTGAGGGATGACCATCTCCACAGGTGCGGCAGCGTAGGCTCGACTTGCAACCTCCTGCGCTGTGCCCGAACCTCCAACAATTCTGACATTGGATTGGACGTGACGCGAGTGGTTCTACACGGAACACAAGAGGCCACACTTTGATTTCGGACGGACATGATGTGCCCACAAACGTGGCAATTACTGACTCAGTCGGAATCCTCTCATTATTTACGAGGCGATTGCAACGATAAATAGCAATGACACCTGCTGCGGAGAGCTTGTCCAGGGTTTCAGTTGGACTTAAGTGGGAGTCACGACCAGGTCTTGGTGTCTTTCCTTTCTCTCTCTCTCTTTTTTGCATCTTCAATTTAACATGACAGGCGTGTCCGTCAATCATGTATATCAAACACGCTTAACAGCGACCTTGTCAATGAAATGTGAAACTGCAGCTGTTGACGGCAAGGCGCCGTGCATCGTCGTCAATCGTGTAAAAGCGCGTGTAATGGGGACCGTGACAAAGGCGTGTCTGCTGATAATGAAATTCACGTGTAAAAGCACGCATAATGGGGACCGTATTAAGCACTTGTCCACTGCCTATATGACAAGCACGCGTCGTGACGAACCCCGTTACCAACAAGTAATCTCCCTGCCATTGCCTCTCTCCCTGGGATTTTTTTGCTCTCTCTATCTCTCCTTTCTCAATTTTTTGCGTCTTCTTTCTCTACCTGAAGACATAAAAATACTGTTGCGAGAATTTCCTGTATCCCTTGAAAAAGGTCGGTCCACCGACCGAAACTGTTGGTTAAATAAACCTAAGATAATCGCGAAGTTGTGCTTCTAATTTTTCTAAATACGCTTGGCCCATTGAAAAATCCAGTTACTACTATATATATTGCGAGACAGCTGTTCAACGTCGACGGGTTATTATGCACGCCGCGCGCTGAAGAGAATGACGCTGGCCATGAGAATGAATATATACAGATGAAGAAGATGAACGGGTAATGTAATGCTCACACAATTACCTCCGCGCATGGAAGCTGCCAACCTGGCCACTGGCTATGGCGGCGAACGCCGTATGAAAGGCTTTAAACGTGAAACATACACAATCTCACTGGTACGGCAGCGGCCGTCCAAAGGCGTAACAACGGGAGTGACACGATAGTTAACTGGCGAAGTCTGTTCCTGAACAGTGTAGGGCCCGAAAAAACGGTACTGAAATTTCTCGCATAAGCCAGGAACGCGAACTGGAGTCCACAGCAACACTTCGTCTCCAGGCTGGAAGGAAACGAGACGGTGGGATGCATCAAGGCGAGTTTTGCGGTCTTGTTGACTGGCGTCGGTGTTGAGGCGGGCGTGTTGGCGACACTGGGCAATGCGCGAAACAAATTGCTCATACATTGATGTGGACGAGGGCTCGGCGACGTCAAAGAAAGTGACGTCGAGGACAGTGATTGGTTGACGACCATACACAAGGAAAAAGGCCGAGTACCCCGTTGCGCGTTGGACGGCCGTGTTGTAAGCGAAGATGACGAATGGGAGAATAACATCCCAATTGGTGTGGTCAGGGTTGATGTACATTGAAATCATGTCGGACAGCGTACGATGAAAGTGCTCTGTGAGGCCATTAGTTTGAGGATGGTAGCTGGAAGTCGTTTTACGGATGGTATGGACGCACGGAGAACATCGTCGAGAAGTTTAGACAGAAAGGTCCTGCCGCAGTCACTCAAAAGGATACGTGGGGCTCCGTGTCGTAAAAAGATGGCTTCCAAGAAAAATGATGCAACCTCCGCTGCGGAACCGGAAGGTAGTGCGGCTGTTTCTGCGTACCGTGTCCAGTGGTCTACAGCTGTGACAATCCATCGTTTACCGCCAGCCGATAAGGGTAGTGGTCCATACAAGTCCATACCAACGACTGCGAAAGGAGCTTCAGGACACGGGACAGGTTGTAGCAGTCCAGCCGGAGGTGAGGTCAGTCGTTTGCGGTGTTGGCAGATTGAACAGGAAGCCACGCATTTTTCTACGCTTGTTGCAAGTCCAGGCCAAGAGAAGCGGCTGCGAATTCGCTCATAGATTTTATGGAAACCAAAGTGACCGGCAGTGGGATCGTCATGAAAGGTCTCCAGTATCTGAGACCGAAGTTATCGGGTAACTACAGGGACCCAACGGTGTCCTTCGGGTTGAAACACGTACCGGTATAGCACCGAATTTTCAATCTTGAAGTTCTTCAACTGCCGACGGAGTCGAGCGTTAGGTTTGCGAGAGGATCCCCGAATACGTTCCATAACTGAGTGGCAGTAGGAGTCACTACGTTGGCAAGTTGCAAACGTATGAGAATGGCTAGATAGGAGCCGGTCGAGAGCTGCGAGTGAAGAAAATGCAGGAGACACGTCCGGCGGGTTGCTCATGGAAGGTGGTAAGCAGGCAGTGTTTGAAGACGGTGGTAGGGGACAACGAGAGAGAGCATCGGCATCCCGGTGTTTCTTTCCAGATGTGTAGGTGACGTCGAAGACGTATTCTTGTACACGAAGTATCCAATGGCCGAGCGTCGCCAACCATGTTTTACCGTCGCCAACCAGCACAAGGCGTCGTGATCAGTAACGAACGTAAAGTGGCGGCCGTGCAGATAAGGCCGGAATTTTTGGACGGACCAAACAACGGCAAGGCACTCTTGCTCGGTAATGGTGCAATTTTTCTCTGCAGGTGTTAGCGTGCGACTTGCGTATGCGACCACACGTTCTTCGGAAGTTTCCTGACGTTGCAGAAGAACAGCGCCGATACCATGGCCGCTGGCGTCAGTATGTAGAAGAGTGGGTGCGGTGTTGTCAAAATTACAAAGCACAGGGTCGGACGTAAGGGCATGCTTGAGGGCGTCAAAAGCAGTTTGGCATTCGTCCGACCATACATAGGGAGTTCCAGAAGGAAGTCGTTGATGGAGCGGCGCCGCAATGGTGGCAAAGTTACGTATGAAGCGCCGGAAATACGAAGCTAGGCCAAGGAAGCTACGCAAGTCTTTGGCGCTTTGAGGCCTGGGGAAGCCCAGGACAGCGGTAATCTTATCGGGGTCAGGTCGAATGCCCTCCTTGCTGACAAGGTGTCCGAGTACTTTAATGGTTTTGCTGGCGAAGTGGCACTTTTTTGTATTCAGCTGAAGGCCAGCAGCAGAGAGGCATGCAAAGACTTCGTCGAGGCGCTGCAAGTGGTGATGGAAGGTCGACGAAAATATGACGATGTTGTCAAGGTAGCATAAGCAAGTCTTCCACTTTAGGCCCCGTAGTACAGTGTCAATCATCCGCTCAAATGCGGCGGGAGCATTACACAGGCCGAAAGGCATTACGTTAAATTCTTAATGTCCATCGGGTGTGGCAAAGGCAGTTTTTTCCTTGGCTGCTTCGTGCATGGGGATCTGCCAGTAACCGGAGCGTAGATCAAGGCTGGTGAAATACTCCGCGCCTTGTAATGAATCTAACGCATCATCGATTCGGGGCAGTGGATATACATCTTTTCAGGTTATTTTGTTCAAGGCACGGTAGTCTACGCAAAATCGCACTGAGCCGTCTTTCTTACGCACCAAAATGACAGGTGACGACCAAGGGCTTGAGGAAGGGCGGATGAGGCTTCGTTTCAGCATGTCGGCAACGTGGGTATCGATGATCTGGCGTTCGGCGGAAGAAACACGATATGGCCGCCGGCGCACGATGGAAGTTCCATCTGTGTGTATGCGATGAGCCGTTGCAGAACTCTGTCCCAGAAGAAGAGAGTGCTTTATGCTCGGATAACAACGCCAGTAACTCTTCCGTCTGCTGTGTCGTTAGATCAGTGCTGATTGTACTAGCGAGAACAGAAGCAAGGACCGTATCTATAGCTGTAGGTGCTTGTAAAACAGCAGTAGTCGAGGGAAGCACGTCCAAGACGGAAACTAGAAGAGTGTCCAAGACGGAAATTACAACAGCGCCTTTAGGAAGAAGTACTGGCTCAGTGGTTGTGTGGAGTACAGCCAAACTGACCGTGCCGTTGGTGAAGCGAACAAGGCTAGGTGGCAGAGCAATCCCTTAGGATAGGCAACGAGCTGGTGGTACAACAAAAACGTCAGCATCGGCGATGTCAGAGTTAACTACAAGAAGTTGTTCGCGGCCAGGAGGCACCATACAATCGTGAGCAGTTCGTAAGCGAAGGCGCGGGTCGGGCACGTCGTCGGAATTGTCGGTCTCGGCCAAGTTAACGAGGCGTTGATGGCACGAAATGAAAGCAGACGCCGAAGAGAGAAAGTCCCACCCTAGTATAAGCATGTGAGCACAGGAAGTGAACACTGCGAACTGGATATGGTGGCGAATTCCGTCAATCGACACTCGAACGGTGCATTGCGCGGATGTCCGAATCACAACATTATTTGCGCCATTTAGAAGAGCTCCATTGTAAGGTGTAGTAACCTTGCATAGACGAGAGCATAAGTCAGCGTGAATAACAGAAATAGCTGCGCCCGTATCAATCAATGCAGGAACTGGTACACCTTCTACACACACTAATAAAGTATTGGCCGGGCACACTGGAGGAATTGTAGTCTGTGCGGGCCATGCAGCTTTCCCCCAAAAAACTGCACCATCTAGTTTTCCGATCGGTAGTCATGAGTGTGGGAGGCCGGTAGCAGAGGTGATGTCGAGCGTCGGAGAGGGGAAGGCGAGCGGCGGCGCCCTGGACGGTAGTTGCGAGGCTCTTCGGGATTTGGAGGCGGAGTAAGTGAGCGTTGGGGAAGCCGGCGCTGGTAGGGACTCGGAAGAAGCAACGGGTCTCTCTCGTAAACATCGTAACCACGGCGTTCGTCTAGTTGTCGTCTTCGACAAAAGATTTTTCTTGGCTTCCTCAGAGCGGACGTTTGGGGCACCGAAAATTTGCCGAAGCTGGTGTCTGAAAGCCGCCCAGTCCTGGCAACGTCAGTGAGGTAGAATGCGACGCTCCGAAGCTTGTGAAAATCATCCCACCGGTTAGACTCACTCACTCGGTCATAATTGTCCAGCCAGTCGTCAACGTCTTCACCTTTTTTACATTGAAGCACAAAATTAACTGGAACACCTATGCATTCCTCCGCCAAATTCGGGAATTAATATGTCGAAACTGGTGTCACCCCGAGAATTAATTCCAAGTGGATGCGCCTTGCGAACTCCACGGCTACAATTTGTAAATTGCAATATGGGACATCAGGTAATTAGTTAAAAACTTAATTATTGAATTTCTGTTAATTATTCGATTATGCTTTTCAATTTCTTGTGTAAGTAATGTCCGCTTCTTCGAGTAGACCAGCTCATTAACTAGAATTGGGCTATGTGCCACAGGCAACCTTAAATAAATTTTGAAAGTGTTCGCTGAAGCACCCTGTATATATTTATATATATCAGCATATCGTAATGAGCCAACAAACAATAACACCAAGGGCAACATAGGGGAAAATTACTTTTACTTATTTATTGAATTAAAGAAATGATAAATTAATGAAAATGGATGAAAAAACAACTTTCCGCAGGAGGGGAACGAACCCACTTCTTCGCATTACGCGTCCGATGCTCTCACCATTGAGCTACCGCGGAACCGTTTTCCCATTCATTTTCAGGGGTATTTATGTTTTACAACAAGAACTAACCCTGGGAGTGTTAGCCAGCGCCACCACGCACAAACCATAGGGCGGATGTGGAACATCCTTTCTGCCGCAGGCGTCACGAGCAGGTGAACTTTTTGGGTGATGGCAACTGGTCAATAAACCCACATATGCTACCTGAAGGCATCATTGTTGGCGGATTCGAGCCCTCGTTATGTAGTGAACGAGAAGAAAGGGAACCGAGGGGCGCAATTTTTAATAAGCATATCATAATGAGCCAACAAACAATAACACCAAGGACAACATAGGGGAAAATTGCTTGTATTTAGTAATTGAATTAAAGAAATGCTAAATGAATGAAAATGAAAATGGATTAAAAAAAAACAACTGTCCGCAGGTGGGGAACGAACCCCAGAAAGTGAATGGGAAAGCGGTTCCGCGGTAGCTCAATGGTGAGAGCATCGCATGCGTAATGCGAAGACGTGGGTTCGTTCCCCACCTGCGGACAGTTGTTTTTTCATCCATTATCATTAATTTATCATGTCTTTAATTTTATTATTAAGTACAAGTAACTGTCCCCTATGTGTCCTTGGTGTAATTGTTTGTTGGCTCATTATGATATGCTTATTAAAAATTGGGCCCGTCGGTTCCCTTTCCTATATATATATATATATATATATATATGTATATATATACACTTTCAAATAAATACTGAAGCATTTGCCGCATTATAGCGAGTGTCCAGTGCCTACAGAAGGTGGTACAGAAGGTCCTTGCACCATACGCAACGTAATGCGTACTATGTGTGCGTGTTCACTGTATACGTCTAATATGTCTAATATAAACCATGTACTGTACTTCTCGAGCAAGGACGTACATTGTTACTACGCGCTCAAATACTCACGTCAGCAGGCAGCACCCGCTGCTTTATTGTCACCCTAATGTGCTTTTAAGTAAAATGTGGTGGCCATTTTCAGATTTGTAGTCGGTTTTAAGTCCAACAGTGCTCGCACAACTCTAAACGTGCACTCAAAGTTCTAGTGAGACGGACGCGAAAACATTCTGTTGTACAAATTGGAGCAACAGACGGTGTAGCAATGCAACTGTGCATCCTAATGTTTATGGGACGCACAATGCATCCCGTACTTGTTAACACGTTACTTAATACTCAACAGGGTTACGTTCACGTGTGTTAATGGAGCTGGCGCCGTTCTGTTCCGCATTCCTTCTTTATTGCGCGTCAGCTACTGCCTGCAGGGATAGTCTCTGGTATACACCAAACGAATGTGTAGGCCTCTCCTGAGCAGAGATTTGAGGCTGCGCTCTTTTAAGTCTAATTAGCCCTATATTTCGCATTTTGTCCCGGTGCCTATCAAATTTACCGGTAGATGACTGCTGGACCAACAGTGTGTGAAAATATCCTATGTATGATATACGGGGTGATCATTTTTCAGTTTTACTGAATTTTCAAAAATCATATACCTAGCATACCTAGAGGAACATAACAGAATCTTCAAATATAAGCACGGCTTCCGCAAGGGATATTCATGTGATGGGCAACTAGCTGGATTTACTAATGACTTGCTTTCATGGATTGATGCTGGAAACCAAGTTGAGGCCATCTTAGATTTTTCGAAAGCTTTTGACCGCGTTCCTCACCACAGGCTACTACTGAAACTAAAATAACTTAACATTCACCCAGACGTCATTGCATGGATAAAAGATTTCTTGTCATATCAAACTCAATTCACAAGTATAATAACTACAACTCCTCCTCTATTCCTGTTGCTCCCGGCGTTCCACAAGGGAGCGTGCTCGGCCCTTTGCTTTTCCTAGTCTATATTAATGATTTGCCTAACTGCAGGACATCCCGGGTAAGACTGTTCGCTGATTGCGTTATTTACCGTGAAATTACTGCTGACACTGACCATGAAGCACTGCAATCAGACCTAGATGCATTGAATACATGGTGTTCTGACTGGCAAATGACCCTAAATTATACTAAAACTAAGTACATCTCATTTTGATGCTCCTCGCCTCGCATTTCAACGTCATACTCCCTTGATAATAATACTGTTGAGTTTACTGCCACGTATAAGTATCTAGGAGTCAATTTGCAATCGGATCTGACATGGCATCATCACATCAACATTACTCTTGCATCTGCTAACCGCACTTTTGGTTTAATCAAACAGAGACTAAAGCAAGCGCCTTCACACCTAAAGAAACTCGCGTACACCACTTATTTCATACTTAAAATTGAATATGCATGTGCCATCTGGGATCCGAACCAGTATTACATCGTACGTAACCTTGAATCCTTGCAAAGATGTGCTGCTCGTTTTATCTTTTCAGACGATTCCCCGTACTCTAGTGTTACATCTTTTAAAAATCGTGCCGAATTCGATCCCCTATCATTACGACGGAAACACGCGCGGCTGTCTCTCTTTCATAAACTTTATCATCACGAGCATTTACATGATGACTTCTTTCTATCACCCTCCGTCATTTTCCTCGCCGAGACCACTCTTTCAAAGTCAAACGCCCAATGTGTCACTCCCCTACTAAAAAATCCTACTTAAATTCAAACAGGGTTATACAGGTTTAAACTGGTTTTAACAGGGACCTGTTTGGCAACATACAGGTGTAAACAGGACGCCTTCACAGAAAAACGGGTCTGAACGGGGTCCTATTTGGCTTGCAAATAGGTTTAAACGGCACCCTCCCACACAGAAATAGGTCTAAACAGGGGCCCCGTTTAGCAAACAAACTGGTTCATACTGGGCACTGGCACCAAACAGGGGCCTATTTGGCCCCCAGGCAGGTTTAAACAGGAATCTCCGACACAGAAATGGGTCTAAACAGGGGACCCGTTTGGTAGTTAAACCAGTTAAACTGGTCCCACTGGCACCAAAAAGGTCTACATGTAGCTGTCATGCTGGATAAAGTCATACCATGCAATTTAATGTTTGAACAGATTTACGGTAAAATTCGATTTGAAATTGGTACACACGAGCGAGCGCTCCACAACACCCCAACGACAGCCGCTTCGCGTCGGCGCCGGGGCACAACCGACGGCACCGCCAAACACAGAGGAGAAAAAAGAAAGAAGGAAAAAGTTTATAACAAGAAAAAAAAAATTAACCGAACCGGGATTTGAACCCGCGTACCGCAGATCCCTAAGCAAGCGTCGTAACCACTCGGCCACCCTGCCCCGCAACTCCGTAGATTGCTGTCCTCACTGTTGAAAGGAACGTGGCTGGAACACGCCGTATAAGACGCATAATATCGAAATACTACCACAGAACACCCATACAAACTACCACATACTACGCCGTCACGATACATGAGGTCACGAAAGGGCCGAAAGTGGGCGAAAGCACGAAAGCATGGTCGCTTTCGGTGCCCCCAGGAGGCGCTGCCACTGCCCTAGGGGTAGGGTGCCTCGATGCCCAGCGCCGCCGGCGGCGCTGGCATCGAGGCACCCTACCCAGGGGCATGACCGGTAAAATTACAGATGATATTTTTCCGCCTTCTGCTGTTGCTCCCTGTTGCTGTGCGTGCGCGCTGCATTGAGGCAGGTCGATGTGGATGTTTAATCGTGTGTACGCTGTGCCGAGAGAAAATGTCGTGCCCCTTGTGTGCTTTGATGATCACCTAACCCCTGGGACCGCGTAACGTAGCTCGCAGTACCTTTCGTGTGGTTAGCCAATGTCGATTATCGTAGTTATGGCCCGCTGGCGCTTTGTTTGTTCCCGGCCTCTGATAATGTCGCATCGGATCACAGTGCACGGAAGAATTTGTTGAGCTATTACGTGCTGTAGTTCATCCGCAATTCAACAGTGTTTACGTCGGAAGGATCGTCGTGCAGTCGACGCCGCGACCTGACATGAAGGAGCGTTTGCCGACTACGCCTAGAAAGGTAAGTCCGGCGCTTGCGCGCAGTTTTGTAGTCAATGGTTCGTGAAGTGTGAATTGTTATACGGATCACGAGATGATTAGTAAAGCGACCACAATGATAAATGTGTTTTTCGAATGTTCGTTCATGTCGCAGTGCACATTTAGCGAACAGTCTCACAAAAAATGTCCTGAAACGTATTGGACGTTGCCAGGAGCTTTATCACGTATTTGCTTTCTGCTATAACGTATGCTAACTGTGATTGCTTGACCTGAATGGTAAAGAGAAAAATCAAGCAGGGAAAGTTACTGCTTGTGTACGTTATTTCTGTATAGGTATTTCTAGAAGTACAGCCTTCCGCATTTGTAACTACATTGCGCGAGCGTCGATCATGGGCCATTTTAGCGCCTTCAACGGCGATACTTAGCGAGACCGACAAAAGTAAGCAGAGGCGCATAAAGCACTCTCCAGCGCAAGCGTCATCTGCTAAGCTGCTATTCTCAGGACGACGCACACCCATTTCATAGTATGCTGGTGCGATATAGTTAAAAATGCTGGAGGCTGTACGTCAGCTAACGGCTGAGCGAGATGGTACTAGATTGTTGTGTCTGACGCATGGCCAGATTTTAGCTTGTATGCGAATTCTACTACATATAGTGTCGCCAGACAGCCTGTGTTTCTTGTGTTGGGTGTCCTGTGTGTTTTCGTGTGCTTGTAAATGTTTATTTCAGAGAAGCCGAGATTACAACAGCAGTGTTTCTTTTTCATCGATTTTTTTTCTGCTGAGAAATAGGGCGTTTGTTCTTGTAATTTCCAGTGCATCGTCCTTCGAAACAATGCTTTGTTCGACCGCATAAAGAAATTCGATTTTGGAACACTTTTCATGTGCTAAGGAATTTTCTTCGTAGTACAATTCATATTTCACTTCCTACAGATGTGCGTTTGTGTGAAGCTTTTGATAGATTTGTGTTTGCTGCAGTTTCATTTCATGTTAAATAAGCGCTTGTGATGTAACAATCACATGTTTGCACAACCAGATGCAGCTTCGTGTAGTTTGGTTGTATGAGACTTTTCAGAATGTAACATGATCTTGTTAACTTGCAAGCTTGCAGTTTCAGCAGGGATTACAGTAAATTGAACATTTCTTATTGTTTATGGATGTCAAGATTTCGTGAACCAGAGGCATCTCCACACCGCATAGGAACCTAAGACATTTCTGCAGCCGGAACAGCACGGCAAAGCATCTGATCTGCATGCTGCGACAAGGTGTGTACAAAATGGTCCCTGCCACTTACACAAGCTGTAGGTTTTGTTGGTATAATTCATACCTGTCAACTCTCCTGAATTTTTCGTGAAGATCTCTAACGAGTATACCAGAGGGGGCACTTGCGTTAGGCCAGTTTGTTCAGATAAATTTCTTAAACAGGCTAAATCGGCAGCAGCAAGAACACTGAAAATGTGCTCTAGTGATATAAAACAGTGTTGGCAGTTCTGGTGTTTCAGTTCGCTGCTGCTTTGTGTGCTGTTAAATAATGGTTAATTATGTGTGTATCAATGCAACAGTGTGGGTGCTGAGAGGAAGCTTTAAAAAAATGTGTGCTATCTCGCCAATAAAAAAATTTTGTCTGCAGAATTTTTACAAAATATAAAGTTCACAGGTTGGCATGTATGACATAATGTACAGCACTGTTGCTATGAATATGCTATATTCATAACTTGCAGTTTCGGTCTACTTGAATTGCATACTTTGAATCTGGGCTACCTTCAGTTTAATCAATTCATTTAAGTAGCCTCCTCTGAGTTCAATGTAATTGGAGGCTATTGTAGAAATGCATGATGTGCTCCCTACTGACTGCATTGTGGCAATTTTTTTAGGGACCATCTTGTGAGGCATGCATAGCCTTTCATGTCTTGCTAGGATTTGCCCAACAAAAGCAGCAGGGCTTTGGTTACCTTTGTTATTACGCATTCTTGTGGACTTCCGTTTCTCACTCTTCTAACATATGTGCATGCGCAAATTCTGTGTTCTCAATTATATTTCTGTAAGTTGACCTAATTCTGTATCACATTTTTAAAAAAATTGGGGGGGGGGGGCAGAGTTATTGATTCCCATAATACTAGAGAGAACGGGACCTCAGACCAAAAGGCCACAAAATGTGGCTTAAAGTGTTCGAAGCTCAGAATTTAACATTCTGTCTCCTAAAGCACTACCAGTATGAAACTGTTTCTAATTGCTTTGTTTTTATAAGCTAGCTGCCTGATTTGCAGCCACATTGTGAGAGAGTATGTTTTTTTCTTCTTTTGTTTGAGTTCTTTTGTTGAATGTTCTCCTTTTTAGTTCAGAAATTTTTTCCTACCACCTCACGCAATACTCCATATGGAGCCTATGAGGTATGTTTATAAATAAATAAGTAAATTCCTGAGGCATGCAACAAACCATGCAAATCAGTCCCTAAAAAGCCATAAAGAGGATCTATTATTTTCGGCAGCTGCCTCAGTCGTACTGTGCTCACTGGCGCACTGACAAAAACGATTGCAGCAGCAAAGCACTACTCTAAACATTTCCCTTTCAACATTTTTAACTCTCATATGCTGTCTTCTCCAAATCGTGTTGAGTGCATCTGGAACGTTTCGGTAATTGTTTTTACCTCAACCATTATGCAAAGCAATTATGCAAAGGTTACGCTTGTTGACTGTTGCTTATTTATACCTAGCCTGATCTGTGGAGTTGACTGTATACTTTCTTTTTTTTTGCATACCTGCCATGGTTGCTTAGTGGCTATGGCGTTGAGCTTCTAAGCACGAGGTCTCGGGATGAAATCGTGACCATGGCGGCTGCCTTTCCAAGGGGGTGAAATGCGAAAACACCTGTGCACTTGAATTTAGGCGCACGTTAAAGAACCCCAGGTGGTCCAAATTATTCCAGAGTCCCTCACTACGACGTGCTTCATGATCAGACTGTGGTTCTGGCATGTAAAACCCCATAATGTAATTTATTTTTTTACACAAGAACTAAGGTGGCTTTTAATGACGCCACCTTTTCACATTGCTGTATAACCACAAGTTTGTCGAAATAATTGGACAAATGTCATCAGTCTTCTGTAAAAGCGAACTTGTCTTGTACAGCAGCTCGAATAAGCCATTTTCAGTGCAATAGCAGGCTTAGGATTGTGTCGCATAAGGATGTGCTGCATCAGAAGGCATGTTTCTTGCTCATTGTATTCATTCTAGCATTATCTCGTCCCTATGTTCCTTTCAATGGTATTCACTGTGCACACATACTAAAGAGATAAGGAACATCCACAGTGCACGCATACCAAGGAAGTCACAGTCAGACAGAGAGCGATAGAGCACAGCACGCTTTCACTCTGTCTGTCGCTTATCTCCCTCACATGTGTTCATTGTGAGCACCACCAAAATGAAGTTACCGACTTGCCCAAGCTTCAACTCTTGTGCTGGTGTTTTTTGTCTACAAAATGCCCATAAGCAAGTCATAGTGGTGGTGATTTTCGCATGTATGGAAAAGGCTTATTCAATTCCAGAACAGCTTCATTTGTTCTAGGCATAGTAAAGAACTTGCCAGTGTTTATTTAAAGGCTGAATTGCTAGGAAACTATGGTGGTATTCCTAATGGCACCCTTTTGCATTAAGTTTGTGCAGATGCTTGAAGCTTGTACTATGTTGATGAAAATAAAGTTGAAGCTATAGAAGCATATTTGTCAAAATGTAGTGAATGCTTCCCGGTAGAAATCCGGAGTTATGTTTCTTGGGACACTTATTGGTTAGCCTTATCGGGTAATGCGATTAGCCTTATTGATGCTATAATGTTGCAGGGTCTGCAGGATGGCCAGCGTTACAAAAAATTAACATCATTGTAAGAATACATGTTCTGCAATAATATTAGGGTTGGCCCCCCCAAGTGACAACGCTTGCTTACACTATATCTGGGATAAACCTGGTTTACTCAGCCAGGACAGCCATCCGTGCATGAGGGGGAGGGGGGGACGGCAAAAAGGGGCTTTCGAGTAATCTTCTTCAAGTAAATGGCTCATACATCAGATCTTTCTTACTGTGCATGCTATGTTGCTCAAAGTCAACTTAGCTATGGGTACAATGTCTGCATTTTATTACTGTTTATGCCTAATGAAGGTTGCTTTGTTCACAGTGTCACTTTCTATATTGTTTCTCTTATGGCACTAAGCTCACTTGTTTTAATGCTGCTATAGGTATGGCTGGGCTTGGTGATGAAGTGTAAGCAGAACATGCTATGCTGCGAATTGGTACCAATCTTCACATCCGAGTTGTTCCCACGACAGTCAAGCACCACTGTGATTTGCTTCATTGGCAATGTAATATAATATGGTGAGCTTGCACCTCAATATTGGTATTGAAAAATATGTCAAGTAAAAGACACAAAAGCTGGCCTTTATGACAGATACACTCATGTTCTTTTTTTAAAGAGCTGTTTTAGCACTGTTCTTTATGGGCATGTTTTCAGAGGATGTTTATACACCTTTATTACGAACTGCAATGGAGCTAGTTTGTGTGTTAAACTGACACTCTTTCACTAAGAAAAAGTCCAGTTTTTACTCGCACAGCGATATGGTGCCAAGGACGAAAGGGGTGGAATGGATCAATCTAAATGCATGTTGCTCACACAAATACAAAAAGGGCGCATGGCATGGCTAGCGCGATTTGTTTTACAGTGATGATAAGCAGTCTCAATGTCTAATAATTCTATTGATAGGGAGCTAATACATTGGTTCCCCGTCATTTAAATAAGGAAAGATTCACATATCTCTGAAGCACTCTGGTCCTTATATTTTGCCACAATCGAGTGGTTTTTAAACATGGGTGCACTTGCACTGAGAGCAGTGCAATACTAATGCCAACTGACCCACACATCAAGTTTGCGTGGTTACGCAGCCTGTCATTTATACATTTGGCTTGTTTAGCCAATGTAGCATCTACTGCACAATAATGGTATGTGATAGGCACTGCACCTGTGTACTCTACATTCTTTTTTTTTCACAGGTAGTGATGCATGCCTTTTCATTATGTGCCTACACAACAAGCCAAGCTTGTTCTGGGCCGAGAAAGAATTCTAGGAAAAGCCTACGTGCTGCAACTTTTCTCGGAACGAAACTAGCTTGGCTCGTTGGATGGGGTAAATGGTTCGATGGGTTTTGGAGCCCATACGGGTTCCTTGCTCACACTAAGACACATAAGCTTGTAGGCTGTGCTTCTGTAATTTGTACAGCTTACTGACAGTGCAGGTGCGGGCCTCATCTTCACAAGGAAGCTGACTGACTGCACCTTCCACGGAGCAGGTGACTCGGGTTGAGTGAGGCACCAGTGTTGGTGTTTGTTCCCTTGTGAAAAACAGCAGCTTTAGGTGCATTGTAGTTGTAGGAAGACAAGTTACACATAACTTCTATGGTTTGAGTGGGCGCTTTTCTCTTGGGGCATCAAGCTTTTTTTTTCCAACTGTCTGCATGGATGCTTCAGTAGCATTGGTGCGAAGTTGGCATAGAGTTGTGCATTCAAGAACTTCTGAACAATGACCTGCTGTAATTAGCGCTGTGAAGATTGCATCATCCACCAAGCCTTTGGTTTTCTGTTGGTGTACTTGTAATCGTGCTGTCAGTAATTTCTCGGCTTGCCGAATTATCTTGAGGCCCGACACTGACGCTATCGATGTCTTCAAGTGCAGACCTTTTAGGATAAGGTTCTTCGCTTTGCAAATGTGGTTGTAGGAAAGGTGGCACTTACAGGTGCCTATTCTAGACATTTTTGAAACAAGCCAGCGAATCTTGGTTACGTCTTGTCCATAGTGTATAGCAGTTAGTCAAGGGTTGAGAAAATTGCTCTCAGTGGTAGCATGCGGGCAGTAACTTGGTCATTGACCACATATTCATCATCATGTTACCTGATTAGATGAATTTTCGTTGAAGCTTTGACAAAATTTCCTACAGAAGTTATGGATAACACATTTTAGCCAAGGCACATTGGTTCGTCTTACTCGTGTCCAGATTAGAAATCTGTAAGTGCCACCTTTCCTTCAACCAGACTTACAAAGCTAAGAACCTTGTCCTGAAAAGTCGGCACTTTAAGACATCAGTAGCATGAGTGTGTGCCTCCGCATAATTCGGCCAGCCGGGCAGAAATTACTAATAGCCAGAATTCAAGAATGCTGACAGAAAATCAAGGGCGTGAAAACTGACACATTTGCGAGATGCCAACTAGAGCAGCTCTATGTCCACTTCATAGCGACGCTAAGGGACCACCTGTGCAAACTGTCGCAAGAAAGCTTGACATATTAAAACAAAAAAAGCCTCTTTAAACCAAGAAGTTAACTTCAGCTTGTCTTCCTGCAAGCCCACTAAACCTGAAACTGCTATTTTGTGCAAAGGACTGAACTTCAACACTGCAGGATACTTCACAATATCCTGGCTAGAGTAACCTGCACCGTGGAACATGCCTGCAGTCAGCTCCTTCTGAAGTAAACGAAAAGGTCCACGTGGCGTAGCTGCCATGGTGTAACCCTGGAATCTGTTTCTGCTCCGCAACTTGAGCTTATTTTTTTCAGTGACCACAATTGCATTATTATGAAACGGAATGCATTAACAGGTTCAAACTCAGGGTAATGTTTTATCTGCATGACTTTGTGGCCAAAAACTGATGAAAGGAGGTGCAATGCGACTATTGAACCTGTCCAGGGGACAGGGACGTCAAGAAGTTTTATATCCATTTGCAGAGGCTAACAATCGCAAGGCAAACTGCTGCTATTGCGTGAAAAAGTACCATGCACTTCTTACTTCAAGGAATAGTGCCAATCTTTTGCAGCTGTAGTTAGCACCATGTGTGTACACTGCACATATAATTTGAGTTAAATGTAAGGAAGGTATTGCAGAATAGGCCATTTATAACTAATGGCCATAATTTTGGCATTAGTAGATCTTTGCTCAGACCATCTGACAATTTCTTGAAAGTATGACATTTTTCTTTATGTAGCTGCTGTCCGAATATTCTATATTATCATTTGGTCTTATGCGTATACTGTTTGCTCTAACAAAAATTAAATTCTTGAGTTTCACATGCTAAAACCACGATATGATTATGAGGCATGCTGTAGTAGGGGACTCCGGATTATCCCTTGAACCCTTATTAACTCAAACTCTGATATCTCAACGTATCAGTTAAGTCGAAAATATTTTAGTGGCTCGGTATCGACTTTATGTATATTTGACCTCTTATCTAGCAATGCTTCTGTGCTGTGCTCCGGATATCTCGAAATCTTGACTGCAACACTGTAGGGAAAATGTTATCACACAAAAGTTTCCATACGTTGTACGCAGCTGCGATATCTCCAAAAGTTGCAAGATCGCAAGTTTGTAGCAAATTCTGCTTCATCCTACGCTACTCTTGTCATCCACTTTCACGGCCGGCAGAGAGCTCATTGGTAATCCGGGCAGAATTTTTCTCTGACCCCTGACAAAATGCAATGAGCATGATAAGGTACTGCCTCCTGCTTTTTAACTATATTACATGAGACCACTATAATATGGTTGTGCATCATCCTGAACGGGACAACGCATTAGACGACTTTTGCACAGGATAGTGCTTGGTGCACCTGAGAGTACTTCTACACGTCTCGCTGATTATTGCGCCTTAAAGGTGCTAAAATGATGCGTGATGGACGCTCGCACAATATGAATAAAAATGCGGGAGGGTGTACACCTGAGCACCACAAGACACATGCTCATGTGTACGCATAGAGTTGTCAGCTTGCTTATTTCCTGTGCTCTGTGTTTCTGTGTGGATCTGCTCGCTGGGCCATACCGTGTGCTGCGCCGAATGCTTGGCACGTTATTGGTATTTTTTTCATTAACAAGTTCAGGGCCATGATCTTGTAGCAATGCGTTGTCTGATGTCATTTCTAATCGTGCTTCGTCAGTTGTCATAGTGACACTGTGCCCACGTTATCAGTACGGGTTTGATGGAACATCGTATAACGGCGCTGTGTGAGAACGAATCACAGAAAGAATGCACAGAGGACAATCGCCGAATTTAAGCTGAGGTTTACAGCAGAAAAATTACACAGCAGCAGTGTCTGCGCAGAAACATTGGACAAAATACCGCCATGGCGCACATTGTGTCGGCGTGATCACAACAGCTGGTCATGTCATACAACTCTACGGAACATCCTGACCTGCGCAAGATCAAAGACACATTTGTACTACATGTTATACAATCAAGTTACACTCTTCAAGCCCGCCAACTTGGAAATCTTTTGCAATTATATCTCTTCTCATTTTGACAAATTAAGTGATGCGGTGCTAATGCAACCTTCTCCTTCCTTTTTTCATGTCAAATGCCTCAAGCAATTCTCTCTCTTTTTGATCCTTAAAACTTCCAAGTATACAAGTGTCGTCGTACACTGGAGTGCAAGGACACCTTTTTCAATGGTCAGCCGAGGGACCCCCTGCTACGAAAGCCTGCACGGATCCTCGATGTTCCCTCAAATGGTCATTAAAGCATCTACCAGTTTGGCTGACATAACACCTGCCACAAGAGAGCGGGTTGTGGTAAACCACCTCCGTCTGTCAGCGTACGAAGCCCTTAGCCTGCTGTTTCGCACACTTATGTGAAGTGCCTGCACCGTTCACTGCACGGCAAATTCACCCCAGTTTTTCTGAGCGGAGAACACTATGGGAAGGCCGCACTTTCCAGCCGCTTTCTTCAAGTGGTGGGAGAGGTTGTGCAAATAAGGCACCATTAACGGCTTCCTTGACCATTCTTTATCTGCTCCCCTGCTCCCCACACCAGACCTTACTTCACCAAATAGGCTTTCAACAACAGAAGCGATTGTTTCACCAGGAAAACCCGCCTGCTTGAGCCTCTTGGTTGTTTGCACTCCGAGCTTTCTGATGCTCGCATCACCATTCGAGCGCGGATCTGATACTGTTCAATGCGATGTCTCTCTTGACAAGTTTTGAGTTCCAATAGTCCCATAGTCTCCTCCGCTCGGAAAAACTGGCACGAATGTGCTATGCTGTGAACAGTGCACGAACTTCACAAAAGAGTGCAAAACAGCATGTTAAGGGCTTCGTACGCTGCGAGACGGAGGCGGTTTACCACATCCCGCTCTCCTGTGGCAGTTACGTCAGCCAAACTGGTAGATGCGTTAATGACCATTTGAGGGACCGTGGAGCATCCGTGCAGGCTTTTGTAGCGGGGGGTCGCTTAGCTGATCATTGCAAAGGTTTATTTGCACTCCAGTGTACGACACTTGTATATTTGGAAGTTTTGAGGATCAAAGAGAGAGAGAATTGTTTGGGGCATTTCATATAAAAAAGAATGGAGAAGGTTGCATTAACATCGCGTCATTTAATTTATCAAAAAGAAAAGACATATATTTGCAAGAAAAGGTTTTCAAATTCGCGGGTTTGAAGAGCGTAAATTGATGATGGGGTATAACGTGTAGTACAAATCTGTCTTTAATCTTGTGCAGATGAGAACGTTTGTAGTGGTGTATGTGACATGATGACTTTCTGTTATGATCGCACTGACAATGTGCGCCATGGTGGTGTTTTGTCCAATGTTTCTGTGCAGGAACTGCTGCAGTAAACCTCAGTTGAAGCTCGGCGATTGTCCTCAGTGCACTCTTTCAATGTCCCGTCCTCACATGCACCGTTATAACATGTTCCATCAAATCCATACTGACAACATGGACACAGTGTCACTATGACAACTGACGAAGCACTATTAGAAACGGCTTCAGAAAATGCATTGCTACAAGATCGTGGCCCTGAACTTGTTAATGAAGAAAGTACCAATAACATACCAAACATTCGGCACAGCCCGTGGCATGGCCTAGCACGCAGGTCCACACAGAAACACAGAGCACAGGAAATAAGCAAGCTGAGAACTCTATGCATACACATGAACATGCATGTTTTGGAGGCCAGGTGTACAGCCTCCCCATTTCTAGCTATATCGTGCGAGCGTCCATCACGCGTCATTTTAGGCCTTTAAGGGACAATAATCAGTGAGACCGGCAGAAGTACTCAGGTGCACCAAGCACCCTCCTGTGCAAGAGTCGGCTAAGGTGATGTTCCCTTCAGGACGACGCACGACGATATTATAGTGTTCTCGTGCAATATAGTTAAAAAGCAGGAGGCGGTACCTTCTCATGCTCATTGCACTTTGTCAGGGGTCAGAGGAACACTCTGTCCGGATTACCAAGGAGATCGTGGCGTAGAAAGAAGCAGAATTTACTACAAACACCATTATAAAATGTTCCATCAAGCCAGCAACCGACAAGCCCAACTAAGTCTCATAATTATCAGTATGGGATAAACCAGCCAAAGACGGATGCTAAAGCCACTATTCCACAACGGTATTTACTTTGCTGGCAGAAAGGTAGCTTCCAAGCAATTTTTTAGCGTGACGTGTCCATGCTGCTTTTTAAATGTGTATTTTATGCTTGTACTACTTCTGTTGCTTCAATACTATTGTGAATCGAATAAGTGATGTCTTTTTGATTATAACACTTGTTTCAGTGGCCTGCTAATTGTGACAGTTTATTCTACTACAGTAATGCATGTTCCCTTAGAATCATAGCCAAATTGCCTGAAACCAGTTACCTTTGAATGAGATTTGTTAGTATCTCCTATATTCTGAATGCTTACCCATTCTTATCTGTGTAAGCATACGCAAAACTGCTTTTGCCTTTGTGTGAACCTGTTGCATAAGTGAAAAGAAATTGTTCGCTTTACTTTTTCAGGTGCCCTGCAAGCTCTCACCAAAGCAACATATTCCACTGGTTTTCTGTCAGAGTAGCATTATAAAATTTCGAATAAACTATGCTTGTCAGATGTGCGACATGCCCCGTCTTAAAATCAGAGCACTTCAGTATTAATGTTTGAATGGGTGTACATAAAAACACACGTAAAGTATACTTATATCTTTCTTTTACAAGTCCTCTTCACCCGACGTTTTTCCAACTTAAAATTACGCTTTGCTGTACATTTGTTTTATGCACAGATCACTACAGCAACACAACACTGCAGTAAAATGAGTACAAATGATAAAGCATGCAGTACACCTGCAAGAATTACATTTGCATACTTGTAGTACATATGAAAATGAGCTACCAATCTTTTTCAGGTTGCATACTCTTAAAGGTCATACATGTGAAGCGCACTCATAGGTCACACAAAACTCGTTAAAGGCTGATCTCAAATCCATAAGTACACCAAATAGATTTAAAGAGTGACTTATGTTAAGTGACATCGGACCAGTCTAAAGAAACCTGGCTCAAATAGGGAAATAAATAGGTTCGAACAGGGTCAAACGGGAGTGGACTAAACGGGGACAAACTGGTCTGGACTGAACAGGTTCAAACGGGGTCCCGTTCCATAATCGTATTTGATGAAACCCGTTTGAAATAAAATAGGATTTTTTAGTAGGGTCAGCTCTGTACGCAAAATCATTTATATCCAGAACCATACTTGACTGGAATAACCTACCATCAGAAATTGCTACTGAAGTTTACCCCGATAAATTTCAACAAAAGCTGCGTACGCATATCCGAATGTGACGTTTTTGCGCAATGTAAAACGGTTATTTTTTTTTCTGGTACCTTCGCTATCCATCCGATATCCTTTTTCAGTTTTGTCTTGTTAGTGTCTTTTATGTATTCGGCATTCTAGGTGTATATATTGTTCAAATATATTCTAATTGTGTGCTACTTCCGTTTTATCCGAACTTCCATTTTCGTGTCTGCTTATTTTGTCGCTTTTGTTGCATTTATGTAATAAAGTGTTATGACAGTATGATCATCTATCGCCCCCCCCCCTCTATGTAATACCCTGTACTGGAGCGCATTTAGGGGTATTTTGAATAAATAAATAAATATGATGCAGAACGCATAATTGCAGTCTTTGAGTTGGATTATTCAGAAAAGCAGACATTACTTGCACGAGAAATGTAAACATATATTTACCTAATTTACAAAAACTCTCTAAATAACTTCTCAATTAATTACTTTACGGCACATACTACCATGTAAGCAATGTAGCTGGTGAATTTGCTAGGCGTATCCACTTGTAATGAATTTACAGAATCACTCTGCTTTGGGGATATGCGCCATCATAGCCGCCGTAAAAAGGCGATGTAGTTCCCCTTTTCTTTTTGACAAAAAGCTATTTTATTCTTTGCAGCACAGAAGCAACTGGAATGCCCAAGTCGTAACTAATTAAATAAGAATTATTTAGTCAACTTCCGTTATTGAGTTGAATATGTATTTCAATTTCTCCTGCTAGTATGGCCGCCTTTTTAATATAATCCCGCTCAAGGACAAGGATTATGCTATCTGCCACAGGCGATGTTTAAAATACCGTAAAACTTAATAATGGTCCCCGCGTAGTTGCAACTGACGAGACAACCCATTGTACAACCACCCCGCACTGAGAGATACGTTATAACAAACGATTCTAGCAGAGAATATCCATTCGACGTAAAATTGGACACTGTGACATTCGGTAGTCTAGTGACAAATGCCGCCGACAAACTGAATTTGGAGCGGGATTTAAATTTTGAACTTATTTTTCTCCGACGAGCTACCTGATAATTTTCCAAGCGATGAACTTTTCTGTCAGCAAGTTTGATGCCGCCGCAATGTACGTTCGTACTTCTGGCGCGTTGATGCACAACCATGCATGGAAATGCATAATTCTTCTCTACTCTAATTTGTATGTTAGCTCAGCATCAACACTGAACATGTTTTATGAGAAAAGAAAAACGCAGGTAATTAGGCTACGGCAAATCTCTACTTCCTGACCCATCCCAAACTGTTCATAAAGAAAGCGAGTCGTAAGCATATGGATATCACCGAGCAGGCTGCATGCGGCTGAACGTTGAAGCACGGCGTCAACACTCCCGCTTCATGCAATTATTCAGTAATAACCATGAATTGAGAAACACGCGCATCTTTTATAACGCAGGCGCGGTAATTGTTTCAATAACACGTGCAAGATTTTGCTAAAAAAAGAGCGTTTCTCGTTAAGCGGGCCCGCTGCTCTCGCTTGTGTGTGCCTGCTGCAGTTAGAAAACGAGACACCTCCACTGTTGCCCGCAATACTGCCTGTACATATAGTACAGAGACCAAGCCCGCAGTGGCCAATGTCTGCAGTGGTCGAGTTGCCGGCTGCTTAACTGCGCCAGCATCGCCTACACGTAGCTCCTGTGTTCGAGATCTGTTCGTTACGAACGCGTTGGTCACGCGTGGCGGCGTGGTCGTGCGTCGTCCTGTCCTTTACTGTGGTCAACATTTATAAGTTACCTACCGGAATAGCACTGTCTTTGAACAGCCCTATCTTTGAAGTACCGTGGCTATTTGTATCACCCCGCTCGAATCGCCTGAAACAAAAACAAAATAACAAAAACTTTATCAGTTAACGCTGGTTCAAACGAAGAACCCCATCGGCTCTGAATAGGATGCTTTAAAATAGTTTGAGAAGTGGAAAAATCGGCCTCCTTTGTGTGGCATGTGGTAAGTCCGTCGCGGAAAACACGGATCTGGTCTGATCTCGACTTGTGTTTTACGCTCCGTCTGGCCCTGTTTTTCGCGCTTCACTTGCAGTATCCCTAACATGCACTATGCTCCACGACGGGGATTCTATTGGCCCTTAAGAAAAAGAGTTGCTTTAACGGATTATTTTCTGTACTCACAAAGCGCTTTTAACAGGACTCAATAAAAACAGCGCCTGAGAATTATAAGACCTCTTCTTTTGTGGTTGAAGTTGGGACTTAAAAGCGCACAAGGGCCACCTTAGCAAGCAACACCGCTGTTGGTCGTCTTCTCCAATCTTGCGGAGAAAACGAATTGCCTGAAATCTTAGAGCACCTAAAAAATCTTCCCGTAGCACAATATAACTGGCATAAAGTACAATATTCGTTCTTCATTTATTTACCTTATGCTTCGAAAGTGCAAAATGCTTCATTAATTACTGAACCGTGGAAATCATTCCCTTTCGCCATCCAGAAATCCCTGGTCCGAGATCACGTCAGTGCGAAGTCAGAGCGCCAGATTAAGGATCTCCACACATGAACTTGAATATTTTTCGAAGTTCCTTATGATCAAATGTACTGCACTATAATGTGGAGAGTCCTGAAGACTAATAAACAACTCCGCGGCTTTCAAGCTTGACAACACATTGTAAGTTGCCTCGATACTGTCCACTTAGTTGAAGCGGCCATGAACAGTCTTTCCTCTCCCAAAACACCAGAGTCCTGATAAAAAATTAGCGGCCGACAAATATACTGCGTGGTCTGATATCGGGGTGCGGTACATCTTTGTAGGAGTGTGTCCAAAGTCATACAAGAAATGTCGGATAACTATCATCTCACCGATAATCCCAACTGCAACTTAGGATAAATTCGCGCGCTTGCAGGTGCACAAGGTATAACAGCCGTTTATGATCAATGCTCAGTGGCGTTCAAGTAAAAAAAAATCACGAACGTTGCTTATGTAAGCATTACATAGATTGTATGCATGAGGTTGCTACATCGTGTGAAATATTTTGCAGAGGAGCTATTTACCGCAGTCATGACTATAGGCTGATGAGTCCACAATTTTTCTTACGTGAGATGGTAACCAAACTGCATGCGTTGAAGGTCGATAAAGGAACTCTCAAGTGCATTTAATGCGCATACTAGAGGAGTCATTTGGGTTGTAATAAGATTGTGAGAGCACGATATAAATGAACTGAATCATAGCGTTCGTTTTAAGTAGGATGCAGTGGTGATATTTTGTGTTTATATTAACCCAAAATTAGATTATGTTTGTTTGGAACGTTCTAGAAGACTCCGTGGTCACTGCTAAATCCGTCACTCCTAAATTAAATCATAGTATTAGGCGAAAGAAATTTTTAAAAATTTGCTCCAAGGCATTAGGACATCTACTATTCCTTTACAGTTGAGGAGAGGGGCCTGTATGGTTTAGAAAAAAAGTCGCAGTTTCGTGCGAAAGGTGAAGCGTCGATTGCGATATAAAATAAATAGACTGGTATACACAGTAAGGATAATAGTTTTATCGGCCGTTTAAACCTGCAAACGTTCGCATACTAACTAAATTAACAAGCATGGTGTCAGCACTCACAGGTACACAGGAACACTTTACACTAAATGAGTGCAGACAATCGGGGTCAAAACGCTGGCTTGAGGAAGTGGGGCAACAGCAGCAAGCGAAGCATGCTGTCTATCAGGCTGTCTATTGCTTCAACATAAACTGAGCGGCGAGAATGCAGCACGCGCAAAGGTATGAGCCGTCGAAGCGCCAGAATCTGCCCTGAACGCAGATCCCTTTCAAAATGTGGTGCGTACTTTAGTGGGCCGCGCAGCCGCGGAACAACGAAGTTACGGCGGAAGTGCAACGCCGCCCCCTCCATCCCCTCCCACTGGAAGCTATAGCACGCCACGTAAGACGGCGCACGTCCTTCCCGCTTTCCAACCTTGCGCGCGCGACATTGAGCCGCGATCTTCGGTTGCCCTCGCACCCCTTCATTCGCACATACAGCCTACGGCGTGCGGCAACAGTGTTATCTCCCTTGGAATTTATACGGAACATCACGGCGACGTCGAAGCCAACGGCAAAAAAAAAACTGCGCTGGCGCTGGTAGAGCCGGCGCCGCAGTCGGCTCGCTCACTCGCCTTATGTACCGCATGCCGACGTAAGCAATTTCCAGGCGGTTTCGCTTTGTGTCCGCCTAGACGGTGGAAACACTTCTTTTGTGACCTTCGACGGCCTTTTTGCTGCCGGCGTTCGTCAACAGCTACTGAGGGGAGTTCATTGGCGGGACAGCAAGCGACGAACATTTACCCCAAGAGGCGAGCGCCATCTTACCTTTGAGGAATCCGTAAAACCTGCGATGGTCTCACATGTGCGGAAACTGGAAAGGGCAAACTAAACATACAATGAAATACTAGTAGCTGACTGGTGAATATTACGTATCGTTTCGAATTAGGTGCCGTAAAAAACAAAATAATATTGTTTTCTATTCCGCACTTAACAAAACGTGAACGGCGGGACTACTTCCAGCAGAAGTGAAAGAGGCGCGATGTGGTTCCGTATCTTTCGCTTCATAGCCAAGAAATGTTGTCCCCCATATAATATAGAGTTTCATACAATAATTACTGAATGAAACTCTATGGTATATACTAGGTCTAAACACGTTGTTTTAGACCTCACGTAAGAGAGAGCAGGAGTAAGCCAACATTTGTTTTTATTGTTTATATAAAATGCACATCTCTTTATTTTTACGACTAATTTTCTACCAGAACATTAATTTATTGGAGCGTACAACGGGTCCTCTGACACGCACTCTTCGTGTGGTCAGTAGTCGAGGGCCTTGCTAGAAAGAGAAAATTTTGTTCTTAAATGAAATAGTCCCAACTTTTACCCCCTCCGTTATTGCAAAGTGTCATTACAGGTATTAACAGGCCAAGCTAAACGTTGCATCATTGGATGCAAAGCTCACTGGCTATGGACGCGACAAGTTCAACCGGAGTGCTCGCTCGCCTAAGGAGTTAGGGAATGTTTGTACTAAAACACAAGATTGGGCGCCTAAATGCAGCTGGGCCGATCTCACAGCTTATTTTGCCGGAGAAACTGACTGGTGCACGTTTTCTTTGATATATGTAGGCTCGGTGCCGGGTGCGGAACTTTGCGGGCGGAGTTGGCGTGCAATTCGCCAAGCGGGAGTGCCTCGAGGTGCAAGCCATGCCGAGAATCAACCAGGTGAGGCTTTTGGATCGAAACTTCCTTCATGGATGGTAGTGTCCAGCAGCACCTAACGGTCTGGTGCAAGCCAGCATACTGGGACAATGCCACTGGCTTCTGTGACGCGCTTACTTTTAAGTTTTTAGAAAAGTACACGGAGAAGACGAACGCAGTGTACGAGCTCTACTATGTCGGACATTTAACAGTAATACCTTTCGGGCACCAAATGTGAAAGCAACAAAATTATCATAGTGAACAGATCGGCCTTCAAATACCGAATGCTGTACATGACCGCCAAATACGCCTGCACAATTTCACTTTTTTCGAATAGTCAGCTTGTCCAGTGGCTACATTCCCAAATGATATAATTGCCTGACATTTCGTTTTGAGCGCGACAGCGTTAAGGGCCCCGTGTAGCTGAAAACCCGGTGTCGGCGTCCGGCATCTCGTGAGCGGAAATTCCCGTAGATATTTAGGTATATGTATATGCCACGCCTTGTTATATGATATGCCTATATGCCGGTTATATTGCCAGCCCATTCTATCGCTAGAATTGCTCATACCTTGTCTTATATTCTTGGCAAAGTCATTCCTCGGAATTTAGAGAATGACAGGCCACAAACCAATGACACGAAACAAACTCCGACGGCGCATGCGTTTTATGACAAGTCGCCTCTAATTGAAATATTAAAAGTGCGAAAGAATAAAAGAAACCTAAAAGCGATGTATTTTTGGGCGTGGCTGTGCACGACCTCCGGGATCGGCCAGCGCAACAGGCCGCGTTTCTACCACAAAGCTGCCTTAGTGGATAGCGTTCGGCGCCAGCGTTTCCCGGTTAATATTACGGTTACATAAGCCGCAGTTGCGGAAAGTGTGAGAACCAGTCAGGTATATTTGAATGCTATCGAGTTCCACTCTTAAATGCGAAGGTTAAGCTTCCTCCAATCTTTACGGCATGTACTGCACTATCAAATACACTATGTGCGCTTTTGGGCGACATCATTTATTTCATTTTTCTACGTTATGATGCCAGCAGCAAGGCTAAAGTTATTTGCTTTGGGCGTGAGATTTTTTACTTGTTTTTTTTTGTTTTCCCCGATTTTTTAGCTATGGCTCTCATAAACAAGAACGCCATAGGAAACACTTGCAGCGTTCTTGTTTATCTTCCTTTGATCAGCAGCATTATACCTGGCCTTATTGCTAGAGGACATTGTCAAATTTTGCTTTGTCGCGATGTCGCAATAATGGCGATGATACCATCGGTGCGCCATACATTGTTGTTTGCTGCGAACGCTGGTCTTGTGTGGTCCACCCGGCATGGACCTATGAGGTTCGCAATATGAATAAAATAAAAATAACGAAATCTCCTACATTTTGAGACGAAGTTTAGCACGAAATGTCAATGTGCTGTGTTTCTCAGTGCGCGAGGAGCATCTTGTAGAGCTTTACAGCTCAGAAAATATGTCCGTATTCCTTTAAGCCGTCGGGGTATACGTTTTGGGAAACTACCGCCACAACGAAAGATGAGCCTCTCAGCACTTGTATAGAAGTCTGTATAGGAGTTCCAGCCATCGGTAGATGAGGTCTTGCCTGTAGTCCAGTTTTGTTTCATTGCAAGATGAGCCCTCGCCATAGCTTAGCGGTTATGATGTTACACTGCTAAGTGTGAGGTTGTGGATTCAATCTCTGCTTATGCCATGGCATTTTGATGCGGGCAAAATAAAAAATGCTCATGTACTCCCCTGAGCAAAAGCATACGGACCACGGGTTCTGAGATAAAGCCGAAGTTCTTCTCCAACATTGAATGTATTTTAAATTAAGAACCACAGTTGAATATCGTGTTTTGTGAACTTTCCAATGCACGTATCGATTCCAGTTTGTTTTCGGTTTTGGCACGTGAAATCACAGAATATAATGAATTTTATTTAGCGAAAGAGGTGAACCACAGTCATTCTAGCCTCCCTACATGCACACTACCATTGGTCAATTCGGTACTTGGTGCGCATGCATCCATACAAGTGACTTTTGAGCTGGACTGAAAAGGTAGAGTGATTTTAAAGGCAGCCAATATATCGGCATTTGGCTAAAACTTTATTTTAGAGCTACATCGAACATTTATCATGGAATCTAGGGGACACTTGAACGTGGGTTCAGCATCAGATTGCACAATTTTTACACCACTCCGGCCTACACTTCTACAGAGGAAGTTCTAGAAGTTAGCAGGTTGAGTCTTAGCTAATTTTTTAATCCTTTCTCTTCACGAACCTCACCTTACCTTAGGCAGACACAGTCACATCTGTGGTGTCACCACCTGTAATTTGCGTTTACACTCTTTGTCGCTTACCTAAGTCCCCCCTCACAAGGAGACATCTTTTCTTGGTATTTTTAATTTGTACTAAAAATATTCAGTTGCTTGAACTGGTTCATTCAAAACGACGCTTAAAAGAAAAACGTGGTACCTACCACAATCGCAATGGCTCACTGGCAGTGGTGCTTAGCTACTTGAGCGTAAGATCGCAGATTCGATTCCTGGCAGCAGGCTTTCTGATGAGGAGGGAATGTGAAAGCGGTTCTTGTGCAGAGCCTTTCATTGTATAATAAAGAACCCCAGTTCGTCAGACCTAATTAGTAGTTCTTGGCTATGACATCTCTCATCGTACCTTTGATTAATGTTAAACCTTATAATCCTGTAACTCCCAGGTTGCCCTTCTGCAAATTTAAGCATGCAATGTTGCTGTTACTGGTAGTGTGGCAAGCGGGAAGGGACAATAGCAATGCATATGTATTGGCGTCGCGTCAAGTTTTCTGCACCAGTTGTCTTCCCCGCCTTAATTTTGGGAGCATCTGTCTGGCGCAACTGTTCTTCAGAAAAAGAAGAACTGCACTGCATTGAAAAGTAGGCAGAATCCACCTAATTACTTCTGCGGACATTTCCTGCAGCATGAGAGGCTGAACACATTACAGTCATCTAGGTAGAGCATTGGTAGTGGCCCTCTTGTTGGGGCCACTATTAAAGAAAGGAGTCTGAAATTTTCGATAGTAATCAACCTTTGAGTGAATGCATGTGCAGTTTTTAAACGGTCTTGAAGACTAACATGAATGTGTTTCTCGTCACAGACACGGGGATATCTTTGATAGACTACTCCTCTACGCCAGTGCGTCAAGCTGGATTCACACAACGGAGAAAAGTTCGCAGGCGAACATTCCGTTACTTAGCCGCAGCGAATTGCTTTGCCATCAGCTTATCTGCTTTATCCTTGTGTCCGCAGTGATTGGGCAGCACTGAGCCACGTAACGCTCGACCGCAGAATTGGTCCATCCCATGAATCCAGCTTTTGTTTGGGCCTAGAAGCGACAACGTAGAGCGAAAATTGGGATGTGTGTTATACTGGGCTCTTATTTCGAAAGTCAGTGCTGTCTTTAGCTTTACTGTCGTTTTCAACGCGAGCCTTTTTGACACACTAATTTTTTCCACACTAAATTTAAGGATAAGACATTCAACCGTCGTTTGACAGAAGAGTCTTTCATCGGTGTTTGATAGCACCCCCCTTTCGCAAGGCACTCGCGCTAAGCCCGAAGGAGAATGTTGCGTGCTGCTCCACTTCATACGTCATGGCTTGGTATTTGCAGCTCGCAGTAAGTGTTGCCTGTAACCTCCGACATGTCCGAGGCCACGGGCTGCCGAACTGCCGCTCGCGAGCCTCACTCCTATAGTGTTCGTCGTGAGAGAAAGTCAAGGCGGTTGGAAGTTGTTGCGAACGGTACTAAGACTGGACATTGCTAGTTAAAGAAAAGCATGCGCGTCTGTTTTACCTGCGAAAACATTATTAGTACGCTTGGACTTATTATAGGTTGCCATCAGCCTCTGTACTGTCACATTGGTAACCGTCCTTCGTAAACGCTGTCGCATGCTTCACCCTTGTGATCAGCGTGCGACAGCGGCGCAACAATGAAAAAAATCACAGCATATCCACGGGGTGAATGATGATGAGTGGGCTTAGCTCCGGAGGGAATCATCGGATCTCCCGCTTAAGGGGACGCTAGCACAAACGCGTTAGAGACGTGCAGTACTCTCTAGTAAGGGGGAGCGGCCACAGCGTCTTACGCAGCCATTTACACATGCCGGAACGTGCACCGCGTTTGCCGACGCCATCACATGACTGCCGAGAGAGTATACCCCCCGTATTCATAAACGCTCCTCGACTTGAACTTGACTTGCCACCGCCTTGGGCAGCGCGTTCGAAACGCGTTGAAGGTAAAGCGGAGAGGCCACAGCGTCTTACACCAGCTTCTTACACGGGCCGTAACGCGCTAGCACAAACGCGTTAGAAACGCGCTAGAAACTCGGCCTTTCGTTAATGTTGGGTATTTATTGCCATCGTGGTGCTTGTGTCGATCTGTGCTTCGTGGCGTAGTGGGCTAACGCCGCGCGTTCGGAAGCGAGGGGTCCCTGGTTCGATTCCGCGCTACGGACACAACTTCGGAATATTTTTTCTCATTTTTCTCAGATTGGTTACACACTACTACTACGACGAGGGACGAATGGGTGCCGCTTTAAGGAGCTTCGCCCCTCAAAGATGGCTCCGTTGAAGTGTGTTACTGATGATGTATGGCCACAGGTCAAAAGAAGTTTCAGGTCAGAGAGTGATTGCCTTGCGCTGCTGTCTAGTTTTCTACCACAAGTATTCAGAGGTGGTATGCAGTGGCATGGTTCAAGCACTTACGGGATGTACTGCGCGCAGCAAGATAACGATGGTGACAAAGATAGCAGTGATGGAAGTGCTACTCCAATTCCTCCAAACTGCTCCAAATGAGAAACGCTGCTACATGCTGCTCCAAACTGCCATTTTTAGTAACTGCTCCGAAGCTGCTCCGAAACAGCGCAGGGAAATTTGATCTCATACTGATTACCAACAGCTGCTGTGGCAACTGGTATATATGTTACTGATTGCTTTTACAATGTGATGCTCAGCTTTATCGGCTTTAATCTCATTTCTGCCACAAAAAGTGTCATTTTAAATATATAGGTAATTTAATTGTATTTTGGAACTTGACATGCAGACTATTTGCTGAAATGTGAAACTGAGTGAGACTACTTCGACCTCACACCGATTATCAACTGCTGCTTTGGCAACGGTTATACAGTTGAACCCGCATATATCGAGTCTGAAGGGAATCACAAGAAAGTTCTAGATGTAATTATTTAGGTGTATTAAAAAAATCACCGCCCGAAGTTGTGTTGGTTACACCGAGTGTTACATGTGCATGGGTTGCACGTGATGCAATTGCGTAAACACAAGTAAATAGAGATCTACCACAGGAACTTATATTGAAACGTTGCGAGGCGAGAAGAGGCAGCGACTTCCGACGATACTCGACGAGTGTCTAGTTCTGTGGTCGAAACCTGCCGAGATGCCACCAGAGGCATCGGCTGCAGCGACGGACCCCGCGCGCGTTCTGGGCGAACGCGGGGAAACGCGGACGGCGTCGGCAGCAGCTCTGCGCATTGCCTCATTGGTGCTGCTAGACATACGTATTTGCGGTCCTCTCAGTGTGTTTTTTTTCGTGTGAGGTTTCTCTCTGTTTTGGCGTGCTTCTTTTCGCGAGCAAGTTGTTCCGCCTTTTTTGCGCGCCAGTAATAAGAGCAAGCGACGAGCCGGTTCACGAGCCAACTCTTGCTGACGGTCACGTTAGGCAGCCTCTGCCTTAGGAGTACGCACTACTCGTGGTCTTCCCATAGTCGCATGCGTTAATTATCCAAAAGGGCGCGCCGTACAGAAACACCTTCTCGCGCCCTGTGCGGCCTCTCATTGGTCGCCTCCTCCCCCCAGCGCGCGTCTTCTCTGCTGGTCACGCAACCTGCCCTCCCCCGTCGCAGCTCTTATACTCTCCTGGTTGCCTGGCTTGCGTGACACCGGACAGACGTCGAAGCATGGAGGAAGGAAAAAAACTGAGGGGCTCTGACGTCACTCTTTGTGAAGCCAAGTGACGCCGGAATTTGGTGTTACTCCGCCATCTTGTCGTGGCAGATTCTCCTCTCTTGTTTACATTTCTCGCGAAACCACGCCGCGCAACCGGGCTGCTCGGGCGCACGTGCTCCGCAGCAATCCTAAACCGAGAGTTGTAATGAAAGATGTTTGAGCGCTACTGTAAACGTCAACGAGCACATCTAGGTCATAAAACACTACAGGTGGGCAGCAAATTGATGCACATATTCGGCGTAAAACTCCACCGGTACACCTGTGCAGGTGTGTATGACCCTCGAAAGCGCTCTCCTCAAACGAGCGCGTGCTGTGGTGAGTACTGCGAGAAACAAGTAACAGTTGAGCAACTTGTGTTTTAAAAGTTCTAAAGCTAGAGTTATTCATTCTTGCATAACGTTTTACGTTAGCATCGTTACTTATTATCACCCGCTGTCAAAAGCAGGAATACTTCACGACTGTCCCTGACATGCAAGGCGTTCATTCTACAGATTCTGAAACACAGTGATTTCGGTCTACAATGGCACGTTAGTATGATTCCGCCGAAGAGGGCAAGATTTCCCGCAAACATTATTATGTCCGTGGCCATTGCCGTGGCGTGGTAAATTGCATACAGCTTTGCATACGCATTCATCTCACGCATTTGAGTTCTTTCCCTTCCACCTGGCCACAGCAACAACCGGGAGAGCACGGTCTAGAGAAAACAGTGGAACAAAACGCAGAGACAAACGCAAACCTGGCCACACAATCCCTTTGCCACGGTACGAAACCTACGGCGCAACACGTGTGAGCGCAGAGACCATAACAAAGGCACCATTGTGCCACGACAACATGGCCACTACAGCGCAAAAATCGTGAAACAATAAAGAAAAGATACCATGACTACGTCACTTCCTCCACACTTTTCTCCTAGAGCGCTGAGGGTGTAGGGACTCTCCTCAGTTTTTTCCTTCCTCCATGCGGCGAAGGCTCGACTAAGAAAAGCTCCGCTGTTAAAGTTGAATGCAAAAATTTTCAAGGGCATTTTACTGGTGTTATTTATACGCAATAATTTGTTATATGTGCGTTCGGTATATCCTGGCTCGACTGTATGTGATTGTGGTTACGTTTATAATGTGGTGCTCAGCTTTCCTGGTGTGATCTCATTTCTGCCACAAGTACTGGGATTTTAAATATAGCTCATTTTACTGCGCGTTCAATAACCATCCATCTTCTTAATTGTTTTGTTCTTGCAATTTTCGTTGATTATTGTATGTGCGATATGCTTCATAATGAATGTAAATATTTATGAGACACTTCGGTGATGCTTTTAACTCTAGGAGTCATGTGGCATATTTTGCCAACTGCTCCAAAAACACCAATATCTGCTCCAAACTACCGCTTTTAATGCTCCAAAGTGGCATTTTTCAGCTCCGAAATGTGGGCCGCTGTAACGTAAAACTATTTCAATTTGTTTTTAACAGCGGAGCTGTTTAAGCTGAGCATTAGTCCGTAACGTGCAAACAGAAATTGTGGGCCGATCCTGGCAGTTGTGCAGAAAGGGTCCAAGCGCAATGGCACATACCCCACTAGGGAAGCAGAGCCTGGCTAAGTCTAGATAGGCATGGTTGGAACTACTTAAGCTAAGTCAGTATTCGATAGGCAATCAATAGCCAGTCAATAGCTAATCGATATGCGATGAATACTCAATAAGTTCAGGAAAATGCTGGGGATGACATGGTAGTGCTTACCCTAGCCCAAAAGCCACGACTAGTTGGGTGCCCATCATCTGCGCCTCCAGTGCAAGCTACGCTCATGTTTTATTTCAAATAGGTCATTAGCCCTCCGTGATAGGTCAAAACGGCTCCAGCTGTGCCTAATGGGCAGGGCAGCCGCCCATAAGGGCAAAGCTGGATCCATTTTGACTTATCACGGAGGGCTAATGGCCAATTTGGAATAAATACAGATTGGAATAGTTTGACGTTTTACCTGGTCTGCTCGAAAAAGTAAAATGTCGCTTCCATCACCGATGACATCTTCACATCAGCGGTACAATGTTGTACGAGGTTGACATGCGTCTACATTTCTAGCGTGGCCGTGGCTGCGGGCTCTCAGTGTGCAGCCCGCGTGCCTTGTTTTAGAGGTAATCTAGCCATGTCTGCAAACACTGGGCAAGCTTATGTGGCATGGCATCGTGCACTGCCTTCCTGCACGTTTAGCGCTGGTGGTTGCGTAATCTCGAGTTTTATAGACTCGCTGAAGCCAGAGGCAGCCGAAGGATTCGATCCTTGCACTGTAGGCGACACTATCAGCCACAGGAGCGGAGTGGACGGAAAGCGTGGCTATAGTTTTGCTTCATACCGCCGATGTGAAGACATCGTTGACATGGCATGAAACCGTATATTTAGTCGCCCTCTCAAATTCAACAAAGTGAATTTTTCTCATTCAAATTTACTCTTGCAGATTTCACGATACCTTGTAAATATTCGCGGCCCCTTCCGTTTTCAAATACCTAATTTCAATATAATGAAATTTCGATATTACAATGCAAGGTTCCGATTTTACTAACTTCGTTATATCCCCATTTACCTGTATTGTGGTTCAAAAGATATGGCGTTATAGGCACATGTTATAAAAAGGTAAATACATTGTTATATCGAGAATTTCAGTATATTGAAGTTTGTGATATCAAGGTTTACCTGTAAATTTATTGTCAGAGCCATCGAAACTGCCTCTCAGGTTATAGACGTCAGACTCTGGAGTTTTGCAAGACGCGCAGCGCCACCTGCCGGTGCGAAGAGTTAATAATTGAGTAGTGCAAAGTCCGGCTCCCTTGCTAAGTTGCCTAAGCAGCTAGCGAGTGCGAAACAACGATTTAACTTAATTTTGGTTCATATTGCGAATGGTTTGCGCATTGAACAGCCAGAATGAGAGCTATGAATTTCTCCGCTAGTCGGACGTGCCGCCGAACTGCCGTAAAGTTCTTGTTGGCTCACTCCTTCTATGGCGATGGCGAGCACGACAGCAACCGCGACAGCTCCGCGCGCTACGAAGAGACGCCGCAATCGACGTTACTGTTGCGTTGTAAATTGCCATGAACGTGAAGGACTGAATAACAACGTTCAGTTTTACCGATTTCCATCCCGGTCGTATGAAGGAGAAAGACGAGAGCGCTGGATACGGGCCGTTCGCGTGTTGGGTAAGCGAATTACTCGCATTCTCCACAACACAGCCGCTCACATGAGAAAGTGTGATAATGTTGGTCTGCTGTAATTGTGTTGCGTAGCCCTGACGAGGGACTATGGCAACCAAGCGAAAACTGAAGAATCTGCAGCCGCCCCTTCGTTGGCAACAGAATAAACAAAGTTGTGAACCATCCTGCCTATGTGCCATCGATATTTCTACCTGTTTACACACGTCCGCCTCCGCTTGACTCAGCAAGTGGAACGGAGAGATTTGGCAGGTCAGTTTAACCAAAAATTTTGGTTCCTTTATGAATTCAAAATCGTGGTCTAGGGCATTGCGGTATTGCGAGCTCATTTCTAGTTTCGGCTTTTCCGATACAACAAGCACGTTTCGCAATGCACTGAGCCCTCTTGACTGCGTTTTTTTTAATCTGAGCAATAAAGTTGCTGTGGGAGCACTGGATGAGTAATTGCGAAGTAACGCACGTGTGTAGAAAAAAAAATGTCGCGTTTATTTACATTCATTTGTGCGCGTGTGTTGTTTTAAGCGTCTGCTAAAAATTCAAGGGTACTGAGCGGTGCTGTAGCTCCCGCGATACAGGAATATGCTTCGCGGAGGGACTGTAGGAAGCTTACTTTCGTTATGTTCGCAGGCTGTTTGCTGCCCGAAAAAAGGCTTTGGAAGAATTTATTCTCTGTAAATAATTACGACATTAAACATTACGATAAAATGCTTAACCCTTTGAGGATCGATTTTTATTTTTGCCAAGTGCGACCCCCCAGGGTCGATCTCTTTAATTACTGATTTAAATTCTTCGAAAGAACCAATTTCGAAAAAAAATTGTCGTAATTTTTAGAGTGATCGTAAAGTGACGAGAAAATAGTTTGTGTTGTAAAATACACAATGTTTATTCATGAATAAGAAGATAAGCGCACTGAAAAATGGTTGTGTGCACGTCCGAAACCCGAAACAAGTGAGAAGCCTTCGTCTTATCGCCAACAAGGTGCGCTAGAGCTTTTGTGGTCTCCAAAAAAGGAAACCCCAAAACGGTAGCATCGTTTGTGTATATACGCGCCTGCCCGGCAACAGATGTAATCGCGCCGCAGTGAGCGATAAACAATCGAGTAACAAGCGGTCACCCTTTGAGAGATTTGAAACCAGATAGCCATCAGTTTAGCGCGTGCAACAACTAGCGAATGCTAACCATGTGTTCAAACGAATAAATCCCAAAATATTGTTCGTGAGAACCTTTAGGTTTGGTTTGCCTTCGGTTGTACCCTGCGAAAGCGGACACGCACGTATTTCCATTTGCAGTAAATACAAACGGAAGACAACCGTGACGAAAACATTCGAAGATGCACGATAACACGCTCGAACGCCCAGGAAGCGAGAGCTGAAGCGAGAACGCAACTGAAAAGGCGAAGGTCGCCAGGGCCATTCGCCCCTGATAAAGCGAGCTATGTACCACTGACCGTAAGCTACATAGTTAACTGACTTAATCATATATGTACTTCATCGCTTTGACATTATAAACGTACCCAAATTTAACACATTTAGGCGCTAGAGAACGGGCATCGGAGTGCTTGCCTAGAACTCGACGTTGTACGATGCTCGCTGTACTTGCGAGTTGCAGCGCGCCGAAATAACACCTGAAACTTCTTTCACATTGTGCACGTACTTCGCTCTCCTCCCTTTCCGAAGCGTGCATGGAAGAAAGAAGCTTTCCAGGTCCTTGATTTTTAGGAAACCGTGCCCCAACACAACGGAAAGAGGGGGCTCCATCGTGGCCTATGCAGCTTCGCTTGCGGACACCTCTCTTTGGACTACTCAGTTTGCGCCAAGGCTGCGATGTGGGCGCTGATGGCGGGTTTTTCCGCAGCGCCGCCTGGGCAGAGTCTGAAGCCTATAAGTTCAAGATCGCGTTATGTTTATGCTTACACAATACGCTAACTAGTTATATATGTTGTATTCGTGCTTCGAAGCTCTTAAGGTGCCACCGAGAATTGCAAATACCCTGTAAAGCTCGTGACCCCCATTGCGCACTGAAGCATGAGCTAGCAAATGAAGCCTTGCTTTATCAGTTGCAATTATTTCACAGCATTTTTGTCTCTTTGTTTTACACAGGCATCCAAAAGTGATCTTGAGCTTGAGGCATCTGCTCTCAAGAAAGAACGTGAAGACCTCGCTGCCATCCTCTCAAGCCAGCGAAACACTAAAAGGTTAGATGCGGCACGTTTGTGTCAGCAATTAGTGCTTGTGAAATTGATACGCTCTGTCTTATTCTTTCAGCTCTAAAGCAAATATTTTTAGCATTGTAGTAGCGCAAGCACACTACTCTGAAATGCCATTATGGCATTTGAACCCATTAAAGCAATTTTTTGTTACCTCACATCTTTCTGTCAAAGGGACATTATTTCAATGAAGGCTGCACAGGACATGTAACATCTCACCATATTCAATTCATAATATGGTATAAACTTCATAGAAAAAAGGTTTCTCAATGGTATTATAAGGCCTGTTCAGCATAAGCCCCCCGTCAATATACCTAGCACCGGATTATCTGCACGAGTGCCTACGAAGAAATGTGCCGTGGCCATGCTATATGCCACAGTGCCTCCTCTAATAACAGCTTCGAGCTGATGTTGCATGACTCTTGCGCAGATATCTGTAACGCTTGCCCATAGAACTACCACCCCATATGTGGAGTGTGTGGCCCCTACGAGTTTTTTTTTTCTAGCCATACTCATACACCCCTAGCTAGGGCTACAACACTTGGACTACAATAGATTGGCAACTATCAGGGTCATGCCTGCTTTAGTTCCGTTATACGTATATTGTAAATCACAATGTCAGTCTGACTTACAAGAGGTGTTTTTGTACACCGGAAATGAGGATGCTGGTATCAAGAGTGAATTGTAGAGACTCGATTAGCGTATTTACCCGTTTATAATGCGCCCTTGAGTCTAGCGAGCTCCCATTTCTCACAGAGGAACTGAGAAAACAAAGGTTCACCTGAGTGTAACGTGCCCTCGATTTGTAAAACGAAAATATAGCATGCCCCCACATTAGCAATCAGAAATAACGAGACGTGTGGAATTTACCTTCACGGAAGCGAATTTTAAAAAATTGAGCTTTCATGATGAAAGTGGCTGTTGTCGTGGCCATTTGTGCTTCATTGGCCACAGATACAAAGCACAAAGGGGTAGTATTCTCGAACATTGACTATAAGAGATAGTACTATCACCTTCGCTAGATTTTGCGTGACTCTGCACCGGAGCTGTTGAAGCATGCGGCTTACAGCGTTCCTGGCTCTATGTGCAGATAGCGAGCTTGGCATACTGCCAGAAACGCTTGCAGCCGTATACGCCAATGCATCTGGTGCCTAGTGGCGCGAAGTTTCGCTGATTGCCCAAGAATGCGGCTACAGGTCATAGTTGAATACAAAATGTACCCACAGCAACGTTAACGAAAACGTGCCCTATCGCCACATTGTGACGGCCGTGACAGTACCGCTGTTGCCAGCGCCGCAAACACGGTTTTGGTTTCCTATCCTATTGTTATGCGCAGGTGACTTGCAGACATAATTTTCCGAAAAAAAATGTGCGCGTTAGATTTGGCTAAATTCGATATAAAGTTTAACATAAACATTGTTTACTGTGTTTGTAAACTAAGTTGATACAGCCACACCACCTCACTGCGCAAAAGTAGCTCTTCCTGCCTGAGCTTGTTGGACTCCTCAGACTACCATAAGAGATCCCATTCTCGTGATGGACTAGATTTGCCAGCAGTGTGTTCCCACCAAGCATTAGCTGATAAGTGATGACGGCATTTTGTGATTGGTTCTTGGTCTTTGTTGCCAATTTATAGCACGGCTGTGAACAAGCTGACGGAGCATTGGCGTAAGCGCATTCAAGAGCCGGAAGTTAGCGTTAACCAACTGCACAAAACGGTCAACGAGCCGCCCCGCATGATCAGGCTCAAGGAGGATGCGGAACGCAGTGCCAAGAAGCTCCAGCAGGAGATCTCGGTGGGTCCCACGTCGCAGTTGCAGCGCTGCTCTTGTTTTGAAGTGATGCTTTGTTTGTGAATACGGGAGAATTTTAATGTGGGCTACGGTGGCTGGACTACGTTATCGCTGCGATTACTTCAGTGCACTTTTTGGGGTTACTACGGAGGCTACTTTTAAATGGATACTAAAGAAAAACACCCTCTCAATTTAGGTTGACCAAGTATTCTTTCATAGCTCTTAAAGTTTGTGGTTAGGGGGTTGCTCATATCAAAGGGAAATGAAGGGTAAACTTAAGTTCACTTGTAGCTTTGTCTGGACAGCGTGACATAACAGGAAAAAAAGACAAAATAAATGGACAGGGTATACCTCGTCCCTTATCATTTTCTTTCTTTTTTAATGCGGCGTCACACTGGGCACGCAAATCTGTGAATGCTCATCAATTTGCTCTCCTTTCAGTCATTTTGCTAAACTTCAGTTTTTTTTAATTCTACGCCAAACTTCCGCACCGGTGCATCAGTGTGATGCCAGCGATTTAAAAGTATTTTCTCCTACTCCCTGCTGTTGTAGCGTAGAAATTCTCTCAACTTGCCATGTTCAGTTTTTAGTTGCCTTATAATACAACGTAGTCCTTCTCTATCAATAAAAAATTGACTAGGCTCGAGCAGATGCTGTCCAAATTTGTGGCAGTGACGTCACAAGATCGCAGCGAATTAGGGCGGAAATTTCAATGTGGCTCTTGTGATGAATACACTGTGCTCACTTGCGAAGTGCATAGCAGTGATCTCTTATTTTGCTCCTCCTCAGAACATGAAGCAGGCGCGGGTTCAACTCAAGAATCCGACGAAGGAGGAGTCTGAACGCCACCTTAGGCAACAGACTGAGCGCATCCGCGAGGTTCGAGCCCTGGGAATTTGCGAGCATCAGCAGTTGACGCAGATGGCACGCATGGAGCGCCAAAACATGCTGCGCACCAGTGTGCTGCAACAGCGTGTGGAGGATGCCCTGGCAGCCAAGAACCACCTCAAAGCCGCTCAGCATCGCCACCTGGAGAATCGTGCCTATGAAAACCGCTTTGACAGCATTACTTCACCTGCCAAGGCAAGGACTATTCCTCGCTCGTTTTCTCTCTTTGAACTTCAAATGCACATTCTAGGTAATTTTCGTGCGAGCAGGGGAGATTGCTGACGAGCTTGTTGATGAGCTCATTACATTCGAATTGAAAACGGAGCACCTTAGCCATAGAAAAAAGCCAACCCCAGATGTTAGGGGTTGCCTTGTTAGTCAACTTTACTTTCCTAGTCCAACATATTGAGCGAAAAGTGCATCACGATGCAATTTAGCTTTGATACAGCTGCAGTTCTACTATGTTGTACTAGCAATGTCTTTTCGTGTTGATGTACGATAGTTAGCCCGCATAGTGGGTATGCAAAATTCCCAGGGGGAAATCAAATGCCACAGCTGAGCATCAAAGTGTCAAAGCAATAATAGTGCTTGTTACAGTGCTGAATGACTCGTCAAAATGTACACCATATTTGTGTTTAAAACTGGTAGATTTCCTCTTGTGTGTGCCGATATGGAAGTTTACTGAGTGATTGTTTAGCACGAGAGCTAATATATAGCAAATAACAGTGAGTTAGATACTGACTTACATTTTTGCAAGAATTGGTGTTCAGACTGGAATAAAAGCGTTTTTCTATTATCACAGTGCACGCAGTATTTGCAAGGGGATGACCCACGATATGACGTTGAAAGACACGCATGTATTGCTCCTGCCCGAGTTGCATTCTCGTACTAATTTACCATGTGACATGGTGTCAACTTTACTTAAAACTTTGATGCAGGCAGGATCGTTGCGTCACTGCACGCCAATGAACAGAAGATTATGTGACCGCCGCGTTTTTAGGCGAATCTGTATGCAGTGCCCGAGCGATGACGAGAAAAACAATTGGGCACTGGGAAAACAACTGCAGGTGAAATCAATCTGAGCAAACACATGCGTATAGTAGCATGGCAACACAGTTGCAAATTTTGACTGCATCAAGACAACTTCCAAGACTGAAAACTGAGATACGTTATAACAACTGCATGAATTAACGTGGTTTAGTGGACACAAAAATCGAAACACTCTCGGTGCCTCATCGTCGCTTACGTCGCCATATTGCAAGTAGCTCTCCTGCACCGTGGCTTCATGAAAATGAGCAAACATAATTGGCTGCCGCATCTATACAATTTGGACAGCGGTGGATTTGCTCTGTAATTCTAACGTTCTCACCAACAATAGCCACTTTTACGCTCCGTTTAGCTTTGGTTCTGGCTGTGCCTGTTCAGCTCCTAGGCTCTCTTCTCTTTCGCTGTGGAGCTGGCTGCGGAGAAATCTTCTTGTGTCCAAGAGCAAGAAGTTGAGGAGCGCAATAATATTATAATATATTATGGAGTTTTGCGCGCCTAAACCACGATCTGATTATGAGGCACGCCATAAGGGGGGACTCCAGAGTAATTTGGACCTCCTGGGGTTCTTTAACGTGCACCTAAATTTAAGTACACGCGTGTTTTCGCATTTCGCCCCCACCGAAATGCTGCCGCCGGGACCGGGTTTGATCCCGCTACCTCATGCTTAGCATCCCAACACCATAACCACTAAGCAACTACGGCGGATCGAAGAGCGCAAGGCTATTGTCATCGAAATCCACACGGTCGAGAAGCAGCTCAAAGACCCTGACATGGTAGGGCGATGTCGATGGGTCGTATCTTTGTGCATTTCACCAGCCAACATGCAAGCCATTCTGGGCAGCAGTGGAAGCTCGATCTTTAGTGCTCAATCTGCTGCTTAAAGAGCAAAATAAGTTGATTTGTACAGTAAAATCTCATCAATTCGAACCCCAAGGAGACGGGAAATTTATTAGAATAAATGGAGTTTGAACCAAGGAGAGCTTTAAAAATATTGCCCGATCTTGTGCCGTACAGTGCGCAAAAGCAAAACTGTCACTGGGCAGGCATCAAAAAGTTTTATCTTTCCCCAATCAGCACGCAACTTGTGCCAAAGGAAGCAAAAGTTGTGTCCAAGTGGGATAAGATCGCGCCTCGAGCATTGTGTTCTGTGGGTTCGAACTATTTATGTTAATTATAGTAAGGTACAATGACTGTACTGACTAGCGCAAGAAAACAGCTATCAATGACAAATCAAAAGTTTTAAACACAACGGTCACTAATTCACAGGTCACCTGCATGAACAGACTCTCAACAACATTAGACCTAGGTTGCAAACAAATTCTAAGAAAGAATAGCTGCTGTATGACTGGCTCTACAAAAGCGCTAAAAAATGGTTACCATTAAAAAAAGTTGTGCAAAAAAAACTTACTGAAGGACTTGTGCGCCGTAGCTACATATTGCTACACGCGTGTGGTATTTGGTTGTTTGAACGAGGCGCGTGGGCGCCATCACTCGAGAAAAGATGAAGAACGAGTTGAGCTTGGGCTGTGAATCTAACCGTTCAGCGCGGCAACCGCTGTTGTAAATACAACCTGTAAATAGTTGCTCGTCTTACTGAGTCATCCTTCGCGTAACAATGTAAAGGAACCGGTTCCTCCGATGACATCACTAGTTGTAGCGTAAAATATGAAACTGCTACATAGCTAGGGTGCCAAAAACACTAAATGGTAGATTGCAAGCAAAATTCACAGGTTGTGATGGTGAATTTCACCGCAAAACCAAAATCAATACTGCATTACGCATTTTGTTTCTGTATTGTTTCGAAAATTTTTGCCGTCACACTTATAATCAGTGACACAATTGAAAATGATCCCTCTGGTAATTATATATCTTTAATTATTCGATCCTGACCGAAGGTTCCAGCTATCGCCCATGCATTTTAATGTCCCAAACTTTCGTTATTTTGTTCCTAAAATTGACCTTCGCCGGAAAATTCAAACTTAACCCGTCAGCATGCATACGCTTGACCACTATATTGACCCAAATATCGACCTCTTTAGTGGCAGAGTTTGTGTTGGTGGAGTTTAGGGGAGAGTGAATGCGTTGAACACACATCTCTCGTTTAAAACGCCTATTTTCGTCACAAGCAATAACCGTAGGTCACAATGTCTGATTGCGGTATTTACCCGACTTTAACGCGCGATTTCTCTTTTTTTTTCAAGAAAATTGGCCTGAAAACTGCCTGTGCGTTTCAATCGGTTAGGAAAGCAAAACCGTTTTCATGGCGTTTGTATGCTTTACTGCATAGCACGGGTGTTTTGCGGAAAATCTTATGGGAAACCGGTTGCCATTGTGCAACACTTATTTTTATTGCTAAAAGCTCCGGTTAGATTTCTGCTGTGTTTGGAGCTTGAATGTCATTTGTGTTAGTTTGCTACTTTGGACACATAGAAAGTGGGCACCCGTTTGATTGAGGGACGTGTTATAATCAGGCGAATACTGGCAAATGAATCAGTGGTGTGTTTTGAAGTTTTTTCTAGTCTTACATAATTTGACTAACCGGAGAACACAATCAATTTTGTGGGTTCCGTCTACGCGAAATACATGGAAGGCGACTATTTTGCTTAGCCGATGGAGAAAAGAAACCAGGTATAACAGTGAACAATACTGTAGGTTGCACTGCTGCGCCCAACGTCGCAGGATAAAATCATGACCGTGGCGGCCGCATTTCGATGGGGGCGAAATGCAAAAACGTCTGTGCCCCGCACATTGGGGGCACGTTAAAGAACCCTAGGCGGTCAAAATTAATCCGGAATCTCCCCCTATGACGTGCCTCCTAATCAAATCATGGTTTTTGCCCGTAAAACTCCAGAATTCAGTTAGCTTTGTTGAAATACAAAATGAGAAAAAGGAGAAATTGAAAGTGGATGAAAAGAGAACTTGTCACCGGTGGGAGTGCTACGGCGACTACGTCGCCATAGCATAAATGGTAGGGCAGCGCATGTGTCATGCTGAGGCTGCGAGTTATTCTCCCACTGGCGACAGATCATGGTTGTGCCAGATCAGAGCGTGGTTTGCAACTTAAAGCCCTATAATTTAATTATTTGAACCATACTACACTGTAGACCCTGGTTGATGTGATCCCGTTTCATACCATCTCCCGGCACCAACGTTTGCGATCAAAAACACAAAAACGTCCCAATGCCGTTAAGACTCTTTTTTACCGCATCGAGAGCAGTAGGTGCCTGCCACTGTGGCTTTCCTGCATTACACGCCCGTGTCACATGAAAATGAAGGCACACGTTCAGTTCGCTCTTCCGCCACCAGCAAATATACTCAAGGGTTATCACACGTTGAATTCGCAGCTATCGTCGCCAGAACCATTGCGATAAGCGTCTTCACTTATCTGTTTTACAGCACTTGTGGTGTAGTGCCGCTGGAAGTACACCGCACTGCCATGCACGCTTTTATTAGGCGCTAACCCAAACACGCCGTTTGCTGCCGCAGCTGGCGCGATGTGAGTGTCATGTTTCGCTCTGGCGGCATCTTATTTCAGCGTCGTCCACCAGCTCCGTTTCTTGTCGCTGTCTTAAACGCTACGCAGTAGGAAACAACAAAGCGCGCCTCGAGCCGCTCGAGCCCCACCACCTAGACGCGTGTCGGTGTATCGGGCCACAATTACTCTTGCGGAATAGGCACGTTAAATCTTTCTGCCAAAATGGCCCCGTGTGAAGAAGCTGTTGACTCAGGCTGAATTCGAGGAGCGTAAGCTTGCTGAAGCCGCAAGAATGACAATGCCTATCTCGGGCAGCTCAGATCCCACCAACTGGGCGTGCATTGTCATCTCATGCTGCAACAATTTGTGCAACACTTTGAATTACGTAGGTGTTAACTACATTTTAGTCTTCCACATTCTTTAGTGACCTTAGGTCGTACACTGTCATGGTTAGTAACATTTTTTCCCAATACGTATGAATGAGGTTTTATTGTACACAGTTAGGCACACCTCAAAGACCACATACGCTTCTTCAAAGCCAGAACGTTTCTAAATCTAGCTTTAACAATTATTTTCAAATGCTTAGGTTCGTTGGAACCTCATTTGGCAGTGGCCTTCAGAGACATCGAGAGCATGCCCACTTTGTTTCGTGGGAAGTGTAAAACAGCACGTGTATGTAACTTTATATTGTATAATCCTGGAACATTGGTCACCTAACATACAAGCGACTGCTGTCATTGACAGTTGCGTTATTTATCTTTTCTTCTAGGACTTCAGCACAAAACCAGCTCCAGCAGGAACAAGTCCATTTCGTTTAAAACGAATCAAAGAAGACTACGACGCCGTCATCAGGAAGAATATCTCACTGCAGGCTGAGGCAAGTCAAGTAGTGTTTCTAAGCATATTTCTGTATTACCCGGTTCCACATGAGGTTTGTTTTTGAAAAGATGTTGGGGCTATATGTGAATTTCGCCTTGAGGTGCAGCTTTACAGCAGCAAATGTTTTACCTAGAAGTGTAGCTTCAAAACTGCAAGTTTCACACTGCAGTGAAGCAATACTTTTAAAATGCGCGCCTTAACGCAGTGCTGCGCAAAAGTCCTTCATTCAAAGCGCTTCCTTTATTTCAAACCCAATTTTTTAAAACAAATTTTAGGAGCCCCTTAAAGTTCTAATGATCAAGGTTCGACTGTATAACTACAACCTGTAAATGTGACGGTACATCAAATCTTTCATTATTTGTTCACTTTTGTGCTTCCAGTATGTTGCACACTGTTTTGGTTATGACCGCAAGTGATGCACTGTGGCCACTAGCCACAGATACGTGTCGCACCGCTCATTTGGTCCGAAGTAGGTTCACATCTGCTATGCCTTCAATGAAACAATTGTCATATTTTGTGCCTTAAAGGTGTAGGACGTAGCCATGGAATTATATGACACACCATTCTTTCACCTGTGACACATTTTGTTGGTCCGAAAGGGCATCTGTAAGAGATGTTTTCGTAGGACTGCCTGCTATATACGCAATAGAGTATAGTTTCCTGATCTATTTGCTCAGACTGAAAAAGTAAGTTTTTTTTTCCTTGCTGATAAGCTTATGCTACGTGACTGGTGTCGCAGTGTGAGGTGTCCAAGCTTCAAGAGGAGCGCAACAACCTCAAGGAAGACCTGTGCAAAGCCCTGACCGAGAATCCTGAGTTTCGCGCCAGGCTTGATTCTGTGGAATGCGAGGTTGGCGAGCTACGCTGCGAGCTTGGCACGAAGACGCATGAGCCTGACGCTTTGGTTAGCTTCTACTTGAACAGACAGAAGCAAGTCCTCAGGACCCCGGAGGCCCTGCCGCCCCGCGTTAGCTGCTACACGGAGCTGCGCATGCTTGGGCTGCAGGAGGCCAACGCCAAGCTGCAGCAAGAATCTTGTCGCTTGCAGGCGAGTTTCCTTTGCTTCTGTCTTCACCTTCTCCTACCTGGCTCATTCAGCCTATTGTGCTGCTCCTTGCTGAGAATGAACTGAGCTTATCCACAGCTGCTCGTGGACGGATGCTCTGTGGTCGTTTCTAACCACACACAATCACAGAACAGCACTCCTTGCCTTAATTATATAGGGTTTTTTTGCCACTTAAAATATTTTATTTCTGTAAAAAGAACTTGTGGTTTTTGCATAAAGTTATTGTTGTGCAGTGTTTAAAATAACTCTGCTGCTTTATTTACCAGTTATTTATTGTTGGACACTGGTTTACTTGTCTAACCAAATTTATGTATCATCTTTTGGAGAACCATTCAGTAAGAAACAAAGGGCACGCATAGGACTGTGTGAGCCACGAGTACATCACTGCTCTGGCGTGCTTCTAGAAGGAGAAACTACTGTGGCTTGAGCGCATACTTTTGCGTGTTGGGTCATGGTGCCTGGTAGTCCTGTGCCACGGTAAGTGCATGGGTGGGATCAACTCTTGCTTCACACGAATGGCTGATGCTTGGGCTCGGAAAGTCACAATAAAGTATTGGCAATCCGCCAGAGAAGATAGTTGTCACTGAGCATGTGCTGGAGCCGTGGGGTTTTGGTGACCATTGCAGATGAAAGTGGTTGACAAACAGATCTAATAAGTGCAATGGCCAATGGCGAGCAATAGGCCATTGAAGTGCATAGATAAAGTAGACATCGCTGCAGAAATTTCATTAGTGAACTCCAGAACTTCAGTGACAAAGGCACATAATGCATGTAGTGCTAGCTTATATTGACAATAGTTCGGAACTGATAGTGTGTGGTTGAACCAACTCCACATAGATACGATAGAGTGAACAAGAAGCGGACAGTTCCTGTGGCAGTCTAGTTTGATGGAAACTGCCTAGTTGAACTGTTGCGCAGTGTAGCCTGATCATGTGCAATGTTTCTTGCCTTCCTCAGACCCAGTATGTGTACCTCATATACTATATCCAGAACATTCGAAAACTGCCTTGAAATTTCGGACTATTTCGTTACGTAACACGCAATGGATAATTCAATGCGTCTTATGCAGGAAACATTTGTTCAATCAGGGATCGCAATAATGGCTGATGTGCAGTGGTTGCCGAAGGGATGCGTGCCTCATACTATCAATGCAAAAGCGCCAAGAAATGCTGCTTAGTATGCGAAGACAAATACACAACTATTATCCTTTCATGCGCTGTGTTGCTTGGTTATGATAAATCAGATATAACTAGCTCAGCTCTCCGTCCTTTTCAAGCGTGGCTGCTAATTTTTTCTATCCTCAGTTCCACGTAACCAACATTTCATTTATGCACAATTGCTTTTGACTACAGAGTGAACTGGAAGAAGCCACAGCCAGGTCAGGCAGTGATCGGGACAAGATGGCATCACAGGTGAAGGAGCTGGAAGATGGGCATGCCCGTCTCAAGCATGACAACCAAGCTCTAGGAATATCGCATAGGTAAGGTTGATAGTTTTCAGTTTGTATTTTAAATGCGCGGCACGTTTCAGGAAGGCATGGAACCTGTGAAATAATTAGGGAACGCAAATTCAATTTAGACTCGTAGTATTCTTTCAAAACTCTATTCTCGGTAGCTTTGTGGTAAGAGACTTGCTACTTGAAAAAACCTAACGTCAAACTTCCATTTTTGGAACCCCAATGCTGGATCGCCAGTGTGATGTCGGGCCTTTCAAAGTAGGTATTTTCCTTATGTGGCCTATTTTGAAGCTGTGAACGTTCACAAGAATTTATAAATTCAGGTATTGGTTCTTGTAAAGTGCAATGTAGACCAACTTTACCGATAGAACTAGGCCCCAGAAGACACCAATAAAATTCATGTCATGGCGAACTGGTGCGTGAACTTCAAGGTGGCATCACCACCCGTCTTCCGATCTTGCATGTTTTCCGAATTTTGAAGTCCCTTTTCATGGTATGAGTGGCTTTCTCGGTATTGTAGAAGGGTGATTTAGTAAATTTTATTTTAGAGTGCCTTTAGAGACAATTGTTCCACAAAGCCTTTGAAGCCAAAGGTTTGTTTTCAAACAAAAAGTGGCAAGCAAAAGGGAAGCCAAATGCCAGTGGCACCCACCGACACTTTATCACCTTTCTGTCCTTGTTACCACGGAGCTTACAGCTGTGCCACTGCAGAGCAATATCCGCAACCCACTTTCCATCTTGTTTGTCTCATGCCATTCGGAATAAAGCGCACAATTAACGCTGAAGGCTGTGGTCAACACACTACACTCCCATTGTTTGCGTGCACGTCGCAGGCAAAAAGCAACGGAAGAGGCGCAGGCCAGTGAAGTACGTGTAAACATCATTACAATAACGAGGAACACCCAGTATTGTGAACGACGACACTTTAGGCAAAACAAAGGCGATATCATAATGCTTGCATAAAATTCAGATGACAAAGGCACTGGAATATACACAGATAGAAGATGTAGAAAACGGACAATTTAAAGACAGACAGCATTCTCTAGTCTGCAGGAGGCAAGAAAATAGGATCATTAAGACCAGCAATCCCAAACCAAAAGCCTTGATTGCAGAAAATTCGTTTGTATAGTAGGATTCAGTCAGAACACTGCTGTAAAATGTTTCTTAACAGCATAGCAAAAAGCTGTCGCACAGTTGCAACTTATTAAATGTCGCGATATGATAGAGCATTGATGCTAGCTTGTATCTGTATATATATTAGGACGAGATTTCTAGAAGTCCTGGGGACAGGTTTCGAAGTAATGCAGACTTAGTTCCCTCTGTCAAAGCGCAGACGATGCACCGGTTTTCTACTCAGGTTCGCAAACTTATGTTCCGAAGTGACAGTGCTCCAGGTTTTGACATCCAGAGAAGGGCGAACGCTAACAGATTTTATACGTAAAAATACGAGAATAATTAGAAAAGCGCTGTCAATATGAGGACCAGCGTAGCCCTATCAAAGCTATCATAAACTACAGATCTAGCGATGAAGTACACTTTATTTACTATGTCTTACGCAATACCAAGCTTTGCCGCCTTTGGCAAGAACGCCCCCCACCACGGCTTCGGTAGCGTTCATTTCAGCGCCAACCGCTAGTACCTTGCAATGCCGTGATGAACAGACGCCGTGCATCATTTTACAAACCTGACCATGTCGCAGCAAACAGTGATTTTTTCCATACCTCTCACAATGCGGTTATTGCATCAATATCTCACCATTCGTGACTTGCCACTGGTGCCAAGACCAAGTGATGGGAAAGGGTGTTCGATATGTATATTGCGGAAAGACCACAAATAAGGCACTGCCATGGGCATTCTACCATGCTTTACAGACATCAAAGGCACACTCACTGCTATTTGAGCCGAAATTGTTGCCATTTGGCAAGCCTTTTGCAATTTGTAATTGATGTGCGCTGAATGTGGGACGTGGCTGTATACTCACTGGTTCTGTGCTCGGACCCCGAGCCGTACAAACTGTGGTGCTTACCGCAGTGCAATTATGACACGCCATATAAAGTTTTCCTGAGCACGAGCATGTACTGTCGAAGGGTCCTAGCATTGAAATCTCGTTGCACGCCTGGGCACTAAATATGAATCTCCTACCTCCCATATTCTGTACTGAATATTTGTAATTTGCGGGATTGTTAGCGTTTGTTGCCAAAACCGCGCACCATACTGAAGTGTCACTCACACGAGCAGTCGCTTCCTCTGATTTTTCGAGGCAGCACCTGAAATAACTGCTCCCAACCGTCCACCCGGTTGCCACAGTGGCAAACGGCAACGGCCCCAGGCCACTTCCAGAGTGTGGTCTTACCAGGACGGAACGCGCAACGTTGCTTCGACTGCGCACGGGCTGTGTCTGGACGGCGGCGCAGCTGCATGCCAAGGAGCGTTCACCGGCCTGGGAACGTTGCGGCGATACCGAGACCCTCGAGCACCTTCTCTGCGCTTGCCCAGCGCGGACGCAGGCCCGCTCAAGGGTCATCACTGCCTACAGGCAACAGGGTCTACCTGCTGCGACAACCAGCGCCCTCCTGTTCCCGTCGCCTCCCCACCTCCGAGCTCTCCATAGCCTTTCGGAGTTTGCGTAATTGAATGGGATCACCGCCCCTCGCTAAGCGCTCGCCCCCAGCAGGCCAGCGCCTTTATCACCAACCTCCTCCATGTCTGGATATGAGACTCTTGCTGCATCTCCTTCTCTTCACTTCCTTTCAACATCTTTATCACCTTGTTCCCCTTCCCCTGAAGCTGCGCCGTGCTCCCTATTGGGAAGCAGAAATAAGCGTCATTTTACTGCCAGAAAATCACTACTACTCATTACCAAGCAAACACTGTTCAGTTTATCTTTTCGCCTTCCCACATTCTCATTCAGCGCTAGCCTGTGAAACTGATTGTTCTGCCATCCGTCTCCATATCTTTATTTCCCTCGGGCGTCTCTTCTTTCTCCACTGAGACAGCTGTCACTGACAGCTACCACCATTAAACACGTACTCCGCCCACAGACTTGTATTCCTTCTTCCGGTGACTTGATACGCTATGCTGTTCTTGTTTCTTCAAGCATAAGCACATTATGTACTGTTCTCAAATTACCGCTTGAGTTTACTTTTCATTGCATTGATAGGCAATACAACGTGTATCCAGCGAAAACATTTTTATCAAGACGGCACACGCGAACACGTTGTTTAATTCGAAGAAAGTTTCTTGCTTGTTTGGTTTGCGTGCATGTTTTTTTAGCACTGCTTGAGAACTGAGCCAGCGAGTCTTTGAGATAAACTTTGTTATGTACATATTTCGTGGCCACAAAAGATCTTCGGAGCACTGCAGTGTACTACCTAGTATTCTCCTGTCTGCATACTCCAATTCACTGCTTTGAGATATTGGGGCCGAATTCACGAAGCTTCTCGGCCAGAATTCACAAAACCTTCTTACGGTAGAATTTTTTGTAAGAAAGAATTTTAGCTAATGCGGATGCCAAACATATCATAAGAGAAGGCGGTCAGCGAATAGCAAAGCGAACTTAAGAAAGAAAAGCTTTGTGGATCTGGGCCGATACCTTGTACGCGTTAGAAAAGCCGACGTTCGGTTTTGACTCACGCGATTGTCCAGGGAGCGCCGATATCGAGACCTAGGCTAATCTATAGCCAATCGCGTGAGGCCAAACGAATCTGATGGGCTCGCAACACCAATCAGGTCGAATGGCAGGCCTTCGAAAACAAATTTCGCGCTTTGAAACAAATTGACGTCACTTTTTTAACGTATATGACGTCAAATTATTTTTTCTTCCGCCGGAAGTGTTCCCTCCTAACACAGATGGCGCTAAGCCTCATGAACCGCAGATAAGCCGCTATGTTTTGAACGTAATGGCTTCTATGGAAGCTTCGCTACCAGGTATGTTTACCTTGGAGGCCACGTTCAAGTCCACGTGTACAGATGACCCACCCCGGCTTGAGACAGACAACATCCTCCTACGCACCTGGTCAGGCCAGCCCTTCGTGTTCTCGGATGTGCAACGGTGGATGTAACGCACAGGAACAAGACCCTCACATTACCGCTTGTTGTAATCAAGGGAGCAGGGTGTAACCTCCTTGGACGCAACTGGTTTCCTCATGTGGGTATACACATCACGGGCATCAATGACGTATCAGACGACGAACATGTTTCCAAGCTTCTGGACAAGTAGCAGTCTGTGTTCGAAGAGAACATCTCAGGACACGTTGGTCCTGAGGTACATGTTGAACTCGTGGAAGGAGCGAAACTCAAGTTTCTAAAAGTCCTCCCGGTTTCTTTTGTGCTGCGGTCAGCTGTAGAAGCTGAATTGGATCGACTGTAAAGTCAAGCCATAATCGAGCCTGCGCAGCATTCGGATGGGGCAACGCCTCTCATACTTCTTCGAAAGAAAAACAGCTTGTTGAGAATATGCGGCGACTACCGTTGAACAGTGAATCAAGTATCCAAGAAGGCAGATTACCCACTTCCCTCTACAGATGAAGTGCTCAGCCACTTGAGGGGAGGAAAAGTCTTCAGCACTCTGGATTTGGCACAGGCTTACTAGGAACTTCACGTAATGCCAGAGACAGCAGAGATATTGACCCTGAACACGTTGAAAGGTCTTTACAATATGGCGAGCCCTCAGCGTCTGTGTCAGCGTCTCGACGACGACGACGATGTTGCCCCTCGGCTGCTCCGCACGTGCGAGCTGAGTGCGAGGTAGAACGCGACAAGATGCCAAGAAGAACGGCGGCAAGAGCAACAGCGCCTGTGAGGGGCATACAATAAATGTCGGCAACCAAACGCGTCACGTCAACTGACACAAGTGGTGACCCGGACGCGATGCGTTTGGTTGCCCACATTTATTATATGCCCCTCACAGACGCTGTTGCTCTTGCCGCCGTTCTTCTTGGTGTCTTGTCGCGTTTTACCTCGCGCTCAGCTCGCACGTGCGAAGCAGCCGAGGGGCAACATCGTCGTCGTCGTCGAGACACTGACACAGACGCAGACGGCTCGCCTTAACAAGGTCAAACGGTTCCCTTTCGGAATCTCTGCAGCTCCAGCCATTTTTCAACGCTTCATGGAGACTATGCTATGTGGCATCACAAGCGTTTGTGCGTACTTGATCATCAATGGGAAAGACGCCATGGAACAGGCCGAGAGACTGGAAGAAGTCCAGAAGAGGCGGCGCATGTACAACCTTCGGCTCGGCAAAAGCAAGTGCTGTTTTGCAGGGCGACAAGTTTCTTTTCTGGGACACCGAATCGACGAGACAGACGTTCACACCAACGAGGAGAAACTCCAAGCTATAACAAGGGCTCCACCACCAAACTGCAAGCAAGCACTTCAATCATTTCTCGGAATGCTGGCTTTCTATGACAGATTCTTGAAGAAGAGGGCAACAATTGCCTGCTGTCTCTACCAGCTCCTGCAGAAGGACGCCCCGTGGAGATGAGAGACCAACCATCAAGAAGCATTGGATGAGCTTAAGAGATTGCTTCTCAGTCAGACCATACTGGCACACTACGACGAACAGAAGGAGCTTCTGGTCTAATGTGACGCTTCACGTACGGCATAGGAGCTGTCCTGTCTCAACGTGATGACCAGAATAGAGAGGTGCCAATCGCTTTCGCACCTCGGACGCTAAGGTCGGCGGAACGCAATTATGCTCAGCTGGGCAGAGAAGGCCTCGCTGCAGTATTTGCAGCGCAGAAGTTCCGCAAGTATATTGCCGGAAGAAAGGTGACTTTTTTCACGGACCATCAACCGCTGCTCTGCATACTAGGTCCAGGAAAGCCAACGGCTCAAGTCCTCTCACCAAGGATGACCAGTTGGTGTATCAAGTTATCGGCGTATGACTACAAGATCGTCTACCGGCATGGCAAGAACCATCAAAATGCAGATGCGTTGAGCCGATTACCATTACCAGAACATCTTGATGAAGCCTGACCACCAGGCGACGTACTGTTGTTTGAAGCTCTGTCGAGACCTTCGTTTACTGCTACAGAGATATCACGTCTGACAAAACAAGACAGCATCCTGTAGATGTTGTACAAGGCAGTACAGGATGGCACAGTGGAAAAACTCACTGGAGAGGAGTTCGCTTCTTACAGATGAAAAGCGACCGCACTAGCATTTCATCGTGAGTGCATCACACTTGGATCACGGGTGATCATACCAAACTCAGCATGATCTCACGTCCTGGCACTTCTACAAAGGGCGCCAGGAGCTACGTATGGTGGCCCCGGAATCGACAAGGTGATCAAAGAAACGGTGCAACAGTGCCGTGAATCCCGTTCAACGCAGAAGAGCCCACCCAAAGTTGCTATTCCCACCTGAGACCGTCCCCAGACACCATGGCACACTGTGCACGTTGATTCTGCGGGGCCACTACTCGGGCGCCCCTACTTGGTTGTTGTGGACGCACACACAAAGGGGGGGGGGGGTTCGGCATGAGACCTAAGCAGCATCCGCGGTTGTCATCGATGTGCTCCGAAGCCTCTTTGCCCCCGAAAGGGCATCTCCGACAACGGAAAAGCCTTTATTTCCACTGATATAAAGCAGTTCTGCACGGAAAATGGCACTCAGGCTATAACATCACCAGCGTAGCACCCTGCAACAAACGGCCAGGCAGAACACGATGTGCCAGAGCTGAAGAGAGCACTTCTGAGGGATACAGACAAGTCCATACAGTACCGACTTGCAAGATTCCTGTATCGACAACACACAACTATACACACAGCCACATGGATGACACCTGCGAAAGCCATGTTCGGGCGAGAACTTCTATGCCCTCTTGATCTGCTCCAGCGGCAGACGGAGATACAAATCCCTGAAAGCCAGGAGACATTACCGAAATCACGTCTCTTCGCTGTAGGGGAGAAAGTACTCATCCGTCAATTTTTGAAAAAGCCGGATTGTATTGAAGGCGAAATACTGTGCCGCGTCGGACCACGATCCTGGCTGGTAAAAAGCGACCAAGGAAAGGTTCGGCGTCACCTCAACCACATGAAGAAGACCAGCCAGACCGGACAAGCAACTCAATTACCCATAGATTGGAGCATAGCAGACGATCACTCAAGTACCACGTCAGAAGAGACACCGTCGAGTTCTGCGGTTCAAAGGCCTGACTCGCTCGACAGGCAAGACAATACTTCCTTGCAACCGTCGACCTCGACGTCAAAAGCAGGAACCCACCGGAAACTGCCACCGGAAACAAACTGCGACCAGACCGCTATGGAGACTTCGTCTAAGGGAGGAAGGACTGACATGTCGCGCTAGAAGACAACAACGAAGTGCGTGCGCGAATGCACGGGACGTGATGGCACGAGCGCGAGCTTGTCATCGATCGCTGTTTAGTTGTTGACTCCAACGCCTAAGCTATGTTGCTTAACATGTTCATGTTTCCTTGTTTGCAATAAATCATCGGCAGCCACAACCTGCTGCACAGACGTGACAACAAACACACGCCTGGGACACTTAGGAAGAGCACACCACATCAATTCTACACTGCATGCCGGCGCTTGTCCATGATGTGGTGCATGGCCGTCACTACCACATGTGACGTGGGGATGCACGAATAGACCACAGAAAGCAAACGCGCGTCACATCGCGCCTACTCCACCTACAGTAGGAAGCCGTGGGAGATCCTCCTCGGCCGGCCGGAGCTGGAGGCCCAAAGGGGCCTCTTGGACCAGGCACAGAAGGTAGCCAGGATCACTGGTGTCCTGGAATAAGCACCCACCCACCCGCTCCCTTTCACCCAACCCCTTCCCTTATTCCCCTCCCTCGATCAATAATAAAGTTTTTCCATCCATCCGGCAGAACTTCATTTGCGTCGTTATCACGGCATGCTTGTTATGCGAAAGAGTTATATGCCTCATTACGCGAAAATTCGGCCTCGTCGGAGTTGCCCCCGAGTGATGGTAAAAAAAATGGCCAATGGCACAAACAGCAAATGTACGTCAAAAATGCCCGGATTGATGTGGAATGTCTGAGGGAAGTTGCTGTAAACAAAGTAAATGAATGGTTTTGCAAGGAAAACTTGGTAAATTTCGGTATTGGGGGGAAATGACCCCTAGCCTCCGGGGTGTCAGACGCTCACGCTTCCCCGACGCCATGAAGGCCCCACATTTCTGTTTGTGCTCAAATCAAGCTGAAAATTTTTGAATATTGTGAACAAAGTGATCTGGCATCTCCAGCTACAAAAGTGGAGGAACTTTAGCAGCATACCAGCCTGCGACGGCTCTAGGAGGTCGGATGTATTTCTTCATTCAGCGGCGGGCAGCTTTTGTTCACCAGAAATGTTTGTTGGGACTGTACGTAGTGTCGTCTCCCACATAAACACTAATGCATGTTACGCACCAGTATATCTTATGAAACGCTATTCACGTGCCTTTTATTTACTGTAAACAAGGATGCTATTATAATAGAGCTGTTTATTTGCAGCAGGTTGGTGTGATTGGCGTTGTGATTTCGTTCGGCTTATATATGCAGCAGTGCCAACATTCAAGGGTTTGCGCTGCTGCATTTGAGCTAATTCTGAGTGTCAAATAAGTAGAAAAATGTATATTATGTGAGGGAGATAAAACTGGGATATGCCTGGCCAAAGCAAGCAGGCAGCGCAGCAAAAATAGCTCAAGCAGACGACGCCGGCGTAAGTCGTCTGCTGTGCGGCACCCGCCACAAGCGTCCTTGCGCTTTCGATACACGTTTAACTTTCTAAGCAACTACACATTATTGAAATGTCGACTGTGGTTTTTAAATTTTGATTACATGTGAATAATTTTCAAAACATCACCTAGTATTAGTAAGTAAACATTTTCTTGCTATCAGTGCAACTATCGTTATATACCAGGCGGCGCTTGCGTCGCCTTCGAAAACCGGCCCCTTTGGCTCTATGGGAGTGTCACGGACATGGTAGCGCCACGGTGTAAGAAGAACAGGTGCTCCGACGGCAAGACGCGGCGCGTCTCACTCATGTTAGGCTACCGCTAGGGGGCGCACGCAACAAGGGTACTGGGGCGCCGGGGGGCCAGACATTCCCTGGCCACAGACAGTGCTGGGAGCGCACTCTGCAACCTATGCTTAATTTTAGAGTGCCTGCTACTGTTTGCACCATGAAGGAAGGAAAAAGGAGGGGGGAGCCTACCGAAACGCGATTGACGCCGACGGTGGTGGCCCAACATGTGGTGAAAACGTCAGAGCGCGTGGGAGGTTATAATACTCCCGGTTATAATACACCGTAAGCTGTTATGGGCTCATTCTAATAGCCGTTTCGGTTCGCGTTGTTGTCCGCCGCTGCCGCCGCGTAACTGCTATCGCCGGAAATGCGAACAAAAGTAACCGCTCTCCGCCGCGATCGAACCCAGGCCCGCTGCGTGGTAGTCGGAAACTTTACCATTGAGCCACCCCAGCGCTTGCTATCACGCCCCAGAAAAATTCCCTTTAACGTGCTCTATAGGCAGGCGCGCAGGAGCAGACGACCCGTGCCTCCGCCAGTATGGTGGAGCTATCTAGTTAAGGTGTCTGCAACCGCCGCGCGCGCAGGCGCAGACGAGAAGCTGCGATTCAGATGAGGCACGCAGTCAACGCTATCGCGATGTTAGATGTGCGCCACATATTCTGAGTAACTCTTCGGTACACGTCATGGAGTCTCCTCGCAAGGTACGAACCGCTGCTGAAGAAGCGCATTGTAGAGCTACGTGAACCCGCGTCGAAATACCCGAGCCCGGCCCGGGTCCGGGTCAAAAAGCCCATGCTGTGCCCGAGCCCGGCCCGAGCCCGTCAAAAAACTGCCCTACCGGGCCCGACCCCGCATACGGGCCGGGCCGGGCCCGGGATTTCAGGTAAGCCCGAGCCCGTGTAGTGCTCTAGTCTGTTCTCCTTGGCTTGAGGTGCTAATTATAAATGCAAAGCGATCATAGCAATGTGTGCTACTCTCGCAGAACCACAAAAAGAGACAATTGATTTGAGAATGCAAAAAACGCCTGTGTCCGTTGCATTGGGGGCACATTAAATATCTCCTGGTGGTCAAAATTAATCCGGAGTCCCCCACTACGGCGTGCCTTGTAATCAATTTGTGGTTCTGGCACGAAAAATACAACAGAATTCCATTAGTGAAAGACATCAAGATGGGTACCTGCTTGAAGCGAGCTTGAGACAAGTTCCTGAAACAGGCGAAACCTGGAACAGCAAAGTCCCTGGAAAAGCGGTCTCAAAGAAATGTGTTTCTTGTCAGTCTCTGCAGTTCCAAGTTTGCGGCTGCTTTTGCTTATGAATAGAAAACGTATGCATCGTTAGAAAAAAGTGTGATCGAAGCAAGCTTTAAACAATTTGTGCTATCTCCGTGCTTTTTTTATAGCTTCAAAAGAAACTGTGCTAGCCTCGTCCTGTCTGCCGGATTTGGCGAATTTTAAAGGTTCACAGGCGGACAGGTGTAGGTGGTGCGATAACGTGCAGTTCACAGTACAGTGATTTAAGCGCTATCACACCGCCGGTAATGTGTAGTAGTTCCGCAAAATATCAATGGAGCGGGGACACTACAATCCAATCTTTTCTCACAAAGTTCCAAAGAATGAAGTGGGTGGTCTATAATAATTTTTTGCCATAAAATTTTTCCAAAGATTTGTTTGTTTTAAACATGTATTTGAAGCATTTCTGATCATTAAAATTTTATTCATTTTCCTCAAAAAGCGGTAAAAATGGTTTATGAGCTAAAGGGCCCCAGGAGGCCAAAATTTATCCGAGGCCCTTTACTATACCATTGCTGATGCCTTTGCGCTACTCTGCGGCAATAAACTCAATCAGTCAATCAAGCTTCAAGTGAAAAAACTCGAACACAATGCACAGGTGACCTGGAGGTGAAGCTGAGCAACCAGCTGGACCGTGGCGCCGTCATTTCGCTGTCGTCGCTATTTCGCCATTCGCGACGTCCTGCTTCCCCTACGCAATTACACCTCTGCCGGCCGCCAGTGGTTATGAGTAGTACCTCGAAGCCTGCGTTCTGAAATCTGCGCATCGTTCCACTCTGATTCACGGTGTGAACACTCGGGACTTTTCAAAACCTTACAGCGCCTCCGACAACGCTACTACTGGCGAAGAATGTGCAACTACGTTCTAAAGTTCGTTCGCTCATGCCCCGGCTGCCAGCGCCGAAAATCTTGACATCAGCTCTCGCCAGGTGGTCTGCAGCCTCTGCCCTGCCCTAACCGGCGGTTCGGTCGTGTTAGAATTGATCTGTATGCACCAATTCCTTTGACATCAGCTCGTAACCGCTAGGCCATTGTTGCAGTCGATCATCTCACACGATACACCGAAACGGTCGCCCTATCGGCAGCTACAGTGTGCGACGTTGCCATATTCCTGCTTCGCTGATTCATTCTGCAGCATGGTCCACCTCAAGAATTGCTCAGCGATCGCGATCGCGACCTCAAGAACTGCTCAGCGATTTTTACTTCCGATGACCTAGAGCGCCAGAGGAGCACTCGCGGTGACGCCATTTCACGGTCACCTTCGATCCGTGAGCGCTCGTGTGGTTCTGAGTCCCTTTCACTGCCCCTGGCCTCTCATCAAACTGGTTCCGAAGATGATGGCCCTTATCGTGTCCTCGAACGCGCATCTCCTGTGAACTACGTAATAAAACCAATTGAGCCATCTTCAGACATGCGCCGCCATGGATGAGACATTGTCCATGTCCGAACGTTTAAAGTCTTACTACGACCCGCACACCGTGACGAGGTGTTAGGTCGCCCGACGGCTCCCTTATCTCTCCCGGGGGTGATTGTAGCGAAGTAGAGATCCGCTAGTGGGTTCAGCTCTACTGCATCAAAACGCTAGTGGGTCGAGCACTCTTGCTTGGCAATGGCTCTCGCTCTTGGAAGCTGTCACTGCCCTGACCGTTGACGTTGCGCTGCTCCGAGCTCTGGTTTGGTTTGGTTTGGTGCCTGTAGATATAGCACAACCCACTACGGGGGATTGGCCATGAATCGGGCGGCAGTGGGAAGAAAAATGAAGGATACCTAAATGGGATTTTATTACATAAGAATGAGATATTCAATGAATTATAATCGTTAATATTATTTTCATGCTATAGCATCTTAAAATTTGAAGCAAATATTTTTGTTGTCTTGTGAAAAAAAAATTTGCATGGCAGTCTCTTTGTTTCCATTACAAAATTAAATATGGCATCACATACGTTCCTATTACAGTGTCCTAGTGCCGACGCCCCCAGAGATAGAATGATAGGTAGCGTAATGTTCAATCCAAGTTGGCGAAGGGGACCTTCTAGAAGTCGTTTTCTATGCATGGTGAACCTACGACACTCTATAAAGAAATGATCCATAGTTTCGGGTACATTGCAATAAAAGCATTCAGGGGAAGGCGCCAAACCAGACCTATGGGTATAAAAATTAAGCCTTGGTATTCGGCAACGCATTCTAGTAAACGACACCTCAAGTTTTCTTGTTGAACACCATCTGCTGTGCCAAGGAAACCTAAGGTGCTGAAAATCGGTGTTATTGAGTACACATGATTTGGCCTGTTCTTCTTGGACAGAAAAATTTTTAAATCTCGCAGAAGTGACGTATGCCGAAGGTCTTAGGATCCTCAGTACCGGGCCGTTAAGAGATGCCGCTGCTAGTGCGTCTGCAGATTCGTTTAAAGTGAGCCCCACGTGCCCAGGCACCCATACCAGATGGATAAGGCGTAAATGTTGGGGGATGGATGAATGAAATTTACGGAGAATGATAGATGAATTGGGCACTGATAAAGCGGAGCAAACAGACAAGGAGTCGGTTAAGATTACGGCTGAAGTAATAGATGTGGGAAGTTTTCGTAGAGCTAGGATGATGGCTAATAACTCCGCCTGAAATATTGGCGTAAACACCTTTAGAATATTTTCGTCCTTCTCCTGTCTTGCACATTTCTCTTGCAAACTTTAGTTTTATTTCAACACCTAGATTCAATCCTGCACGATTACTCTGTGATTTCTATTTTTAACACTTATATTGCCCTTTATTTCTTCATATGATTTTGCATTCCTTTAATTGTACCACCCGCTTCTTCGCCCACCCCTAGTGATGGGTATGTGCCATATTGAGGAAATCATCACCATCCTTCTTGGAGCATGCAATCTGCAGGTATTCCAAGCAGTGAAATGCTCTGCCACGAATTTTAGAAGGTGTTAATGAATAATTTTCTTTAATCTTCAGTGATTCAGGCAACAAACTTACAATGGACTGATGCATATTTGAAGTGCTTAACCTGAATGCATGCTGCCATGCTAAATGTAATCTTAAACGTAAAAACTTCTTTTTTTTGTTGGCCGCGTGAGGCACGATCAGCTCGTGGTCACGAGAAGGCCTCTAGCCCGCTGTTCTGACCTGCTCTCTCTTGCGCCCTTGGAGAAACTCATTCACGGGCCCGTAGTCTAGGTGTGGGGCGACGACATGGCGCGCGTCGTCGGGCACCTGCTCCAGGAGAGTCTCATCGAGCCGTGCGTGGACACCGACCCGAGAGCGTTCCATCTGTCAATCGAACATCGCACCCAGACCAAGGACAATGTTATCCTGGAGGCCGTCCAGGTGCTCAAGTTACATAACGGGGGCGTCAAGTGCGCCACCATCACGGCGGGGAAGGACGTTGTCGAGAAGTACCACTTGAAGCACATGTGGATGTCGCCCAACGCCGCCATTCGCAACGCCTTTGGCGGTGACGTGTTCCGGAAGCCCATCGCGTGCCGCAACATCCCTCCGCTCATGAATCAGTGGCGCAGGTCCATCATCATCGCGCGCTACGTGTTCGGCGACCAGTACAACAGCCAGGACTTCGTGGTCCGCGGAACCGGCACGCTCCAGATCAAGTACTCGCCCTCCATCGGAGCTCCCTGCAACCTTGACGTAAGTGTCGGCAAATTTAATACGTAGCAGATGTACGGGCACTTAAAGGGCAGCTCACCGGGTTTGGGCATTGCAAAGAAACAAGCGCGGCCAGGGCGTAAATCACGCACTGGCTGTTGTCTGAAAAGTATCAACCGCTGCACTGCGCCACAACTGTGCAAAAACAGCTGAAATTTCAAAGGAATCCCGTGCGTGAGCACTTTCACTCGAAGGAGCTCCCCTTTCCTGTTGGAGATTCCAGTTAACATGCATAATCATCTGTGCTTCAATCTCAATGCGTGAAATACGACCGATTATGGCTCGTGACTTCGGTAAATAATCCAATTAAGAGTGGGAAAAACCACCCCTGGAGGATTGCAGCGCGGCAAACATACAAAAAAAAAACATTCACCGACCATTACGATACTGCCTAAGGCAAATTTTGAGCGCTGCTCTTTGAATTTTGAGTGTTTTGAAGTGGCGATGTGTTGTGGGAACGAATTTGATACTGACCAACAGGGTCCTCTTGGCGGCGGCGCTAAGCCTCTGCTGGGGCAGTTCATTTAGCAGCTGTGGCAAATGTGCTTCTACCGGCTCCGTCGCTCATTGTTGAGAATTATCTGGCTGACACTATTTAGTATTGTGATTATATTGTAACGTGGCAGTAACAGTTCAGAACGATAGTGTCGAAACTGTGAGGTACAAATGTAGCTCTTTATTAAGCCAACTTGTCCCCAGCAAAACAAGTAACACTCACGCGCAACGATAGCGGCAAGTAGAGTCGGCGATCGTCGGAAATCTGCGGTTCATGCGCGTCGGCTTTTATGCATGACTCGTCGACTTTGTCAGTGTAATCGCTGGTGCCCGCGTGCCTTCCAGAAAGTATTACACAATTCGGGTCGCGCATACAGTCAGATTACTAAAAGCGTTGATGACAACAGCGAACGCGTAAAACCATTGATAACATTCGAGAAACTTCTCATAAATGCAGGAACGTCGTGCATCGAGAGATCATGTTTATTATTTGTTAGCCCTTAAAAGCAGTGGCCGAAGCAAGACAAAGTGAACAGAAGACGCATGGTACTCTGGCGCCATCTCCTAGCCATCGTCGCAGAACAAGTCCTGCGCAGCGCTACGCTTTTCTTCTCACGCTTTCGCCATACCATCCTCCTCGCGTTCTCTTGCTATCGCCGCCTTTCGATCGTTCCCCTCTGCACTCCACGTTGCATTTTTAGTCATTCACTGTTGCGCTCATTCGCTCGGTTACGTCGACGCTCGCTGAGGGAACGGGCGCTTAGGAGCTGCGCTCTGAAGGTAAAAAAACTGAGCAGCCCTGAATTCCGTGTGTGCACTGTTTCGTACAAAGAATCATTTGCGACGCTGTGCACTGAACGGATAACAAATGCTCGCTTTCGTGCCTTAACCTAGAACCTAGAGTTAGTCAAAGACAAAACAAGAGTGCTACTATATATATATATATATATATATATAAACTTTCAAATAAGTACTGAAGCATTTGCCGCATTATAGCGAGTGTCCACTGCCTACAGAAGGCGGTACAGAATGCCCTTGCGCCGTACGTAACGTAATGCGTACTGTGTGTGCATGTTCACTGTATACGCTCACATAATAGTATACCACTTGAGTCGCACGTACGCAGAAACTTTGCGCACGCAAATATGAAGTTAGAATTTCACGTGTTTGCGTGCGCAAAGCTTCTGCGTACGTCAAACTAAAACTGTCAGTGTCTAATATAAACCATGTACCGTACCTCTCGAGGAAGGACGTACATTGTTACTACGCGCTGAAATACGTCAGCAGGCAGCACCCACTGCTTTATTATCACCCTAATGTGCTTTTAAGTAAAATGTGGTGGCCATTTTCAGATTTGTAGTTAGTTTTAAGTCCATCAGTGCTCGCACAACTCTAAACGTGCACTCAAAGTTAAAGTGAGATGGACTCGAAACCATTCTGTTGTACAAATTGGAGCAACAGACGGTGTAGCAATGCAAGTGTGCATCCTAATGTTTGTGGAACGCACAATGCATCCCGTCCTTGTTACCATGTTAATTACTACTCAACAAGGTTACGTCAACGCGTGTTAATGGAGTTGGAGCCGTTTTGTTCCGCATTCCTCCTTTATTGCGCGCCAGCTACTGCCTGCAGGGATAGTCTCGGGTATACACCAAACGAATGTGTAGGCCTCTCCTGAGCAGAGATTTGAGGCTGCGCTCTTTTAAGTCTAATTAGCCCTACATTTTGCATTTTGTCGTGATGCCTACCAAATTTACCGGTATATGACTGCTGGATCAACAGTGTGTGAAAATATCCTATGTATGATATACGGGGTGATCATTTGTCAGTTTTAGTAAATTTTCAAAAATCATATGTTGCAGAACGCATAATTGCAGTCTTTGAGCTCGATCATTCGGAAAAGCAGGCATTACTTGCACGGGAAATGTAAACATATATTTACCTATTTACAGAAAAACTCTCTAAATAACTTTTAAATTAATTACTTTACGGCACATACTACCATGTAAGCAATGTAGCTGGTGAATTTGCTAGGCGTATCCACTTGGAATGAATTTACAGAATCACTCCGCTTTGGGGATATGCGCCATCAAACCCGCCGTACAAAGGCGATGTAGTACCCCTTTTCTTTTTGACAAAAAGCTATTTTATTCTTTGCAGCACAGAAACAACTGGAACGCCCAAGTCGTAAATAATTAAACAAGAATTATTTAGTCAACTTACGTTATTGAGTGGCATATGTGTTTCAATTTCTCTTGCTAGTATGGCCGCCTTCTTCATATAATCCCACTCAAGGACAAGGATTATGCTATCTGCCACAGGCGATGTTTAAAATACCGTAAAACCTAATAATGGTCCCCCCGTAGTTCCAACTGACGAGACAACCCATTGTACAACCACCCCGCACTTTGAGATACGTTATAACAAACGATTCTAGCGGAGAATATCCATTCGACGTAAAACTGGACACTTTGACATTCCGTAGTCTAGTCACCCCCTGTGACAAATGCCGCCGACAAACTGAATTTGGAGCGGGCTTTAAATTTTGAACTTTTCGATGAACTTTTCAAGCGATGGACTTTTCTGTCAGCAAGTTTGATGCCGCCGCATTGTACGTTCGTACTTCTGGCGCGTTGATGCACAACCATGCATGGAAATGCATAATTCTTCTCTACTCTAATTTCTACGTTAGCTCAGCATCAACACTGAACATGTTTTTTGAGAAAGGAAAACTACTTCCTGACTCATCCCAAACTGTTCATAAAGAAAGCGAGTCGTAAGCATCGGGATATCACCGAGCAGGCTGCATGCGGCTGAAAGTTGAAGCACGGCGTCAACACTCCCGCTTCATGAAATTATTCAGTAATAACCATGCATTGAGAAACACGCGCATCTTTTATAATGCAGCCGCGGTAATTGTTTCAATAACACGTGCAAGATTATGCTAAAAAAAGATCGTTCGTCGTTAAGCGCGCCCGCTGCTCTCGGTTGTGTGTGCCTGTTCCAGTTAGAACACGAGACAGCTCCACTGATGCCCGCAATACTGCCTGTACATATAGTACAGAGACCAAGCACGCCTGTCTGCAGTGGTCGAGTTGCCGGCTGCTTAACTGCGCCAGCATCGCCTACACGTAGCTCGTGTGTTCGAGATCTGTTCGTTACGAACGCGTTGGTCACGCGTGGCGGCATGGTCGTGCGTCGGCCTGTCCTTTACTGTGGTAAACATTTATCAGTTACCTACCGGAATAGCACTGTGTTTGAACAGTGCTGTCCTTGAAGCACCATGGCTATTCTTCCACCCCGCTCGTATCACCAGAAACAAAAACAAAATAAGGAAACGATCAATTACCGCTGGTTCTAACGAAGAACAACATCGGCTTTGAATAGGATGCTTTAAAATAGTTTGAGAAGTGCAGAAAATCGGCCTCGTTTGTGCGACATATGGTAAGTCCATCGCGAAAAACACGCATATCGTCTGCTGCTAACTTGTGTTGTACGCTCCGTCTGGCCCTGTTTTTCGCGCTTCAATTGCAGTATCTCTAACATGCACCATACTCCACGACGGGGATTCTATTGGCACGTAAAAAAAGCTGCTTTAACGGCTTATTTTCTGTACTCACAAAGCGGTTTTAACAGGACTCAATAAAAACAGCGTCTGATAATTGTAAGACCTCTTCTTTTGTGGTTGAAGTTGGGGCTTACATGCGCACAAGGGCCACCGGAGCAACCAACACCGCTGTTGGTCGTCTTCTCCAAGCTTGCGGAGAAAACGAATTGCCCGAAATCTTAGAGCAGCTAAAAAATCTTCCCGTGGCACAATATAACTGGCATAAAGTACAATATTCGTTCTTCATTTATTTACCTTATGCTTCGAAAGCGCAAAATGCTTCATTAATTACTGAACCGTGGGTATCACCCCCTTTCGCCATCCAGAAATCCCTGGTCCAAGATCGCGTCAGTGCGAAGTCCGAGCGCCAGATTAAGGATATCCACACATGATCTTGAATATTTTTCGAAGTTCCTTATGATCAAATGTACTGCATTATAATGTGGACAGTCCTGAAGACAAATAAACAACTCCGCGGCTTCTAAGTTTGACAAAACGTTGTAAGTTGCCTCGATACTTTCCACTTAGTTCAAGCGGCCATGAACAGTCTTTCCTCTCTTCAAACACCACAGTCCTGATAAAAAATTAGCGGCCGCCAAATATACTGCGTGGTCTGATACCGGGGTTCAGTACATCTTTGTAGGAGTCTGTCCAGAGTTATACAAGAAATGTCGGATAACTATCATCTCACCGATAATCCCAACTGCAACTTAGGATAAATTCGCGCGCTTGCAAGTGCACAAGGTATAACAGCCGTTTATGATCAATGTTCAGTGGCGTTCAAGTGAAATCAAATCACGAACGTTGCTTATGTAAGCATTACATAGATTGTATGCATGAGGATGCTACATCGTGTGAACCATTTTGCAGATGAGCTGCTTACCGCAGTCATAACTGTAGGCTGATGAGTCCGCGATTTTTCTTACGTGAGATGGTAACCATGCATGCGTCGAAGGTCGATGAAGGAACTCTGAAGTGCATTTAATTCGCATACTAGAGGAGTCATTTGGGTCGTAATAAGATCGTAAGAGCACGATATAAATGAACTGTATCATCGCGTTCGTTTTAAGCAGGGTGCAGTGGTGATATTGTGTGTTTATATTAGCCAAAAATTAGGTTATTTTTGTTTGGAACATTCTAGAAGACTCCGTGGTCACTGCTAAATCCGTCACTCCTAAATTAAATCAGAGAATTAGGCGCCAGGAATTTAAAAAAATTTGCCCCAAGGCATTAGGACATCTACTATTCCTTTATATTTGAGCAGAGGGGCCTGTATGGTTTAGAAAAAAAAGTCGCAGTTTTGTGCGAAAGGTGAATCATCGATTGCGATAGCAAATAATTAGACTGATATACAAAGTAAGGATAATAGTTTTGTCGGCCGTTTAAACCTGGAAACGTTCGCCTACTAACTAAATTAACAAGCATGGTGTCAGCACGCACAGGTACACATGAACACATCACACTAGATGAGTGCAGACACTCGTGGTCAAAACGCTGGCTTGAGGAACTGGGGCAACAGCAGCAAGCGAAGCATGCTGTCTATCGGGCTGTGTATCGCTTCAACACAAACTGAGCGGCGAGAATGCAGCACGCGCAAAGGCATGAGCCGTCGAAGTGCAAGACTCTGCTCTGAACGCAAACCCCTTTCAACATTGGCGCGTACTTTAGTGGGGCGCGCAGCCGCGGAACAACGAAATTACGGCGGGAGTGCAGCGCCGCCCCCTCCATCCCCTCCCACTGGAACCTAGCACGCCACGTAAGACAGCGCACGTCCTTCCCGCTTTCCTACCTTGCGCGCGCGAGATTCAGCCGCAATCTTCGGTGGCCCTCGCACCCCTTCATTCGCACATACAGCATACGGCGTGCGGCAACAGTGTGATCGCCCTTGGAATTTATACGGAACATCACGGCAACGTCGAATCCAACGGCAAAAAAAAAACTGCGCTGGCGCTGGTAGAGTGGCCGCTGCAGTCGGCTCGCTCACTCGCCTGTATGTACCGCATGCCGACGTTTGCAATTTCCAGGCGGTTTCGCTTTGTTTCCGCTAGACGCTGGAAACACTTGTTTTGTGACCTTCGACGGCCTTTTTGTGGCCGGCGTTCGTCAACAGCTACTCAGTGGAGTTCGTTGGCGGGACAGCAAGCGACGAACATTTACCCGAAGAGGTGGGCGCCATCTTGCCTTTGAGGAATCCGTGAAACGTGCGATGGTCTCGCATGTGCGAAAACTAGAACGGGGAAAATAAAAATACAATGAAATACTTGTAGCTGATTGGTGAATGTTAGGTGTCGTTTTGAATTAGATGCCGTAAAAAACAAAATAATATTGTTTTCTATTCCGCACTTAACAAAACGTGAACGGCGGGACTACTTCCAGCAGAAGAGAAAGAGGCGCGCTGTGGTTCCGTATCTTTCGCTTCATAGCCAAGAAATGTTGTCCCCCATATAATATAGACTTTCATACAATAATTACTGAATGAAACTGTATGGTATATACTACGTCTAAACACGTTGTTTTAGACGTCACGTAAAAGAGTGCAGGAGTAAGCGAACATTTGTTTTTCATTGTTTATAAACAAATGCACGTCTCTTTACTTTTACGATTAATTTTCTAACCGAACATTGCATTGTAAAATGACACCCACTGTCCGCGTAAGCAAGCAGAAGGCAGCCGCAGCGCTGACAGCGCCACTTGTCTTTGCGAACGAAGTTTGAATCAATCACCCGCGAATCCCCGCAGTACAGCATGGTGCAGTCCGGCAGAGCGTCACAGCAGCATCACAGTGTTTGGGCAGCGGCGCCTCGCGAGTGATTCAGCGACCGCAAACTAAGCTGACCTGTTTCCTATTTCGTACGTTGCAGTTTCTTTTTACTTTGCTCTTCACGTCGACGAAGTGGAAGCGTCAAGGGTAAACGATACACAGCAGAGGTGACGCATCGCTCGCCTGCCCAATGTTTGTCAGATTTTTCACCAACACGCCCTCGTGTTCTTACTTTCACTGCCTCTGTTTTACGCTTTAAGCAGTAACAAGTGTCTTGCTGCACATACATGCACCGCGTACGCCAGACTTTCCTTATGGCATGAACCGCCATAATAACATGGGAGCGTACAACGCGTCCTCCACTCTTCGGGAGGGCAGTAGTCGCGGGCCTTGCTAGAAAGAGAAAATTTTGTTCTTAAATAAATAGTCCCAACTTTTACCCCCTCCGTTATTACTAAGTGTCATTACAGGTATTAGCAGGTTAAGCTAAACGTTGAATCTTTGGAAGGAAAGCTCACTCGCTATGGACGCGACAAGTTCAACCGGAGTGCTCGCTCACCTAACGCGTTAGGGAATGTTTGAGCGCTACTGTAAACGTCAACGTGCACATCTAGGTCATAAAACACTGCAGGCGGGCAGCAAAATGATGCACATATTCGGCGTAAAACTCCACCGGTACACCTTTGCAGATGTGTATGACCCTCGAAAGCGCTCTCCTGAAACAAGCGCGTGCGGTCGTGAGTACTGCGAGAGACAAGTAACAGTTGAGCAACTTGTGTTTTAAAAGTTCTAAAGCAAGGATGATTCCTTCTTGCATAACGTTTTATGTTATCATCTTTACCCGCTGTCAAAAGCAGGAATACTCCACGATTTTTCCTGATATGCAAGGCCTTCATTTTACAGATTCCGAAACAGTGATTTCGGTCTACAATAGCACGTTAGTATGATTCCGCCGAAGAGGGCAAAATTTCCCGCAAACATTATTTTGTCCGTGGCTATTGTCGTGGCGCGGTAAATTGCGTACAGCGTTGCAGGCGCATTCATCTCACGCATTTGAGTTCCTTCACTCCCACCTGGCCACAGCAACAACCGGGAGAGCACGGTCCAGATAATATAGGGGAACAAAACGCAGAGACAAACGCAAACCTGCCCACACGATCCCTTTGCCACGGTACGAAACCTACGGCGCAACACGTGTGAGCGCACACACCATAACAAAGGCGCCATTTTGCCACGACAACATGGCCACTACAGCGCAAAAATCGTGAAACAATAAAGAAAAGATACCATTACTACGTCATTTCCTCCACACTTTTCTCCTTGAGCGCGGAGGGTCTAGAGACTCTCCTCAGTTTTTTCCTTCCTCCATGCGGCGAAGGCTCGACTAAGAACAGCCCCGCTGTTAAAATTGAATGCAAAAATTTTCAACGGCATTTTACAGGTATTAGTTATACGCAATAATTTGTTATATGTGCGTTCGGTATATCCGGGCTCGACTGTATGTGATTGTGGTTACGTTTATATTGTGGTGCTCAGATTTCCTGGTGTGATCTCATTTCTGCCACAAGTACTGGTATTTTATATAGCTCAATTTACTGCGCGATCAATAACCGTCCATCTTAATTGTTTTGTTCTTGTAATTTGCGTTGATTATTGTATGTGCGATATGTTTCATAAAGAATGGAAATATTCATGAGACACTTCGGTGATGCTTTTAACTCTAGGAGTCGTGTGGCATATTTTGCCAACTGCTCCAAAAACACCAATAGCTGCTCCAAATTTGGGTTTTTAATGCTCCAAAGTGGCATTTTTCAGCTCCGAAATCTGGGCCGGTTCCTGGCAGTTGTGCAGTTGTGCAGAAAGGGTCCAAGCGCAATGGCACATTCCCCACTAGCGAAGATGAGCCTGGCTACGTATAGATAGGCATAGTTGGGACTACTTAAGCTAAGTCAGTCATCGATAGCCATTCAATAGCCAGTCAATAGCTCATCGATATTCCATGAATAATTAATAAATTCAGGAAAATGGTGGGGATGACTTGGTAGTGCTTAGCTTAGACGAAATACGTGGCCAATACATTGCTGTAGCCAATCAAAAGCTAATCGAAAATCTATCAGTAATCAATAGATTGCGGAAAATACTGGGGATGACTTGGTAGTGCTTAGCATAGCCCAAATACGTGGCCAATACCTTGCGATAGCCAATAGATAACCAATCAAGAGACAATCGATATTCGACAAATAATATATTCCGGGAAATGCTGGGGATGACTTGGTAGTACTCCATCATCATCATCAGGCTATATTTATGTTCACTGCAGAACGAAGGCCTGTTCCTCGGATCTCCAATTGCCCCCGTCTTGCGCTAGCTGATTCCAAACTGCGCCTGCAAATTTCCTAACTTCATTACCCCACCTAGTTTGCTGCCGTCCTCGACGGCGCTTCCCTTCTCTTGGTATCCACTCTGTAACTCTAATGGTCGATCGGTTATCCATCCTACGCATTACATGGCCTGCCCAGCTCCATTTTTCCTCCTAATGTCAACTAGAATATCAGCAATCCCCATTTGCTCTCTGAACCACACCACTTCCTTCCGGTATCTTAACGTTAGGCCCAACATTTTTCTTTCCATCGCTGTTTGTGCGGTCCTTAAATATGTTGGCACCGGTAGAATGTAATGATTGTACAACTTTTCTTTTCAACGACAGTGATAAGCTCCCAGTCAGGATTTTGTATTGCCTGCTGCATGTACTCCAACTGAATTTTATTTTTCTGTCAATTTCTTTCTCATGATCAGGGTTCCATGGACTGATGCTCTGTTGTCGTTTCTAAGCACACACAATCACAGAACAACACTCCTTGCCTTATTTATATAAGTTTTTTTTGCCACTGAAATCATTGTACTTCAGTAAAGCCAACTTCAGGTTTTTGCATGAAGTTATTGTGGTGCAGTGTTCTAAAATAACTCTGCGGCTTTTTTACCTGTTATTTATCGTTGGACACTGGTTTACTTGTCTAACCAAATCTATGTATCATATTTTGGAGAAGCATTCAGTAAGAAACAAAGGGCTGGCATAGGACTGTGTGAGCCACGAGTACATCACTGCTCTGGCATGCTTCTAGAAGGAGAAAGTACTGTGGCATGAGCGAATACTTTTGCGTGTTGGGTCATGGTGCCTGGTAGTCCTGTGCCACGGCAAGTGCATGGGTGGTATCAACTCTTGCTTCACACAAATGGCTGATGTTTGGGCTCGCAAAGTCACAATAAAGCATTGGCAAACCGCCAGAGAAGTTGGTTGTCACTGAGCATGTGCTGGAGCCGGGGGGATTTTGGTGACCATTGCAGATGAAAGTGGGTGACAAACAGATCTAATAAGTGCAATGGCCAATGGGGAGCAGTAGGCCATTGAAGTGCGTAGATAAAGTAGACATCGCTGCAGCAATTTCATTAGTGAACTCCAGAACTTCAGTGACGAAGGCAGATATTGCATGCAGTGCTAGCTTTTAATGACAATAGTTTGTAACTGATAGTGTGTGGTTGAACCAACTCCACATTGATACGATAGAGTTAACAGGAAGCGGACAGTTTCTGTGGCAGTCTAGTTTGATGGAAACTGCCGAGTTTAACTGTTGCGCAATGTAGCCTGATCATGTGCAATGTTTCTTGCCTTCCTCAGATCCATTATGTATACATCATATACTGTATCCAGAACATTCGAAAACTGCACTGAAATTTCGCACTACTTCGTTACGTAACACACAATGGATAATTCAATGCGTCTTATGCAGGCAACATTTGTTCAATCAGGGATAGCAACAATGGTTGATGTGCAGTGGTTGCCGAAGGGATGCGTGCCTCATACTATCACTGCAAAAGCGCCATGAAATCCTGCTTAGTATGCGAAGACAAATACACAACTATTATTCTTTCGTGTGCTGTGTCGCTTGGTTATGATAAATCAGATATAACTAGCTCAGCTCTCCGTCCTTTTCAAGCGTGGCTGCTAATTTTTATAATCCTCAGTTCCACGTGACCTCCATTTCATTTATGCACAATTGTTTTTGATTACAGAGTGAACTGGAAGAGACCACAGCCAGGTCAGCCAGTGATCGGGACAAGATGGCATCACAAGTGAAGGAGCTGGAAGATGGGCATGCCCGTCTCAAGCATGACAACCAAGCTCTGGAAGATCGCATAGGTAAGGTTGATAGTTTTCAGTTTGTATTTTAAATGCGCGACACTTTTCAGAAAGGCATGGAACCTCTGAAATATTAAGCGAACGCTAATTCAGTTTAGACTCATAGTGTTCTTTCAAAACCATATTCTCGGTAGCTTTGTGCTAAGAGACTTGTGACTTGAAGAAACCTAACGTCAAACTTCAATTTTTGGAACCCCAATGCTGGATCGCCAGTGTGATGTCGCGTATTTGAGTGTAGGTATGTCCCATATGTGGCCCATTTTGAAGCTGCGAACGTTCAAAAAAAATTCTAAATTCTCGTATTGGTTCTTATAAAGTGCAGTGTAGGCCATCTTTACCGATAGAACTAGGCCCCAGAATACACCAATAAAATTCATGTCATGGCGAACTGGTGCGTGAACATCAAGGTGGCATCACCACCCGTCTTTCGATCTCGCATGTTTTCCGACTTATGAAGTCTCCTTTCATGGTATGAGTGGCTTTCTCGGTATTGTAGAAGGGTGATTTAGTAACACAGCTGAACTTATTTTATTTTAGTGTGCCTTTAAAGACAATTGTTCCGCAAAGCCTTTGAAGCAAAACGTTTGTTTTCAAACAAAAATTGGCAACCAAAAGGGATAGCCAAATGCCAGTGGCACCCACTGACACTGTTATCACCTTTCTGTCCTTGTTACCACGGAGCTTACAGCTGTGCCACTGCAGAGCAATATCCCCAACCCACTTTCCATCTTGTTTGTCTGATGCCATTCTGAATAAAGCACACAATTAATGCTAAAGGCTGTGGTCAACACACTACACTGCCATTGTTTGCGTGCACGTCGCAGGCAAAAAGGAACACAAGGGACGCAGGCCAGTGAAGTACGTGTAAACATCATTACGATAACGAGGAACACCCCGCATTGTGAACGACGACACTTTGGGCTGTACAAAGGCGATATCATAATGCTTGCATAAAATTCAGATGACAAAGGCACTGGAATATGCACAGATACAAGATGTAGAAAAAGGACACATTTTAAAGATATACAGTGTTCTCTACTCTGGAGGAGGCAACAAAATACGATCACCCAAGACCAGCAATCCTAAACTAAAATCTTTGATTGAAGAAAATTCGTTTGTATAGTAGGATTTAGTGAGAACACTGCTGTAAAATTTTTCTCTTGGTCACATGCACTGGTCAGTTGCAAACGGTCCATAGTTAGTGCTCATAGGGGCATAATAATAAATCTTAAGTCTTCTGAGCAAATTCATATGACTCCCTGTGATATGCAGAATATTGGTTTAGGTGAGACATTGTCTACCGACAAAGCAAGTTGATTTACCATGTGTAAAAAGTGGCGACGTCTGTTTTGTTGCCCAGGAACATGAATTCATACTTGTGAAACCTATCGGTTCTTATTTAGATGACCGTTCACACAAGATTACATTTTATTTTGTATTTATCTTGGTACATCTGGCATGCTTGTTGTGATCCTCGTTAACCCCTGTGGTGGCGTAGTGGCGTTCCTCTACTAAGCCAGAGGCCGCGGAATCAAATCCCGGCAGCAGGATGGCCACATTTCGAAGGGGACGAAATTAAAAAATGACCATGTACCATGCGTGTGGTGCATATTAAAGGACCCCAGATGATCAAAACAATCTTAGGTCCCCCACTGTGGCGTGTATCATACCATGGCTATGGCATGTTAAACCCCAGAATTTGTCTGGCCCTGATTGATGTGTGGCAGTATTGTGTAGAAACAGTGTCAGAACAGTAGCGTTGATACAATGGCTTATAGCTGCGCACACACAGGCATCGCGTTGCACTGATCATGCAAGTCAACATATTAGAGAGTCTGGTGTTAACTCTGCATAGACCGCAAAGGCTTTACTAGAGGAAAAGGCTGTTTTTATTCTGATTAAGATCATTTTGTAGGGAACATCAGCATATGTATTTGCACTTTATCCAATAATGCAGATTCACACATAAAATTACACTGCTTTGCTTCCCTTCGGTGAATTTCATAACTGTGCAAAGTCCTGAGCACAATGTCCTGCACGTCCTTCCGTGCCACCTTGTCTTTTTAACTTTAGTAAATTGGGTGTCTGTTCTAGAGAACTGCAGGGGCCGATTTTATCAGCCCGGACCGGGCCCGATTTTACATCGGGCTGCCCGCCCGAGCCCGACCAAAAGATTTATGGCGAGACCCGGGCCCGGCCCGGGCCCGGAAATAATCTACGTTACACGGCCGGCCCGGCCCGCGACCCCTTTACCTTAGGCCCGAGCCCGACTACAAACCGACCCGAACCCGGCCCGAGACCGAAAAAGACCACCGAATTGCATTCAAAAAATCAAGAAGTGAGTGAAAGAAATTTATTCTTAAGGCATAAATACATGTCATATGCAATCACGAACACCACTTTAGCGGCCTGAACGCAAATACCAGCGCGCAAAGTAGTACGAATGACCCTGCCGAGTGGTATCGCCAGCAGTTTCCAACGGCTCGACTTTGATGCGGCCCAATCGACTTCTATCGCCCCCCGCCGCCGTGGTTCAGTCAGCTAAGGCCTTGCGCTGCTGAGCACGAGATCGCGGGATCGTATCCCGGCCACGCCGGCCGCATTTTGATGGAAGCGAAATGCAAAAACGCCCGTGTGCTTGCGTTGTAGTGCACGTTAAAGAGCACCGGATGGTCAAAATTATTCCGGAGCCCTCCACTACGGTGTGCCTCATAATCAGAACTGGTTTTGGCATGTAAAACCCCAGAAAGATGAACATCACTCTTATCGTCACGCCGCCACAGTATTTTTCCACGTCGGACGCCTCACTGCAAAGCATGCGACGCCCCAGCCGCTTGCCCCACTAAACCTTATTCTAGTACACTATAGCCGAAGCGGCGCCACGACCGGTCGTGAGCGCAGTGCATGGATAGAGTAAATGGTGGTGCAGAGTAATGCGCCGCTGCTAGGCGGCCAGTTGGGAACATGCGTGCAATAATGGATGGAAGCTGTGCCATTATTCAGCCGCATGAAGAATTATCTTATCTTACCAGTCATCGTTTTACCAATTCGCCTTTGACGAATGAGCAAGTCGCGAACGCGTTTACACCGCGCTGAAAGCATTAATTACATGCTCAACCTAACCTATTCTTTCATTTCCAGTTCTTCCCTACATCTCCCCTACCACTCAATTTATTATCCTCCTCCATGCTTTTACTCATTGATAAACCATACGAACGCTTTTCCAGGTACACCTGTCCCCTCCGTGTTTATGTTTCAAATTATATTTCTTCCGCTGTCACTCTTCTGTGCCGTTTTTTCCCCCTCAACCTCACCTATTCTTCCATTTCCAGTTCTTCCCTGCATCTCCCCTACCACTCATTTTATTATCGTCCTCCATGCTTTTACGCATTGATCAACCATATGAACGCTTTTCCAGGTACACCTGTCTCCCCCCCCCCATGTTTAAATTTGTAATTATATTTTTTCTACACTGTCACCCTCCTGTGCCTTTTTTTTTCCTCCACACAAGATCCACACCGAGGCAGGCCAAAATCCCAGACGCCAGGATACCTTTTCGGCGCCTTGACCACACAGGGTCTCGCCAATTCTGCATACCACCGCGAGGACGCCTACGGCGAACTAGTGAGGCTAACGTCCCTTGACGGACCAAGCTGCTCCCTGTCAACCACAAAATTACCCGATGCGTTGATGCTACGCTACTCAAGTCATGCTTTCAACTCGTATTGTCACTTGCACACTGACCGGCTCTTCAGGGACCCCAAACGCACGCCGACCACGACACCTCCGAACACTCACTGGCCTCTCGCTCCCCCAACCCCCTCTGACGTCTTTTCTTTTTCTTTTTTTTTCTTTTTTTGCCGCTTTCTCGCTCCCCCGCTCTTGTCCCCTCATCTTAGAAACCGCGCCTAGCCAGTCAAGCGCCAGCGCTCATTTTCTTTTCAGTCTCTCCCTTTACAGCCAGCCACAGCCGACATCGACGTGACGTCACTCCACTAACCCTTTAAAACTAACCCGCCGAGGATGACGAGGCCGCCTTTGACGAAGATAGGTCCTCCTATCGAAACGTTGGCCAGCCTTTCTGAGGCACCTTATCCCTGTTTATAATGCTTATTCCTCGTGTGCTACTCCATTAGTCAGCCATCTTTTTTGATTATTGATTTAGGTAAGGAATACAATGGAATCCTTTGGTTTGAGGTGACTTCGGTCTTTCTGGACTTTTACATTCTCTTGAAACAGCACAAAATACGAAGGAAGAAGAAAAGGGAAGTACAAAGGAGCAGCACTGCTACCTTCCAGCTGCGCCGGGGCAAGAGGTATTTCAGAGTCGAGACGTGTGAGGATAACTCGCGGCACGTTACATGCACACCGCCAGAAAGTCTGAACCAAACCCGGGCCCACGTCGAAATACCCGAGCCCGGCCTGGGCCCGGCTCAAAAATCCCATACCGTGCCCGAGCCCTGCCCGAGCCCGTGAAAAAATTGCCCTAACCGGCCCGACCCGGCCCACGCGCCGGGCCAGGCCCAGGATTTCGGGTAAGCCTGAGCCCGTGCAGTGCTCTACGCGGAAGTGCCGGTCAGTTTTTCGCGAACCGTAGCGCGAAGATTTCGCTCTGCACCAGACACTTAAGTATGAACCGCATGCACACGATCTTACGCGCAACAGCGACAAGCGACGCGACCGATATGGCTGTCGCGTTCGCTCGTCGCCTGCAAGTCGTACCGCACGCGAGCGACGACTTAGAGCGACGTCACTCCGGTGTTGCCGGTATGAGGGCAGCAAATACGTGCCGAAACTGGCGTGACGCGTGCTTTATTAATTTAAGTAGATGCGTTTTACTGTAAAGAGCAGCATAAATACTTCTCAAAGTCTTCCACTAGGTTCTTATCCTTGCACGTATTAAAATTTAGTTCTTTGCTCGTTCCGTGCGACAATCGGTAGTACATGACTGACGGTAAACATCCTGTACCGGCTTCGCGCTATTAGCTGATAGGATTTCCGGGCGACGAACGACGAATTCTAGATTTCCAGAACCGAGCGATGGAGCGACAAGAACCAGCGATCTCTTCGTGCGACGGCCCGTTTCGTCGCTCGAAGCTGTCGCTCGTTGCCGTGGTGCACAAAATCGCTCTCATGCGGTTTGGGCATTATGCAAGAATTATCATTTGCTGGTGTAAATTTTCAGCAGTGGCGTAATCGTGTTGCTGCCAAATATTTACACCAGCAGCGAAGTAGAATACACTTGGTTACTGCAATATTGGCTGTTTTTGTCTCTTTGAGCTCTGCGCCACCAGGTGGTAGCAACATACAGGTCGCTCACGTTTACGGTTCCGCCCGAACGCCCCAACGCCCGCGTTTACCCGATTACCGAACAAGCTAAAGCTCTCTAATAGGCAGGTATCCAAAATTTACACACCTCCTCGTCTCTGGGAAACGTGTGCGACGGCGTGTCACGACCGACGATGCTGTTATAACAGCAATGTGCATTTCCTTCCGCCGCGACGATCGCGTCAATACCGAGCCACGACCGCGGGAAGCCTCATGTAAGACGCACCACCTGCGTGGAGCGCCGAAAGGGATAGTGTTTCGATGGAACACGTGGGAAGATCGCCGAAAAGGGTTAAACAAACGCTGCAAGGGACCGACACCCCTGGAAACACTGCGACAGCTGTGGCCGACCTTGGCCGCGGTTGGGTGCTATGATGTCAAATTTCAGCTTCTGCCGGCGGCCGCATGGAGGCAAGGTGCCACAGAAAATCACAGAAAGGTGGTTCTCGTTCTTCTTTTTTTCAAAGCAGCTTGTTGTATTTGTCATTTTCAACCGTGCAACTTTTGTTCCGACGCAAAAAACCGCCCGCCAACTTTTTTGTGTCCGTATCCCTTTAATCTTTTTTCGCTGAGTGATTTTATTTTTGCTCAGTCACCTCCATGACTATGACTTCCACCATCATCCTTTAGTGTTTCCTTCACTTAGTGCCCACGTCCGAACCCATTCCTGCGGTTTTCGAGTGTTAATATTGCTACACGCGTGTGGTATTTGATTGTTTGACCGAGGCGCGCGGGCGCCATCACTCGAGAAAAGAAGAGGAAGAACGAGCTGGGCTCGCGCTGTGAACCTAACCGGTCAGCGCTGCAACCGCTGTTGTAAATACATCCTGTAAATAGCTGCCCGTCTTACTGACTCGTTCTTCGCGTAACATCGTGGTGGAGGTGGAACGTTCCCCGTCCTCGCCACGGAGCTCCGAAGCGGCCGCACCGTCGTCTTCTCAGCCATGGCTTCCGATGGAAACACCCCGTCGCCACCTACACCTGCGGCGCCTACCACAACGTACGTTACGGTTCCTAGTCTCCGTGATCCTGGGACATTCTCCGCCCAAAATGGCGTTGACGTCGACGACTGGCTCAGCATTTATGAGCGTGTTAGCCGAAGCCACCACTGGGACCCTACCATCATGCTTGCCAATGTGATATATTATCTGGACGGCACACCGCTTGTCTGGTTTCGCACCAATGAGGTTGAGATATCCAGCTGGGACACTTTCAAAGAGAGGCTTCGCGACCTCTTTGGCAACCCGTCTGGTCGCCAACAGGCTGCGCGAAAGAAGCTTGCTACCCGTGTCCAGTCGTCGACAGAATCGTATGTCGCCTATATACAGGAAGTGCTCGCGCTTTGCCGGAAAGCCGATGAGCACATGACTGAGGTTGACAAGGTGGGCCATATCCTAAAGGGCATCGCGGACGACGCCTTCAACTTGCTCGTCTATAACGACGTCTCTACTGTCGACGCCATCGTCAAAGAATGCCGCCGCTTCGAGGTAGCCAAAAGCCGCCGCGTCGTCCCACAGTTTTCCCGGCTCCCAAACACCCCTGCCACGTCCTCTTGCTCCGCTCTTCCTGCCACACGACCTTTTCAAGAGAACGTCACTCGTATCGTTCGCCGTGAGATTGAAGCGGCGAGTCCGGCCCCCCTTCATCCACGACCCCTCGAAGGTACCTTTGACCCAGCGGCCCCTACTATTTCCGTCATACAAGCAGTTGTGCGGCAAGAAATTGCCAACCTTGGCATCCCTACCGCCTGCTCTGTCTCCCGACCTGATTCGGCATCCATTCCCATGGCCCCATCCTTCCACGACCAGTATTTCGCTCCCCGACCACGCAATCCTGCTGAATGGCGTACCCCCGACGACAAACCGATCTGCTTCCGCTGCCACCGAGTTGGTCACGTATCCCGCCACTGCCGCAGCACCTGGATGCCGCCGTACTGGAGCTCATTCCCTGCTCCTCGCCCATACGCCGACGCTCGCCGTTACTCACCTCGCCGTCCGTACTCTACTTCTGATGCCCCTGACAGCCGCCCCTCCGGGCGATCGCCGTCGCCTCAACGCCGTCGCTCCCCGTCACCCCAACCTCGCCGCTTTTCCTCGCCAAACCGCCGGACGGAAAACTAGGCCATGCAGCTCTTGGAGGTAGTGCTGCATCCCGTCCGCCCTGTACAAATCCTCCGCTGACGCTCCTCACGGACGCGAACCTAATTGACCTAGACGTGGATGGTGTTCCATTCAAGGCATTGGTTGATACTGGAGCCCAAGTGTCCATAATGAGCGCTAATCTTTGTCGTCGCCTCAAAAAGTTCTTACGCCTGCCATCACTCGGGCCGTACGCGTCGCCAATGGCGCCACTGTTGCCGTCAGTGGTATGTGCACTGCGCGCGTAGGAATTGCTGGCCGCCACGTTCCAGTCCTGTTCACCGTGCTGACCAGTTGCCCTCACGACCTCATCTTCGGGCTCGACTTTCTGACGACGCATTCTGCCCTCATCGACTGTTCCACCGGTACGCTGTGCCTCGAGCTTCCTCTTGTTTCCGACGTTCGCCCCGAACCACCGAACACCCTCTGCACTACAGCGTTTGTTCGGTTACCTCCAAAAGCCCTAACCTTCGTCGAATTGGCCTCAACGGCACCCGTGCCTGATGGCGACTATGTCGTTGCACCTATTCGTGACGTGCTCCTGGCGCGCGACGTCTCTGTGCCACACTCCGTCGTTACCCTTGCCACTAATCGGATGTGTCTCCCCGTCATCAATTTTGGCTTGACGAAGCAAGTGTTACCTGAAGGCATAGTGGTGGCCACGCTCCGGTCTGTGACAGACGACCACGTCACTGCTTTTGCAGCCGACGCGTCTCCCGATCCCCCTGATTACCCACAGGATGCCTTGAACCTCGACGGCCCATTACGTCCCATGGTCGCTCCGGACCTCGCCCCTGACCAAGCAGCCGCCCTATATCGCCTTTTGTTGTCCTACCGCGACATATTTGACACTGAAAATCGCCCACTTGGTCAGACATCCCTTGTTCAGCATCTGATAAACACTGGTGATGCTGTTCCCATTCACCGCCGACCGTATCGTGTGTCCACGGCAGAGCGGCAAGTTATTCAGCAGGAAGTAAACAAGATGCTCGCCAAAGGAATTGTTGAGCCATCGTCGAGTCCTTGGGCGTCGCCGGTCGTGCTCGTCAAAAAGAAAGATGGCACGTGTCGTTTCTGCGCTGATTACCGCCACCTAAACCGAATCACTAAGAAGGACGTTTACCCTTTACCACGAATTGACGACGCTCTTGATTGTCTTCACGGTGCCAAATACTTTTCGTCCATTGACCTTCGATCTGGTTATTGGCAGATTTCCGTCGATGAGCAAGATCAAGAAAAGACCGCTTTCATCACTCCAGATGGCCTCTACCAATTTAAGGTTATGCCGTTCGGTTTATGCAATGCCCCCGCCACGTTTGAACGGATGATGGACTCTCTGCTTCAAGGTTTCAAATGGTCAACTTGCCTTTGTTACCTCGACGACGTCCTTGTGTTTTCTCCTACATTTGAGACGCACCTTGAGCGCGTTGCAGCCATCCTTGACGTCTTCCGCAAGGCTGGGCTGCAATTAAACTCATCGAAGTGCCACTTCGGGCGCCGACAGATTACAGTGCTCGGCCATCTCGTCGATGCTTCCGGAGTACAACCCGACCCGGAGAAGGTTCGAGCAGTAACGGCTTTCCCTGTACCTCAGTCTGTCAAAGACGTCCGGAGTTTTGTGGGGCTCTGCTCTTATTTCAGACGGTTTGTGAAAGATTTCGCAGCAATCGCTAGACCACTCACAGAACTTATGAAGAAAGACGTGCCTTTTACGTGGGGTTCCGCTCAGGCTGCCGCATTTTCACGCCTTATCAAGATTCTGACTAATCCACCGATCTTGGCCCACTTTGACCCGTCCGCACCAACAGAGGTCCGAACCAATGCCAGTGGTTATGGGATCGGCGCCGTCTTAGCGCAACGCCAACACGGACACGACCGCGTTATAGCCTACGCTAGCCGACTCCTGACAACTGCAGAGCGCAACTATTCGATTACCGAACGCGAATGTCTTGCTCTCGTCTGGGCTGTTTCAAAGTTCCGCCCATATTTATATGGAAAGCCCTTCTCAGTAATCACAGACCACCATGCGCTGTGTTGGCTTTCGTCGCTCAAGGATCCTACTGGCCGGCTCGGTCGTTGGGCTCTCCGACTACAAGAATATCCCTACACAGTGACGTACAAGTCGGGACGCCAACACCAGGACGCAGATTGCCTCTCTCGCTACCCAGTCGAAGACCCGACCTCTACGTCTGAGCCTGACACCGACGCCTGCGTTCTCTCTGTTTTTCCTCTGGTCCATGTCGCCGACGAGCAGCGCCGTGACCCGTCCTTGCGTGTCATCATTGATTGCCTGGAATCTCCACTTGCCGACAGTTCCCTTCGCTTATTCACACTTCAAGATGGCGTACTCTACCGCCACAACGTTCACCCCGACGGCCCAGCATTACTCCTTGTGATCCCTAAACACCTTCGCTCGGCTGTTCTCCACGAACTTCACGACCTCCCCACTGCCGGTCACCTCGGTGTGTCACGTACCTACGACCGGATCCGCCGACGCTTCTTTTGGCCTGGGCTTGCTCGCTCCGTTCGAAGATACGTAGCTGCGTGTGATAAATGCCAGCGACGCAAGACACCATCGACGCTACCTGCTGGGTACCTACAACCAATCGACATTCCCGCGGAGCCATTCTTTCGGGTTGGTTTAGATTTACTTGGTCCCTTTCCTCTTTCTACCTCTGGGAATAGGTGGATCGCTGTGGCCACAGATTACGCCACGCGCTACGCCATCACCCGAGCGCTCCCTACAAGCTGCGCCACAGATGTTGCCGATTTTCTTTTACACGACGTGATTTTATTACATGGAGCTCCGCGACAACTTCTCACAGACCGTGGCCGGACATTCCTGTCAAAAGTTATCGCGGACATCCTGCAGTCCTATGCCACGAGGCACAAGCTATCCACGTCACACCATCCGCAAACTAATGGCCTCACGGAGCGTCTTAATCGCACTCTCACAGACATGCTCGCGAAGTATGTCTCTTCAGACCACACAGACTGGGACCTCACTCTGCCGTTTGTCACCTTTGCGTATAATTCCTCGCGCCACGACACAGCCGGCTATTCCCCATTTTTCCTCCTGTTCGGCCGAGAACCAGCACTGCCCCTCGACACAACTCTCCCTGTTCACGCGGCACCCACCAGTGAATATGCACTTGATGCCGTCGCCCGCGCTGCTCACGCAAGGGAAATTGCCCGTGACCGCCTTTTGAACTCCCAAGAGAGTAAAAGGCGTTGTACGACCAGCGACACCGAGACGTGCACTTCCCGCCTGGTTCTTTGGTGCTTCTATGGTCTCCGTCGCGTCAGGTCGGCCTGTCAGAAAACTGCTGTCGCGTTACACAGGCCTCTACCGAGTGCTTCGTGCCGTGACTCCCGTCACATACGAGATCGCCCCTGACGCCCCATCTGCTTCCCAGTTCAGCGATATCGTGCACGTTACACGACTGAAGCAGTATGACCCTCCCAGTGATGACATTTAGACGCTCCGGGACGTCGCTTCTGCCGCCGGGGAATTATGCTACACGCGTGTGGTATTTGATTGTTTGACCGGGCGCCATCACTTTTTGGGCGCCATCACTGATTGTTTGACCGGGCGCCACCGGGCACCATCACTCGAGAAAAGAAGAGGAAGAACGAGCTGGGCTCGCGCTGTGAACCTAACCGGTCAGCGCTGCAACCGCTGTTGTAAATACATCCTGTAAATAGTTGCCCGTCTTACTGACTCGTTCTTCGCGTAACAATATTTTTTCGCGGACTCATTTTCACTTTTGCTGGGTCACGATCATGGCTATGACTTCTACCATCATTCTTTAGTGTTTCCTTCACTTGGTAACCACGTTCTAACCCATTTGAGTGGTTCTTGAGTATTAATATTTTTCCACTGAGTCGTCATTTTTGCTGAGTCATGCTCATGAATATGACTAATACAAGTATCCCTAGTGTTTCCATCACTTAGTACACACGTCCGAACCAATTTCAGTGGTTTTTTCGTGTTAAACTTTCGCTCGATCATTGTCATGGCCTACATAACAGGCATGTGATGACATTTTTGTCATGACCTGTCACTTATGTTCATCGTACACTCCTGTCATACTATGCCAATTTTGGTACTTACCAAGTTAACGAAATGACCATGAGAACACGAAGACGTAGGCGGCTGTTTCATGACCTACATGACACGCATGTCATGACATATCATTTATGTTCGTCATATACTCTTGCCATAGTATGCCAATTTTGGTACATACAAATTTAACGAAACGACCATGAGAGCACAAAAGACGTAGACGGCAAGATAGATAGATAGCTGGATACATAGATACTGTCCAAGTAGCGAATGTTCGCCAAGAAATGCTTCGTATTTAATAGCTAAACTTAGAGCTTAACGTCTGTCCGCGCCGCTTGTCGGCGACCGCTTCCACGGATCGATAAAGTCCGTATCTAAGAAAAGTACCGCAATCAACTCTTTCCTCCGCCGCCTCCTCTCCTAAAGCGCTTGCTTTCTTCTTACTTTTTGCTTGCGAAAGCCAAGTCGACGGTGGCGCACCTAGAACGTCCACGTTGAAGCTTTCAGGCCGGGCGCGCGCCGCCGCCGCCGCCGGCGACTGCGGCTGCGCAGAGGAATTTCAACATGGCTCTGAGGCTGAAAAAACGAAAATATAAAGAAGTGAAAAGCGCGCGCTAATCATCGTCAATCGGAGATACAGGAGAAAGGAAGCGGCGTTTATCAAAGGATGGCGGTACTTTTCTGATATAGGGACTTTAAGGATCGAAACACGCCGTCTGCTAGAGCACGCGGCGCGCCCGCACCGTAGCAGCCATTATCATCTATATCGGCGCCTGAGGGATTTGAATGATTATAGTGGAAGACAGAAACAGCAAAAAAATACTTATTTTTTTTTCAATGCGCTTTACGTACAGTTACAAATTACACGTTCGCATTTCCCGCTTTTAAGCATCCTACCGTGTGCTGCCGGGCAGCTGTGCAGACGTTAAACAACACCATTGGTGAGGCGCGTTTCACACCAGTGGCCGCCGGGTCGTCGGAGCACCTGTTCTTACACCGTGGGTAGAGCCATTCGTGTCAGTGTGCAGGCAAGAAAGCTCGTGCGTTTTGTAGTTGTAAATCAAGTTAGTTGAGGTGCGAAGGCCGCAGAGGATGGCCCTTGTCGGAAAGATGGGCTGTTCAATTATCCCTCTAGGGCACACCAGGGCGGTGCGGTTCGCAGCGATGCAGCGGGAGAGGTTTCGAGAGAAGGTAAAAGGCGAATAGGTAAATGTTCAGTACGAGAGTGCAATGCCATGTAGATAGGAAAAGTGGCGTGGTTTGTGTCGTGCCTCAAAGTGTAAAAATATACCGCTATATTCCCGTGGCTATATCCTAACACCGTGATCCTAACACCGTGGCTTCAAGGTGAGAGCCACGGTGTTAGGATATAGCCACGGGAATGTTTGCCGAGCCATTTATAATTTTCTATGTGACACCAAAAGATTGCCTTAATAATATTTTCTAATTTTTCTATGATTAATTTATCCTTCAATAAAGTATAGATTTAGAAAATTCAAAAGTAAAGTCACAGAATCACAATTATATTATTATTATTATATTATTATTATTATATTATATTATTATTTTATTATATTATTATTATATCAAAATTTACGTCTATCCTTTACTGTATTTAATTAATTTTAAAATCGTATTACTTTTCCTGTATCAGGCAAGGCTGACTACCATAGTATAGACTACTTGATTCTTTTATCATCGCTTTCTTTCTAATCTTTAATTATTCATTTATTTTCATTTTTATTACTTATATCTTTATAAATCAATTTATTTTGAATTTCGATCATAATACCACCCAGTTCGTGGCCTAGCTCCCACAGTGGGTTGTGCCTTTGATTGAGGAATCATCATCATCAATATGAGGCATTCAATCAGTCAAAAAACAGAAGTGCTCGCAGTGGTTTTAGATGCATAACATAGACAAAGAACTCATTCACAAGGCCCTGAGAATCCCTGCCCTAGGGCAGAGCTGTGGCCCTTTCCCCCACGTGGTGACGCGTAGACCAGAGCCAAACCGCCGCAAGATGCATGACTGAACGTCCCTGAAAAGAAAGCTATATTTTTTAGGGTCTTCAAACTGATAAGTTTATGTCGATGGTGCGGTTTCGACGTGTTCAGTATTTTAGGGTTACACCGGTGTCATGGAAGTGCTTTATAAAATATTGAAGTCAGCAAAGCTCTTTTAATATCGTTGTTTTTTCAGGGGCTTTGGGCATCCCGCGTGGCAGAAACCAGTCCCTCATGGTGGGTTTGTCCATGAAGTATAGTGGAATGTCATGGAAGATGGAGGAATCCCAGACGACCAAGCTTTCCAGCCAGCTCAAGATCGGGAGCCGAAACGAATACCCCGCCAAAACAGTCCTGTCTTGCGTGAGGCGAAAGGCAGGACTCTCGCGTACGTCGCCTTGCTACGCAATCAGCAGCAAGGCGACGTACGCGATGACTCTCTGGTACGCCACACAAGCTGAACCAAAGTGAGGTAAACCTTGTCACACAAAAGCATGAATTCACCGTCTTTGACGCCAGCAACCCCTGGTTCAAGCCGCTGAGCAATAAAGGTGCCGGAGTCCGCAACCAAATGCACCAGTCCTGACATAGGCAGCAATCAGGACATTCATTAAGCAGTTTCTGGACAACCCCTGTGGATACAACTGCTCGGTGTGCAGTCCGCTGTTCTTCAAGAACGACGTCTCGGCCGTGCCTCTGCCTCTGCCTGAGTGATGAAATATTGTACAGTACGTCGTACAGCTTCTTGCATATTGACTACGTACCTCTATAGTTTATTATAAGAAGAAAAAATGTCTCATGTGCCTCCTGATTTTCTTAGCATTCTACGAGTGGGCTTGTTAGCAGCACTTTTGTTAAGAAGCACATTCAAGCACGTGACAGCGATGCTCGGTGTTGTAGATTATTTCGAAATTGCGACGAACCCGTGTGAGTTCAAAAACTTCCGCGTAGGAATAAAAAACCGCTATTTGGGGCCGTTTCCGGCAAGTATTATTTTTAAAGAGACATTTCGCAATTTCTTATGCTGGTGAATGAATTCACAAAGAATACACAACGGAACAGATATAGAAAGAGAGCAAAAAGCGGTAAGGTTAATTACATGAGGGTTTCCAGTTTGCTACCCTGCACTAGCTTAACAGCATAGCAACAAAGCTGTCGCACAGTTGCAACTTATTAAATGTCGCGATATGATAGAGCATTGATGCTAGCTTGTATCTGTATTATATGGACGAGATTTCTAGAAGTCCTGGGAAAGGGTTTAAAACTTATGTAGACTTCGTTCTCTCTGTCAAAGCGAAGACGATGCACCGGTTTTCTACTCAGGTTCGCAAACTTATGTTCCGAAGTGACAGTGCTCCAGGTTTTGACATCCAGAGAAGGGCGAACGCTAACAGATTTTATGCGTAAAAATACGAGAATAATTAGAAAAGCGCTGTCAATGTGAGCATCAGCGTAGCCCTATCAAAGCTATCATAAGCTACATATCTAGTGATGAAGTACTTTATTTACTATGTCTTACGCAATACCAAGCTTTGCCGCCTTTGGCAAGAACGCCCCCCCCCACGGCTTCGGTGGCGTTCATTTCCGCGCTAACCGCTAGTGCCTTGCAATGCCGTGATGAGCAGACGCCGTCATTTTACGAACCTGACCATGTCGCAGCAAACAGTGATTTTTTCCATACCTCTCACAATGCGGTTATTGCATCAATATCTCACCATTCGTGACTTGGCACTGGTGCCAAGACCAAGTGATGGGAAAGGGTGTTCGACATGTCTATTGCGGAGAGACCACAAAAAAAGGCACTGCCATGGGCATTTTACCATGCTTTACAGACATCAATTGCACACTCACTGCTATTTGAGCCGAAATTGTTGCCATTTGGCAAGCCTTTTGCAATTTGTAATTGATGTGCGCTCGATGTGGCACGTGGCTGTACACTCACTGGTTCTTTGCTCGGAGCCCGAGCCGTACAAAGTGTGGTGCTTACCGCAGTGCAATTATGACACGCCATAGAGAGTTTTCCTGAGCACGAGCATGTACTGTCGAATGGTCCTAGCTTTGAAATCTCGTTGCACGCCTGGGCACTGAATATGAATCTCCTGCCTCCCATCTTCCGTACTGAAACCTCGTAATTAGCGGGATTTTTAGCGTTTGTTGCCGAAACCGCGCACCATACTGAAGTGCCACTTACACGAGCAGTCGCTTCCTCTGATTTTTTAAGGCAGCACCTGAAATAACGGCTCCCAACCGTCCACCCGGATGCCAGAGTGGCAAACGGCGACGGCCCCAGGCCACTTCCAGAGTGTGGTCTTACCAGGACGGAACGCGCAACGTTGCTTCGACTGCGGACGGGCTGTGTCTGGACGGCGGCGCGGCTGCACGCCAAGGAACGCTCCAACTCACCGGCTTCCGAATCTTGCGGCGATCCCGAGACCCTCGAGCACGATCTCTGTACTTGCCCAGCGCTGGCACAATAAAGCTCAAGGGTCATCACTGCCTACAGGCAACAGGGTCTTCCTGCTGCGACCACCAGTGCCCTCCTGTTCCCGTCGCTTCCCCACCTCCGAGCTCTCCATAGCCTTTCGGAGTTTGTGGAATTGAACGGGATCACCGCCCTCCGCTAAGCGCTCGCCCCCGGCAGGACAGCGCCTTCATCACCAACCTCCTCCATGTTTGCATATGAGACTCTTGCTGCATCTCCTTCTCTTCCCTTCCTTTGAACATCTTTATCTCCTGGTTCCCCTTCCCCTGACGCTGCGCCATGCTCCCTATTGGGCAGCAGAAATAAGCGTCATTTTTCTGCCATAAAATCACTACTACTCATTGCCAAACAAACACTGTTCAGTTTATTTTTTCGCCTTCCCACATTCTCATTCAGCGCTAGTCTTTGAAACTGATTGTTCTGCCATCGATTTCCATATCTTTATTTCCCTCGGTGCGTCTCTTCTTTCTCCACTGAGACAGCTGTCACTGACAGCTACCACCGTTAAACACGTACTCCGCTCGCAGACTTGCATCCCTTCTTCCGGTGACCTCAGTACAATATGCTGTTTTTGTTTCTTCAAGCATAAGCACATTATGTACTGTTCTGAAATTACCGCGTGAGTGTACTTTTCTGCGCATAGATAGGCAATACAACGTGTATCCAGCGGAAACATTTCTATCAAGACGACACACGCGAACACGTTGTTTAATTCGAAGGAAGTTTTCTTGCTTGTTTGGTTTGCGTGCATGTTTTGTTAGCACTGCTTGAGAACTGAGCCAGCGAGCCTTTGAGATAAACTTTGTTAAGTACATGTTTCGTGGCCACAAAAGATCTTAGGAGCACTGCAGTATACTAGTGAGTATTCTCCTGTCTGCATACTCCAATTCAACCCGCTGCGGTTGCTCAGTGGCTGTGGTGTTGGGGTGCTGAGCACGAGGTCGCGGGATCGAATCCCGGCCACGGCGGCCGCATTTCGAGGGGGGCGAAATGCGAAAACACCCGTGTACTTAGATTTAGGTGCACGTAAAGAACCCCAGGTGGTCCAAATTTCCGGAGTCCCCCACTACGGCGTGCCTCATAATCAGAACTGGTTTTGGCACGTAAAACCCCACAATTTAATTAATTTAATTTCATACTCCAATTCACTGTTTGAGATATTGGGGCCGAATTCACGAAGCTTCTCGGCCAGAATTCACAAAGCCTTTTTACGCTAGAATTTTTTGTAAGACAGAATTTTAGTTAATCCGGATGCCAGACATATCATTAGCGAAGGCGACCAGCGAATGGCAAAGCGAACTTAAGAAACAAAAGCTCTGTGAATCTGGGCCGATATCTTGTACGCGTTAGAAAAGCCGACGTTCGGTTTCGTCTAGCGCGGTTTTCCAGGCCGCGTCGATATCGAGGCCTAGGCTAATCTATAGCCAATCGCGTGAGGCCAAATCAACCTGATGAGTTCTAAAGGCCCATCAGGTCGAATGGCAGGCCTTCGAAAACAAATTTCGTGCCTTTGAAAACAAAATGACGTCACTTCTGTTTTTAACGTATATGACGTCAAATAATTTTTTTATCCGCCGGAAGTGTTCCCTCCTGACACAGATGGCGCTAAGCCCCATTAACCGCAGATGAACCACCATGTTTTGAACGTGTGGGCTTCTATGGAAGCTTCGCTTCCAGGTATATTTACCTTGGAGGCCACGTTCAAGTCGACGTGGACAGATGACCCACCACGGCTTGAGACAGACAACATCCTCCTATACACCTGGTCAGGCCAGGCCCTTCGTGTTCTCGGATGTGAAACGGTGGATGTAACGCACAGGAACAAGACCCTGACATTACCGCTTGTTGTCATCAAGGAGCAGGGTGTAACCTCCTTGGACGCAACTGGTTTCCTCATCCGGGTATACAGATCACGGGCATCACTGGCGTATCAGACGACGAACATGTTTCCAAGCTTCTGGACAATTACCAGTCTGTGTTCGACGAGAACCTCTCAGGACACGTTGGTCCTGAGGTACAGCTTGAACTCGTGGAAGGAGCGAAACTGAAGTTTCTAAAGCCCGGCCGGTTCCTTTTGCGCTGGTCAGCTGTAGAAGCTGAATTGGATCGACTGTAATGTCAAGGCATAATCGAGCCTGCGCAGCATTCGGATTGGGCAACGCCTCTCATACTTGTTTCGAAAGAAAAACAGCTTGTTGAGAATATCGGCGACTACCGTTGAAGTAATCAAGTATCGAAGAAGGCAGATTACCCACTTCCCTACAGATGAAGTGCTCAGCCACTTGAGGGGAGGAAAGGTCTTCAGCACTCTGGATTTGGCACAGGCTTACTAGGAACTTCACGTAATGCCAGAGACAGCCGAGATATTCACCCTGAACACGTTCAAAGGGCTTTACAAGGTCAAACGGTTGTCTTTCAGAATCTCTGCAGCTCCAGCCATTTTTCAACGCTTCATGGAGACTATGCTATCTGGTATCACAGGCGTTTGCGCATACTTAGATGACCTGATCATCAGTGGGAAAGACGTCATTTAAAAAGCCGAGAGACTGTAACAAGTTCAGAAGAGGCTGCGCAAGAACGCCTTCAGCTCGGCAAAACAAGTGCTGTTTTGCAGTGCGACAAATTTCTTTTCTGGGACACCTAATCGACGAGACAGGCTTTCACACCAACGAAGAGAAACTCCGAGTTAAAACGAGGCTCCAGCACCAAAGTGCAAGCAAGAACTTCAATCATTTCTCGAAATGCTGGCTATCTATGACAGATTCTTGAAGAACAGGGCCACAATTGCCAGGTGTCTCGACCAGCTCCTGCAGAAGGACGCCAGTGGGACGGGAGACCAACCATCAAGAAGCATTCGAGAAGCTTAAGATTGCTTCTCAGTCAGACCGTACTGGCACACTGCGACAACAGAAGGAGCTTCTCGTCTCATGTGACGCTTCACCGTACGTCATAGGAGCTGTTCTGTCTCAACGTGATGACCAGAATAGAGAGGTGCCAATCGCTTTCGCATCTCGGACGCTAGGGTCGGCGGAACGCAATTATGCTCAGCTGGGCAGAGAAGGCGTCGCTGTAGTGTTTACAGCGCACAAGTTCCACAAGTATATTGCGGGAAGAAAGGTGACTTTCGTCACGGAGCATCAATCGCTGTTCGGCATACTAGGTCCAGGAAAGCCAACGGCTCAAGTCCTCTCACCAAGGATGACCAGATGGTGCATCAAGTTATCGGCGTATGACTACAACAACTTCTACCAGCATGGCAAGAACCATCATAATGCATATGCGTTGAGCCGATTACCATTACCAGAACATCTTGATGAACCCTGGCCACCAGGTGACGTTCTGTTGTTTGAAGCTCTGTCGTGACCTTCGTTTACTGCTACAGAGATAGCACGTCTGACAAAACAAGACAGCATCCTGCAGAGGTTGTACAGGGCAGTGCAGGATGGCACAGCGGAAAAACTCAATGGAGAGGGGTTCGCTCCTTACCGAAAGAGCGACCGCACTAGCATTTCATCGTGAGTGCATCACACTTGGATCACGGGTGATCATACCAAGCTCAGCACGATGTCACGTCCTGGCACTTCTACATGCTGGTCACCGAGGCATCGTAGCTATGAAAAAGGGCGCAAGGAGCTACGTATGGTGGCCCGGAATCGACAATATGATCGAAGAAACGGTGCGACAGTGCCGTGAAAGCTGTTCAACGCAGAAGAGCCCACCCAAAGCTCGTATTTCCACCTGGGACCGTCCCCAGACACCATGGCACACGGTGCACGTTGACTTTGCGGGGCCACTACTCGGGCGCCCCTACTTGGTTTTTGTGGACGCACACACAAAGCGGGTGGAAGTTCGGCATGTGACTCAAGCAGCATTCGCGGTTGTCCTCGATGTGCTCCGAAGCCTCTTTGCTATGTTTGGCATTCCCCGAAAGGTCATCTCCGACAACGGAAAAGCCTTTATTTCCACCGATATAAAGCAGTTCTGCACGGAAAATAGCATTCAGGCTATACCATCACTAGCGAACCAACCACCCTGCAACAAACGGCCAGGCAGAGCGCTATGTGCCAGAGCAGAAGAGCACTCCTGAGGGATACAGACAAGTCCATACAGTGCTTACTTGCAAGATTCCTGTATCGACAACACACAACTATACACACTGCCACATGAATGACACCTGCGAAAGCCATGTTCGGGCGAGAACTTCTATGTCCTCTTGATCTGCTCGAGCGGGAGACGAGATACAAATCCCTGAAAGCCAGGAGACATTACCGAAATCACGTCGCTTTTCTGTAAGGGAGAGAGTACTCATCCGTCAATTTTTGAAAAAGCCGGATTGGGTTGAAGGCGAAATACTGTGCCGCGTCGGACCCCGATTCTGGCTGGTAAAAAGCGACCAAGGAAAGGTTCGGCGTCACCTCAACCACTTGAAGAAGATGAGCCAGACCGGACAGGCAACCCAATCACCGATAGATTGGAGCATTGCAGACGATCACCCAGGCACCACGTCAGAAGAGACACCGTCGAGTTCGGCGGTTCAAAGCCCTGGCTCGCTGGACAGGCAACACAATACTTCCTTGCAACCTTCGACCTCGACGTCACAAGCAGGAACCCCTGGAAACTGCGACCATCTGAACTTAGGCGTCCTCCAGAACCACCAGGGAGAACCTCGTCTAAGGGAGGAAGGACTGACATGTCGCGCTATAAGAAGACGACAACAAAGTGCGTGCGCGAATGCACGGGACGTGATGGCACGAGCGCGAGCTTGTCATCGAACGATGGCTAGTTGTTTACTACAAAGCCTAAGCTATGCCGCTTATCAGTTCATGTTTCCTTGTTTGCAATAAATCGTCGGCAGCCACAACCTGCTGCACAGACGTGACACCAAACACACACCTATCCCCAATTATGAAGAGCACACCACATGAATTCCACACTGCATGCCGGCGCTTGTCCATGATGTGGTGCATGGCCGTCACTACCACATGTGACCTGGGGATGCACGAATAGACCACAGAAAGCAAACTCGCGTCACATCGCGCCTACTCGCGCCTACAGTAGGGAGCCGTGGGAGATCCTCCTCGCCCGGCCGGAGCTGGAGGCCCAAAGTGGTCTCTTGGACCAGCCACAGAAGGAAGCCAGGATCACTGGTGTCCTGGAATAAGGACCCACCCACCCGCTCCCTTTCACCCAAGTCCTTCCCTTATTCCCCTCCCTCGATCAATAATAAAATGTTTCCATCCATCCGGCAGAACTTCATTTGCGTCGTTATCACGGCGAAAGAGTTATATGCCGCATTACGCGAAAATTCGGCCTCGTCGGAGTTGCCCCCGAGTGATGGTAAAAAAAAATGGCCAACGGCGCAAACAGTAAATATACGTCAAAAATGCCCGGATTGATGTGAAATGTCTGAGGGAAGTTGCTGTAAACTCAGTAAATGAATGGTTTTGCAAGGAAAACTTGGTAAATTTCGGTCTTGGTGGGAAATGACCCCTAGCCTCCGGGGTGCGAGACGCGCGCGATTCTCCGACGCCACGACGGCTCCACACTTTCTATTTGTGCTCAAATCAAGCTGCGATTTTTTAAATATTGTGAACAAAGTGATGTGGCATCTCCAGCTACATACGTGGAGGAAATTTAGCAGCATACGAGCCTGCGACGGCTCTAGGAGGTCGGATGTATTTCTTCATTCAGCGGCGGACAGCTTTTGTTCACCAGAAATGTTTGGTGGGACGCTACGTAGTGTCGTCTGGCACATAAACACTAATGCATGTTACGCACCATATATCTTCTGAAAATCTATTCACGTGCGTTTTATTTACTGTAAACATGGATGTTATTATAATAACTGTTTATTTGCAGCAGGTTGGTGTGATTGGCGTTGTGATTTCATTCGGCCTATATATGCAGCAGTGCCCAAATTCAAAGGTTTGCGCTGCTACATTTGAGCTCATTCTGAGTGACAATAAGTAGAAAAATGTATATTATGTGAGGGAGATAAACTAGGATTTACCTGGCCAATGCAAGCAGGAAGCAGGAGGAATAAACTTCATTTGAAATGAAAATTAGGCGAGCGTGGTTGGGCCCTTAGTCCAGGGCTCCGCTGCCGCGCGGCGCTCTGGGCTTGATCCAGGAGACCCACTTGGCTCGCCTTTCCCTCGTCCGCAAGCCATGCCTCCCACTGCCTATTTAACATGAGTGGTTGTGATGTTATGTACGGGCTAGTAATATGTGAAGGCGTTTCCAGGCAATCCCATGTGATATGTTGTAGTGTGGGTTTGTTGGAACACCATGGACAGACGTCCAGAAACCTTGTTGGGCTTATTTTACTGAGTTGATGCAGGTTGGGGAAGCTGTTTGTTTGAATGCGCCGCCAGTCCCTACTCTGCTGTCTGTTAAGGGCCTTGTGTGGATGACCATAGACTCTGCGTTCCTCCCGTTGTAGTAGAATATCACGAGTGCTTGGAAGAATTTCCGCGCAAGGCCCGGCCTCAGCTCGGTTTTTGTATCCTCGAGCTATACGGTCTGCCGCCACGTTACCTTCCGAGCCCTCGTGAGCCGCACACCAGATAATGTCGTGGTGTTCTTTCAAGGTTTGTCCCAGAATTCTGCGTACCATTTTGGGTTCCGTCCATTGAGAAACAGCCGACATGCCGTCTGCGAGTCGACAGTATGACTGCCACTCGTTTCTGTGTTCCGCGTCTGCAATGGCCATGGCTATTGCAGCTGCTTCGGCCGCGCACGTGGATCGAGTTACGACTGTGGCCGTTATGATGCGTTGTTGTTGGGTAACCGCTAGCGTGTGAGTCTCTCTACTGGCTCTGCTAGCGTCTGTGTAGTACGCGGCTGAACCTTTCCCAAAACGATTCCGCAGGGTTACAGCTCGTGCTCGTCTTCTACCGGCATGGTATGTTGGGTGCATATTCTTCGGTATTGGTGCCACCGTGATATGAATCTCCTTTCCCTGTCCAGTACCACTGTATCCTCGTCGCAGTACAGTGTCGCGGTGTGAAACCCAGCTTTTCGAAACTGCACGTCCCTGGTTCGTGAGCTGAGCCACTCTCTTTGAGCTATGAGGACCGCGCTCGCGTATTCCTCAAAGGTGTTGTAGAGGCCTAGTCTCTCGACTTTCTCGTTATTAGCACTTTCGGGGATGCCAAGCGCTGCCTTGAAGGCTTTCCTTATGATTTTATTAACTTGTTTCATCTCCTGGTTTGTTAGTGCTTGGTATGGGAGTGCGTACGGCACTCTGCTAATTACAAAGGCGTGGACCAGTCTGATCGTTTCTACTTCAGTTAGCCCATCTTTACTGTTAGCTATCCTTCTTATCATACGGGCTACGTTCCCTGTTGTTCCTCTCAATTTTTGGATGGTGTGTGTTGTGCCTGCGTTCTGTTGTACCCACATTCCCAGAATGCGCAGTGTTTTCACCTCCCTAATGGGACGTCCATGAAGGTGGATGGTTATTGGTACAATATCGTTCTTTCTCGCGTATTTAGCCCTGACTCTGATGAGCTCGGTCTTCTCAGGCGAACATTTCATCCCTGCTCCGTCGGTGAAAGCCAGTATCTTGTCTACTGCTCTTTGTAGTGTGTCTTGTTTCTCCGCATACGACCCTCTTCGCGTCCAAAGGGTAATGTCGTCCCCCTAAATAGCGATGCCTAAATGTGGGTCCTCCTGTAGTTCAATGGCGACCTTACACATGGCCACATTGAAGAGGATAGAGAAACGATAGCTCCTTGCGGGGTGCCTCTGTTTGGGAGGTCAAAAGTGTCTGACCTAGTCGACCCCAAACCTATTGTCGCCGTTCGGTGCGTCAGGAATGATCTAACGTACGCGTATATGCGGCGGCCACAGTTTATGGAGTCCAGGCCCTCTATGATCGAGTGTGAAATTGTGTCAAAAGCTTTCTTGATATCGAGCGCCAGTATAAAATGGTCACTCGAGCCTCTGATTTGGTGCAGGACTCGTACTTCAGGAGGAGGAACCCGTCCTGAGGTGATACGTGTGGCCTGAAGCCGAACATGTTGCTGGGTAGAAGGTTCTTTGTCTCTATTTAGTTGGATAGTGTGGTCAAGATCACTTTTTCAAACAACTTGCCCACTTGACGTCAGCGAAATTGGTCTTAGGTTATGGATACTCCTGGGTTTACCCGGCTTGGGTATTAGGGTGATATTAGACTCTTTCCATTCTGTTGGGAGTTCTTTGCCCTCACTTCAGACTTTCTCCGTAAAGAAGTCCACGCTTTGTGTTAGGGCTGCGTCACTGGTTTCTGATCATGGCATTGCTACCTGATCTTTTCCTGGAGCGGTGTTTTTCCGAAATGATTGGGCCACCGCGTATACTCTTCCAGGGTTATAGGTGCGTCTAAGTCGGGTTGCTGTATTCCTTTGTATTTTGTGTGTAGCAGCTGTGTGGTAAGGTTGTGCCCGGCATAAATCTCCTTGATCATGTTTGTTAGCGTGATATCGTCACCTTTAAGCTCGCTCTCAAGGGTCTTGAGTGTCCTGTTCGTCACTGTTTTGTGCCTCCGGGGTCAATCATGCTTCGCAAATGTGCCATGTCCTCTTAGTGCTTAGTGTTCCTCTGAGCGAGTCAGTAAACTGTCTCCAGTTGGCGTCACACAAGCGTTGCGCATACTCATTAGCTTGTTGTGCTAGCTGGGCTATACGTATTTTCAGTTTTCGGTTGTTTTTGTCTCTTCCAACGTTTGTTAGGCTCCTTCTGGCATCCCACAAATGAAGTAAGTGTCTATCGACCGCCGGAGTCAGCGTTTGTTTTAATTTCCTTAGTTATCCTAGCGTGTGCCCTTTGATTTGTGCTTTCCATGTGCTGACGTCGCTCAGCTCAGTTCTCCGTGAATGTCTAGCTTTTCGCGGAATTTCACCCAGTCTGAGATTTTAGCTTTCCCGATCACCCTCCTTAACCTGGCTGCACTGAGCGATATACTCAAAACATAATGGTCGCTGCCAAGATTCTCTCCTAGATTCGTCCATGTCATGTTCTTTGCGATGTTTGTGAATGTCAGATCTGGCGACGTGTCTTTTGATACACAATTACCGATGCGTGTGGGGAGATCTGGCTGTGTAAGCTGGTATAGACCGTATCTTTATACTAGGTCCACTAGCATTATGCCTTTGGGGTTCTCTTTGCTGTAGCCCCAATTCGCGTGCTGTGCGTTAAAGTCTCCCAGAAATATAAGTTGGTCCTTTCCTTTTAGAAGGCCCAAGGCGTGCACTAGTATATTCTCGAAGTCGTCGTGTTTCTCTCTGGGAGGGCTATATACATTGACTATCACCGTTTTCGGTCGGCCGCGTTTTCGAGGCCAGACCGTGATTACGTGATGCTGAATGGGTTCGTTCCCTGCATAGATAATGCTCAGCGCCACATCCTTCTTTGCGAAGGTCGCTATTTGTGGGTACTCCGGGTTCTTATAACACACATAGCCCTTCAGATTTGCCTGGTGTTTGCCTACCTGCTGTATGAACATAATATCGGGAGAGACTGGAGACGGTTCACTGAATTGTGTGAAATTCGCGAGTTTTTTCCGCAGTGAGCAGCAATTCCACTGCCAAATTTCTACTTGTTCGGTCTGTTTACTATTGCTGTGTCTAGCCATGACTGGTGTTCTCGGAATCTGTTCCGACTTCTTTGGGTTGTCTGGTGGGAGCACCTGGACTTTGACTAGGTCTCTTGAGAGGGTTCTGCGTCTGACTTATGTCACTGATGGTGCGTTCCATCTGCCCCAGTTTGGCAAATACAAGCTGCATCTGCTCTAATAGGTACGCTATCGACTCTGTTTGTGGTTGCTGCGTTGTCGTGGGTTGCACAACGGGTGCGTTCGCCGGGCCTGGAGTGTTATTCGATTGATTTAAAAGTAGTGCCTCGAGGCATGCCATTCTAGACTTAACCTCCTGTAATTCCGTTTTGAGTTGTCTGTTCTCACTTACTACCCTTTTGTACTCGGGGTGTTGCGTGATTGGTGATGTAACCGGTGTATGTTTGGCAGTGGGAGATACGACTTGCGCCCAGCTTACCTGATTCGCTTGTGGCTTGCTCTGTGCCATGGATGCCCTGGGTGACTTGTTTCTTGGATGGGCTTTCGCCTTCGTGTTCTCCTGTGTGGTTGGTCTCGGCCTCGACGTGGACCTTCGATGCTGCGGCTCCGGTTGTCCGGGATCCGTGCGGTTGTTCGATGGCGAGCGGGTTCTTGAGCGGCTACTGCGGGTCACACCTCGTCCGTACTTCCATTCCAATTGTTCGTCCTCCGAGGAGAACCAGCGATGGGCTGGTTTGTGTGGTTTCTTGGGTGGTTTCGCTGCCTGGTATCGTACAGGCTTGAGGCGTTTTGGGCAGCTGCGGTCTCCAGTTACGTGTTCCCCAGGCAAATTGCGCATGTCGGGGTACAGTTGTGGGTTACTTCTGGGTTGCGCACTCCGCAGGTACGCACGTGGACAAATCTGGCTGCGGGCACACGTGGTGCGGTGGCCAACTTTCCCACATGCTCGGCAGAATTGGACCGTGTTACGAAAAGGAATACACTCCTTCTCACCTCCTCTGTAGTAAATTATCTCGGTAGCACGTCCCCGAAGAAAGTAAGGACAGCACTCGCAGAGTCTCATGACATCCGGGCCATTACCAGCTCCACGCCCTGGGTGCGAAAACGGATGCTTTCTTTGATAGTCTCAGACGAAGTGTGTGGCTCTATACCATGGATGACACCTTTCCTGGTTCCTTCGCCTGGTGTGACATAGGCATTGACCGGGTGCAGTCTTCCGTTGATCTTCAAAGACGTGACGCCACTCATCACCATTGCGACGGTCGTATCCGGGGTGGACGCTAGTGCTATTGGAACCCGGCCGGATGCGGAGAATGAAAATGGTCCCATCTGATTTTCTCTCGGCAGGCCTCCATATTGCTCGGAAACCGCTTGGTGGTCAATGTACCAGTGGCAGTCCATGGTGAGGTCGGAGACCACTTTCAGATGTCCATGGGTAGGGGTGGGGCCTGCGTCTCGCGGGTCGACCCGGCGTTAGGGGTTGCCTGCTGAAGCTTGCTGTCCGCGGAGAGTCCCCTCCTTGCCGGGCGTTCCGCTCTTGCCTGTTCTATTGCTCTGAGCGATTGGAATATCTGCCAAACCCTCCTCTGCGTGGTGAGTCTCCTTTTTGGCGGGAAAATGAGCGTTGGCGTGCGTGGACGCCATGGTGCCTTCCGGGTGGTGTTCATCGTCTCGGTTTTGGGTGGCAAAGTCATAACCTCATCGCTCAAAACCAATGTGGTGTTGAATCACTGGCTGCGATTCTTCAGTCGAGGTCATAGTCGTCGTGGTAACTACGGCGACGTTGTCGTTGTCGTCTTCGGGCGCGCGTCTCCCGGCGTTGCCGCCGCTCCCATACTCGAGCTAGCGGAGGCTTCACATGGGCGAAATCACAAAAGGCCGTGAAATGGTGAAAAATGGTTCAAATTCGGTGAAACTGGTAAAACAATTTGCGGGCGGTTTCAGGGGATGAACCACACGAAAAAGGAGATCATGCGGAGCTCGATGTGCACGCGTCTGCACTGGTCGGCATCCAAGCAACCAGGCAGCGCAGCAAAAATAGCTGAAGCAGACGACGCGCGAAAGTCGTCTGCTGTGCGGCTCCCACAAGCGTCATTGCCCTCTCGATACACGTTTAACTTTCTAAGCAACTACAAATTATTGAAATGTCGCCTGTGGTTTTAAATTTAGATTACACGTGAATAATTTTCAAAACATCACCTAGTTAGTAAGTAAACATTTTCTTGCTATCATTACAACTATCGTTATAATCCAGGCGGCGCTAGCGGCGCCTGCGAAAACCGGCCCCATTGGCTCTATGGGAGTATCACGGACATGGTAGCACAAAGGTGTAAGAAGAACAGGTGCTCCGACGGCAAAACGCGGCGCGTCTCACTCATGTTAGGCCACAGCTAGGGGGCGCATGCAACAGGGTGCTGAAGCACCGGGGGCCAGACATTCCCTGGCCACAGTGCTGGGAGCGCGCTCTGCAGCCTGTGCTTAATTTTAGAGTGCCTGCTACTGTATACAGCATGAAGGAATCAAAAAGGAGGATTGAGCCTACCGAAACGCGATTGACGCCGACTGTGGTGGCCCAACATGTGGCGAAAACGTCAGAGCATGGGGAATACGTCGGCGCGCGTGGTAGTTTATAGTACTCCCGCTTCATTTTCTTTTTACACCGTAAGGTGTTATGGGCTCATTCTAATAGCCGTTTCCGTTCGAGTTGTTGTCCGCCGTTGCCGCCGTGTAACCGCTGTCGCCGGAAATGCGAAAAAAATGCAACCGCTCTCCGCCGCGATCGAACACAGGCCCGGTGCGTGGTAGTCGAATACTTTACCACTGAGCCACGCCAGCGCTTGCTATCACGCCCCAGAAAAATTCCCTTTTACGCGCTCTATAGGCAGGCGCTCAGGCACAGACGCGTCTGCTATCTGGTTAGACGGGTCTGCTATCTCAGGTCTGCACAAGTCTGCTATCTAGATAGACGGGTCTGCTATCTATCTGCAGCTATCTGCAGCTATCTGTCTGCAACCGCCGCGCGCGCAGGCGCAGACGACAAGATGCGATTCAGATGAGGCGCGCAGTCAACGCTATCGCGATGTTAGATGTGCGCCACATATTCTGAGTAACTCTTCGGTACACGTTATGGCGTCTCCTCGCAAGGTACGAACCGCTGCTGAAGAAGCGAATATTAGAGCTACGTGCGCGGCTACAACCACGCATCATCGGGCTCAGCAGACTGCTGTACCGAGAGCATCACAAGCCGCAGCTCGTCGTCGGTGTCGGGCAGACGGTTCGGATCGTTCTCGTCAAAATCGAGGCGAAGATCCTGTTGTGCGTAGTGCCGAAATTGGAGCTACTCTTGCGCCGCTCAACCGGCTTACGCTGTGACTGTGCTGCGTGTGCCACGCAGGCCTGTCACTTTTTTTCCATACCCATTCAAAACTATTTCAAACTTTTGAATTTAAGAAAAACAAAAACAATGAAAAAACAAAGCACGGAAAAATGTATTTCCTTCCTACATGTGAGCCGCTGCCAGCCGAGCTCACAAGGATTAAAACTATAGGTTACCAAACGTCTCGGCAATCCGATTCTCCATGATCTCGACGCAAGAGGTCACGTATTGACCCACCACTGCTGGCTAGAGGAAGCGTTCGCTTGCCAAGGCTGGCTGCGTGACATGATGTTCCCTCCTATATTTTCCTACCTCCATGGTTTTTAGCGACAAAGCTTAAGTGACTGACTTTATGTTACAAAATTTTAAATGGCATTTGTAATTGCGGAGGTGCATTGCTGCATTTTGTAACAAAAGCACTAGCATTTGTCTCAGTGCCGCACTCACAGTTATTAAACATTCATGATGGAAATGGACTAGAGATAAATACACCTTGTAAACAAAAAAATGTGTCAATTGATGTGCAGAAGACACGTACACCCGTCAGCAAAAGTACACGAACCACAGGGTCGCCGAAAAAACTGAATTTCATCGTAGTTAACATGCATAAACTGAAACTGGCGAGTTCGCTGGAAAGTTCGCAATGCCAAGCTTGGAGTGCAGTACTCAATTTCAAATTTCATTCGCAGGTAGTTGAGAAAATCGGCTTTTTGACCCAATCTATGGTCCCTATACTTTTACTCACGGGTGTACGTACCCATGTTACCTATATCAGCCTAGTTTTACATGAGTGCAGCCATATTTCTGAGTGCAGCCACGTGCTCTCGACAACACATTTATTGTGCACTGCTATTTATGAACTTGTGATGTACGCCAGGTCAAAGTGCTTGTCGCACCTGTACTCGCAAGGAATTCGTCTCCACGTACGAAAGCATCTTACGAATGATGCAGTCGGCTCTTTTCACTGAGCATGTAAACTATTTCCACATGCAACACCCGCTGTTGCACTTTAGAGCTAATCACGTCTTGCTATAATCCGTCTCCGCCAGGTAACATCTAAGCTCGAGGTGCAGACCTCCCTTCTCACTCTTGAAATTCAGACGGTTTGTATGAATTTTTAAGCGTTTATCAAGAGCGACGATCATAGATTGCTCAATATTGAAGTGAAAAAAAAAACCAGCAGATCCTACGCCGTGTGGAAATCCATGTTATGCGCAGCGGTGTGCCTACCAAGTTAACGAAACGACCATGAGTGCATCATGACGTGGGCTCCTCTTTCATGACCTACATGACACGCTTGTCATGACATTCATGGCACGAGTCCTCAGGATTCCCTTTAGCTACACCTCAAAGACCTTACGAGGAAAGCCTTAGTCATGCTCATGAGTATGACTTCGACCATCAACCTTTCACTTTGTACCATATCTGAACCTATTGCATTGGTTTTTAAGTCTTGCTGATTTCTGCTGAGTCATGGTCTTGACTATGACTTCTACACAATCCTTTAATGTTTCCTTCACTTAGTACACGTTAGAACCCATTTCAGTGGTTTTTCATTGTTAAAGGGATACGGACACGAAATCTGAAAATATTACGAAATGCTGAAAATGAATCCTTAGTCTGTGACACCGAAACGAAATAGTCACTTTGCTCATTTTTGAGCCGATGGCTTTATTTTTGGTGTTTTGTGAGCGCGCGCATCACGCCCGACCCGCAGGAGTTGGAAGTCGTGACGTCACGAACCCTCGTAGGATAGCCAGCTGGCCGTCTGCGGTCATTCGAGCGCGCCGACGCCGCCATCGCAAGCATGGATTCGAGTTCAGGTGGTCTACCAGCGATGAGTACACGTCTGAAGACGAGGACCATTCCAATTGGCAAAAAATATTACCGCTTAAAGTTACGAGCCTATCCTCCACCTCATAAAAAACTGGCTAGACCTCTGTCATCCACTTTACGAATGCTTCAG